>NC_064810.1:28601051-28942262 GCF_023721935.1 Panthera uncia
TTTTTTTTTTTTTTTGCTATAGATGGTTGCTGAAGAATTGAGTGGGCATTTCAGAAAGAATTGGGAACTCATTTTCTTAAGAAAGTCCTTCATGTCAGGATAATGAGAATGTAGAGAGATGAACTGTTTTATTTACGTATACAAACGATATGTAGGTTTAAAAAGGGGGTATCTTTTGAAAGCTAATAAACATGTTTTTGATTATGTGAGGCTTGGATGGTGCATTCAAGGTTGTGTTGGATAATCCTACAATCTTTCTAGCACTATAAAGTCATTAATAATTTTAGTTTGAGTACTATAAACCAAGGTCACTTGGACCAATGCCTCTGATGAGGATTAGGATGGCAAAGACAGCTTGAGTGATTTGAATTGAAGACCAGAATAGGGGGAAATAGGATATCCCACTGAAAATCCAATTTCTACTATCCATTCTAATAATATGTTTACCAACCAGTTATGTATAGGACATTATGTTAAGTAATAAAGGCATAGTCCAGTGGTGGAAACAGATGAAAAGTGTTACAATAGTGATAAACTGTTAAGGAGAAGCAAAGTTGCAAAATTGGTGCTGCCTGAAAGTTTTCAAGAACAACAGGATTAAAAGAAAATAAGATTATGAAGTGTTGTATTTGCTCCCCATCTCCAACTTGTGAAAATAGTTCACAAAACTAAGCCAGTCGTGTTTTAAAACTCAAAGAATGTTCTTTTGATCAAAGTTTTAAATGTAGTGCACCTTTTTGTTTTCTTTTCCTTTATCATTCATAAACTGCTTACAGGAAACCAGAAGACAAATCTGACAAATATGCTGAACGTTATACCTGCAGGGAGCATGATGTTCCTCCAGGGAATAAAGGCTTTGCTAGCCAAGGAATGATATTCTTAATATTTCCCAGTAAGATGGAATGTATCCAGTTGAAATTAATAATACAACTTATAAAAATATTACTTCTCATGAAGTTTTACAATTACTTTTTCTGTAGTTTATGATTAATGGCATCAGATTCATAAGTTGAAATTATCTTTAATAATTTTAATAACTCCCCCAAAAATGTTTCTTTAAAACAATTATGCCTTGATTTCCCAAGTCCCCTTTGTTAAAAACATCTCAAAACAACTAAATTAAATAAAATTTATTCGCTCCAGTAAATTATTACTAAAAGCATATCTTCTAGGTTTGACCTGTTTAAAAGTTCTTAAGGTGATTGTAAGGAGCAGTATGTTTCACAGTTTATGGTAGTTGATTAATCTGATTAAATCTTAGTAGCACATTGAATGCAGCAAACGTAACAGAAATAAATCTCAGATCATCATTTGAAATGTCTCCATCAAGCATTTTAAAACAATTTTTAAGTTCACTAGTTTGAGTCATTATACTTGACCTTAGTAGAAGGCCCATAAAAATGAAGCTCATTTGAACTTGGCAGATATCATACACCAACTTTTTACAGTCACAATTCCTGTGCCTCATTAGGAAAATGATCATTACCAGAATCCCAGTGCTTTGAGAAGAAATGCATTTATTATTCTAGAATACTTTTACTGAAAAATTAGCCTGATTTCTCTTTTAGGTAAGCTCTCTCAGATAGGATTCTAATTTTTGAGTGTAAATAAACTTCAAGATATTGAAGGCAGCTGGAAGATGGGAATGACAGTAGATGACCATCTTCTCTACATTCCATAGCAAAGCCCTCTAAAGAACTTAGAACTTTATGCAGCTGATTGGTTGTATGTATTTTTTAAAAAATGAGTAGTGCTACATAAATTCATTTAGTTCAGATAGTTCCTGCTGAATTGGAAGGGAGTCCATTTTTATTCCTCAGTGTTTCTTGACATTGGGAAAGACAAGTTTAGGGGATCTTATGAAATTGTAAAGTCTAGAGAAAAGTTCTGTGTTGTACAATTTACTGTTTAACAGGATAAGTTGACTAAAATCAATATAAGTGTCACCTGTAGGAGGAATCCAGCGTCTTCAATTTATCTTAGAAAAGGTTAAATAACTAGTACAAGGTTATTTATCCAATTAGTAACTGAACCAACCAGTGTCAGGCTTATTAACTTTAAGACTATTGCTCATTAAACTACCTCTTTCACATAGAGTTATGGGTAATCACAATGTAACACCAGCATGTAGCACAAAATGTATGTTGTACATAGAATACTGAGTACAACAAAACAGTTTTTTCTATTCTCTTTTCCAAATCCACATGTAAAGAGTGTCTTGTGGAATTTCTTGACTGCCATGATGGCTGCATGTAGCAGAGAGATTGATTACTTGGACTTTTCCATACACTCTCAGAACTATGGAAAGCAAGGGCATTCTATATTGATTTAACAAATTCTCATTTTTTTCACTCATAGTAGCTTGCCCTGAAGTAAATTGCTCTGTATTTGTTTCGTTTGAATTCCATAGTTAGAAGATAGTGTGATGGCTGAAGATCTATGGCAAATGCATACACACATGCACTCACACACACACGCATGCACACACCCACGCTCATCCCATAGCTTTTTTTTTCTAATTTCATAGTTTTTATTTTTTTAAGTTTGATTGATTGTTTGTTTGTTTGTTTATTTATTTAGAGACAGAGACAGCACAAGTGGGAGAAGGGCACTTCCTTTTTCTCAAGGAAGACAGAAAATTCCAAGCAGGCTCCTCACTGTTAGCACAGAGCCCAATGTGGGTCTCGAGCTCACAAAATTGTGAGATCATGACCCGAACAGAAACCAAGTTGGATGCTTAACTGACTGAACCACTCAGGCACCCCATGGTTTTTATTTCTAAGTTAACTATGTCAAAGAAGAAACAATTCAAAGATGCAAGCTATTTTCCTAGACAGCATTTTACATCTATCCAATACTATAGACAGTATATCTTCCTATTTCTCCTTAAATAGATCTTTTAATTTAACAAGTATTCATCTTTATAAAATTTGAACCTGTGAAGTCCCATCTAGGTGCTATATCTTGACCAGGCATTTAAGAGCTGAACCTGTTAGGTGGCTTCTACTTCCTTTATAAGACTCTGCCAGCACTGTTTTACTTTTAGATGCCTTGCTGGTGGCACAGGTGACTCAGCTAAGTCAGCTTCCAACATTGGATACTCTTACTGTTTTCTTGTACTCAGGTTAACTTCTTTTATAAAAAGCCATGCTCTATTTCCTCAAAATCTCCATGCTTGAAGATTATGGAATCATTTATTTACTTTGAATGTAGCTTCAAAATGAGATCTGCAGCTAAATAAGATGTGTACATTTGAGTGTGTGTGTGTGTGTGTGTGTGTTAGTGCACTAATACTGTTCACTGAATAAGACAAAGTAACTTTCGTAGTATAAGGAGAAACTTAGAAAAACAAGGAATTACCTGGTTTGGGAGATTTTGAGGTATATGATGTTGGGATTTATACTTTTGTGTAAACTCTTAATTTTATGTAGTATACTAAGCTACTGGAAACTGTTAAAACTGTTAAATTGTTTAATTCTCTTAAAATAAAACTTGGTTGGCACCAAAGGATAACTTTCTCTGTAGCCTTCACAAATAGACATTGTTTTTTTTTCCCACCCTCCACATGCCTTATGGCCAGATGTTGTTCTTGTTCTTCATTATAGCTTTCATATTGCTAATTTCTTTCCTTGTTGCAAATCATACTGTTCCTTTGAAACGAAAACACTTTGGAAATATTAGTCATGTTCTTTGTGTATTGTTGATAACAAAGAGATCTCTTGGTCACTGTTGCCATTTATTTAAGGCTTTATTTCATCCTTTTTCAAAGTCTACTTCAGCTAAGTCCTAGTATCATTTTCAGTGACTTCAACATCCAAAGGGAAGGATCATCAAAGTGCCCTGTTCACTTGTCATCTTGACATCCTTATCTCCATTTCTTTTTCATTTCCTTCCTCCACTTTAGTTACCAATTCATGGTCAAATCTATCTTCTGCACACCAGTGCTTGTACCACCAAGATCTTAATGGCAAATGTTCCACCAACTGGACTTCATTCCTCTTCTAATTCATTTGCTCGTAACTCATTAACTCACGCCTAAGATTCTTCATCTTCACTGACATTCATCCTAGACCATAGCATTTGTTGTTTCTTCACAATTCATCAGTACTCTGATGTCTTCATTTTCCACCATTTTGAGTGCACATATCATGGTTCATCTGTGGCACTCCCTTGCAAATATCCTAAGGTACATTTCCCAACCGTTAATAGGAAAATGTGTTTCCAGGCCTCTACTCATTACTGCTAAATATTGATATTTCCTTGGGTTTCATTCTAATCTCTCTGCTCTTCATACACATACACACTCTCTAAGCTCTAAACACCATTTCTATACTAAAGAGCTAGTAATTTTCCATTTTAGAGTCTGACCCAGATATTACCTCTGAAGGTCCTTGCCTCCTTTGACAGCAGCATATGGATACTTGAGAGAAAACATGTCCCAGAAAATGGCACCACTAACCATTCAGATAACCAAGGCAGAAGCTAATGATAATTTTTGTATTCTTCCTCTGTATTCTCACAATACCCAATCCAACATTCATTTAAAAATATTTTGTTTCCAAATATATGTAGAATTTTCCCACTGATTTTTATTTCTAATGTATAGTCTAGCCAAATTTGGTTCTTTCTTAACATCTCTGTTATCCTGCCTCATTAGTCTACCTAATTTTATTCTTAACTCCCAATACTTTATTAGCCACATAGAAACCAAAGTGATATCTTAAAGTGTTTATCAGTTCATATCTCTTCCTACTCTTTCAATGTACTTGGACTAAAACCCACTTTCTATGCCATTACCAATAATAGCTCTGTATAGTTTCATATCTTATCTTTCAGTTACATCACATCAGTCTTTCTTCCTGCTTCACTCCAATGAGATTCATAGCTCTTAATTACTTCTATATGCCAAGATCGTCCTTATATCGGGGTTCTTGAAAATTCTGGTTTCATTTCCTAAGAGACTCTCCCCATTGTATGCAAAGCTAGTTCTTGTTGTTTTCGGATCTAAGCTTAAATATTATCACTTGAAGAAGTGGTTCAAGTCAGATGTCCCCCCACCCACCCAACTCTTTTGTCATCCACCTCTTGGTTTGATATTGCATATGGACATATTTTGCAATGATTTATTTTCTTCTTTTAATTGGGTTTTCCACACTTGTCTTTCTCTGTAGAATTCAAGCCCTATGAGTGCAGGGACTCTGGCGTTCTTGTTCACTACAGTAGCTCGGTAACTAGTATACTATCTGACACATATCTGTTGAGTGAATTAATCCGTTCTTCAATTGGTATCTGCTGTGTCTGGTGGTGTCCATAGACTATTCACTTCCCTTAATTTCCAAATCTCAGAGTCTCCTTGTCCTACCTTAACCAGGTCAGGGAATCTGGTCTGGAGATTACTCAGCCTTAAGTCCACTTGAGAGGATGTCAAGATATGTAGGAATGGACTTATGCTTCTTCAGTAATTCCATCGTGTTTAGGAAGATCACTCTGCCTCTCTGGAGAGACGTTAGGCTCTTGTGGTTCCTTTGGGATCTCAAACAATAGGAACATTACTACTAAACTTGTTTTAGGTCTCTTGGGCATATTTATTCAAAATTAGACATAGATGACTAGTCACTACTTATGTCGTGTTTTTCTGAAAAGGCAGTCTGAATATAGAGTTTCTATCGTTAAGATTAGAAAGACTATGGATTTCTATTAAATCTATGTATAATTTTAAGTGGGATGGTATAAACCACAAATTCCTAGCTTTATGACTAAAAACTATTTGGAGGCTTTATTATGATGTATATTCCAAGGCTTCATCTCCAGAAATTCTGATTCAGTGTGTCCACAGTGACACATAGGACTGTACATTTTACCAGGTATCCTAGATTATTCTGAAGTAGAACATTTGTGGACCACATTTTGGGACAGAATTGCATGCTATGTTATATTTCAAGATGTTTGGTTTTTTAAAATTCAAACTATTTATCAGTCTCTCTCTTGAATTAATGACATAGTATAATTTTAATACTTTATAGCTTATAGGAATTTTAGAGATTTTTTTTCATTTGTCACCTATGTAGAGACTGAATCTTAAAAAGATTAATTAATTTGTCAAGATATTAAATGGGGTCAGCATCTAAGTTTCTTATCACTGCCTGGGCTTTTATTCTAAAGCATGGTGGCCTACAGTAATATTTTCAGCTTCAAAGTTTTATGCTGTTGAAAAATAAAATAAATTAATATTATTATATGTACACTTATATTTACACATATTGCAATATTAATTTGGATTATACAGAACTTTGGCCATCATCACTACATACCAGGTATATTTTGGACTGAGATAGATCCTACCTACAAGAATTTACTAATGTCAAAAAGGGCCCTTTTAAAAATGAGTCTGGCACCCAGTTCAAGGACAATGTTAAAGTAAGACTCCAATATATATCTTAATCTAAGTTATTACTGAATGTAAGTCATGTGACGGCTTCTAATAAAAATTTCCCATTGAAAAAAATCAATGTTAATAACTGGAACTCAAGAACTATAATGGGCTCTATGTTTTTCTGGCTTAGATTGTGTTCCTATAATATGCTAAGAAGAAGAATTGATGACCTGTGAGCTATGGTCACTTCCTGATCTCATTTGGTTCTTTGGTCTCTAGTTTTAAAAGGGTGATCAGAGAGGTTGTCTTTTAATGGAGAAGTTAAGCAAAAGAAGCATCAACCTGGAGGCTTTTTGGCACAGCCTAACTCTCTCAATGGAGAAGCACTTCAATTGCCAAGTTAGGGTCTTGCAAGAAAACTGTTCCAGAGGAGATTTTTTCTTTGAAGAAGCTGCTGTAAAATCTTACACAAGAAACTGGCTGGAGCTACAGCATAGAGATGATAATGGAATGACAAGTCTGGGGGCATTACTTATCTGGATTCAGAAATAAATTTCACTTAAGAACCAGTTTCATGCATACATACAACCAAGGATGCCTGGTCGGGTCTGCTGGCTGGGGTGGAAGAGAACATCTAGAAAATCCATGTGAGAAGTGGAACTACTGGGAATGGGCAGAAGAATTTTAGAAGTTGCAGAGATAATGCAGAGATGTTCTGTAATGGAAACTTCCACTTGTGTTGATAGTAGGTGTTCTATAGCCAGGATCCTTAATTCAAGACTGCCCTCCCTAGTTGGTACCGTAGGTGTGAAGCCTCCCTCAGACAAGTGGTACCATTGTGGGCATCATCCGACAGACCAACACCTTGTAAATATACCTTGGAGTCTTCATACTCCAGGACACAATCCCATAGTGCTGTTTGCTCCAAAATCCTTGCACACCCAACTAATTTTCTTATTACATGTAATAAGAAATCATACATAATACATTCCTAACATCTATTTTTTTTTCCTTTGGTGACCTTCAACATGAAGAGAGTCATAGGAAGACAATTGAGTCAGGTGTTTTATATAGGCATTACCAACCTGAAGTCTTAAATTATTCTCCACTTAGGGAATATCAAATCTATTTTCAGACAGAAAAGCACAATGGACCCAATTATCCATGTTTTAGGACTTATTCCAATCTTTAAAAAGTAACAGGCACAAGTAAAAGTACTTAACACTGACATTGTTCATCTACTTTTTATTGTCAAATGCATGAAAATAGTGTTACAAAAAGAGATTTAGAGAAGTCCATGGCATGTCTTATGGTCAATGTTACTTCTTGGACTGTTTACTATGGTTCATCTAGCATGTTCTTTTTTAGTTATTTTGTTTTTCTTTCATAGAAATAAAAGAAGTATTGATTTTATGTTATGTGAGCACAGTTGTTGATTTATATAAAAGTTTCTTAGAAAGTTATGATTTTTATATTTATAGAATGGCAGGAATAGTATATAGATAACACATCATAGTAACTTGGCATTTATGATATATTAGTTTTCCATAAACATCAACTCAGAGAGGAAGGTTACATTTTATTTTGATTACAATAACAATTTGAAAGCCATCTGTTCTTTAAAATTTTACTAAAATATATAGTGGAACTGGTGTTTTATATGCCAATCCTTTCTGAAGAGTGTTTTTAGATTTTTCAAATACTGCCACAGGCACCATTTAAATTGAGTAGTGTGTAGGCTAGCAGAAGTTCAGGAAATATTAAATAAGAATAAATTTGCCAAAGCAATCCATTGAAGGGTGATTTGAATCTGAATTTTGACATTGCTGATACCAGATAAAAATGGTTATGCAGTGATTCAAGAGGACAAAGATCTACAAATTAGTGGCTAAAAGAATGTGTACATGTACACACACACACACACACACACACACACACATCACTAGGGTTGGTCTTTGACAACAATTTCCTACCCTGCTCCCTAAGCAAATAACCAAGCATCACCTTTGCTTTTTTCTATTATTACTCATCTTATTCTTCAATGTAACATTATTAGCAATGCTAATGTGTGTTGGCAGAGGGTGGAGATTTGTCCTGGACACCCCAAATTCTCTGGAAAGGGTTTATACTTTAAGAGATTAACTGTAATCATTCAACTGGTGTTTTAATGATTTTCAATTTGAAGATGTTTATTTGGAATGAATACATGAGTTACTATATGCAGGAGATCTCCTTTTCCTCTCAGTATTCTTTTTGGAATGCTTGATGGACTATAGTTAGACTTAGGGCTACATTTCTGCTTACTAATCTGTTGTTCAAAACATAGGCTCTGAAGTCTCTGTGTTTTGGCTCAAGTGACAACAATGATAGCTGCTAATAATATGACTTGGGAATTATGTGTCTTTTCTCTAAGCCTCTGTTTTCTCAGCTATGAAATGGTGATTTTTGAAATTGCTTAGTTCATAGTGAACTACATGAGACCAGAAATACAAGGTTTTTAGCACATTAAGATAGCCTGGAATACAAAAAAATTTCAAGGAATATTATTAGTACTAACACTATCATCGTCTGTCATCATTGAATTGTTACACTTGAGCTTGGAGATGTCATTGCAGGCTTCTTGGACTGTTTGCTCTTTTAAAATGAGGAGAATGATCCCCCACCTGTGCTCTGTCTCTATCTCTCTCAAAAATGAATAAACATTAAAAAAATTAAAATGAGGAGGATGAGTTAGATGGTCCTTCAATTTCCCTTTATTTCTGATATTGTGAGTATGAAGTAATACAAAATGAATAATTAAATACCCTTCTTTCTTGATGTGGGAGAAAGGGAGAAGAAAAAGTTCTGGGTGCCTAGATTTCCTTCCAAGTCTGCTAGAATTATAACTATGTAGCATTTTGAATAGAGGGTTTATTCTGGAAATCTTTAAATTTACTTGCCTTAACTGTATACTTTGTCAACTTTGGAAAAATTGGGATTTGGGGTAATCTTTGAGTGAAGTTTCCTTTGGATACCTATTTAAATTGTAATCTTGTAATTTACTAATTTGGGATTTGGAGGTGTTTACCATTCTTATGCATTATCATGTTGAAGTAAATATTTATACATATACAAAAATATATGATTTCAACAATTTTATATTGCATAGAAAATATATAGTATATAGTATTGAACCTATTATTTTGCAACTTGCTAATTTTGTTCAACTTTTTATTTTTGACATTTATTCATGTTGATACATGTGGCTTAGTTTATTCATTTTAGTTACTATACATCATTCAGTTATAAGAATAAAATCTATTTGGTAGACACTTAAGCATTTTAATTTTTCATTATTAACCAGTGTGAAAACAAGCATTCAAGTACATTTTATTTTGTGTGAGATATCATATTTTATCTGAATATATGAGAGTGCCTGGTTTGTATACAGATATCTGAAATTGGAATTGCAAATGTTTTGTGGCTTCTATAATGTTACTCTCAATTTTAAGTATAAAAGATTAGTTTTGTGGACATGATTAATCTCTTTATGTAGTTAAAGTTACTGATATAACTAGAATACCATTAAATTCAAAATTCAATAATATTTTAGGAGATATTTAGGTCAAATTTACACAAATGTGTTGAAAAATCATTTTTGTATGTGTGCATAAAGATGACATGGTGTATCTATTTACCTCAAATAACAAGTTATAACTAGTGTCCATGTACAATTTTTTGCCTGACTGATTTCCAGTAGATATTTTGGTAATACTTTTTAAGTATTCACAGGTTTAATGGCTTATTTTGCAAAGTGCCATTGGAAAATATCATTTAGATACATGTTTGGAATATGAGGCTGAGGATGAACGAATTCTCATATTAATCATCATTATGAGAATCCCAAAGAGACACGTGATTTTCAAATATATTTCCATCTGAGCATGATAGTTTTTAAATACACATTGCATGTTAGATATGGGATTTGAATGGTAATACATTTTTAAGGTTGTAATTTATTATACTTTTCACACCCATCCCACTGAATATGCAGTTTAAAATGCAATGGCCAGAAGACAAGGAAGTGTTACCAGAAGGATGTGGACGTGGACTCCAAAACTGCTAATGATGACCGTGATCTTTTGGAGTCAGCAGGGGAATGGTCAAGGTCAAGGTAGGCGAGAGCATGTTTTAATATTTTGAGAGCTGGATATGAGTTTCACTTTACTTTGAAGTCATGTGAAGCTTTAGTTTGATGTTTTAAGTATTTGTTGCAGTCTTTCTCCAAGGTTTTTGTTAAAGTGTGTTATAATATTTCCAAATTAGTTAAGTTGAGCTAGAATTAGGTGTGAGTTGTTGTTATCCCATTTGAAGCGACTGCTAAAAAATTGGCTTTATTCTGTTGTAGTAGATTTTAGAGATACAGAAATGTTTTTGTGTGTGTGTATGTGTAACTTGACAAGACTGTATTAATTGAAGGTTTTATACTTTTTAAGAGAAGTTTTTGGATCTCTGTGCCTTTCCGTAAGTGGTTTTTGTTTTAATTTTTAAATTTCAAGAACATATTCTCTAAAGGGTGTGATGTTCTTCAGAAATTAAGTGAAAAATTTGATGTTTCTCATTGCTTTGCCAAATGTATTTGGAAGAAATTAATGGTGGAGCAGAGTCCTGAGGTTGTGGTGCCCTGAAGTGTCATTCACAGAGTAGGAAAGGACCATAGAATTTCTAATACGGTTTTTCAGTGTACTGATTTGACAGTAGCTGTGTGGAGTGGTTTATGCCAAAACTAGTGTCTATGATATGTGTTTTGTGATAAATGTTGTATTATTTTTGGAGGTGTGATGCTGCTCAGACACAAATTGTAATTTAATGTTTTATGTGAAAAAAGTCCTGACTCCCATGACATTCTTTTCCCTTGGAGGAGAATCCATTTTGACATTGTTTCTACTTTTGTTAAGACTTGAAATCTATGAGTAGGAAAGGTATACAGGCAGGTATATTACCCTAGATGGAATTGAAAGTGTATAGTGGTGTTGTATAATTGGAGTAGAGTTGTTGAGGTTTTGTTAGTCCTTCGGTTTCCAAAATAATCAATAAATATTGTGTATATGAAAGTAAATTTAATAAATCTTTCAAAAAGATGATTCAAAAAGGACATTGTTTGCTTACCATATGTAATTGCATTTAATTTATTTTTGAAGTGAAATAGAATGATGGTATTCAAAAATAGAAATGCATGTATGCGTCTTTGTGTGATAATAGGTATATACATACATACAGACAGACAATAAGTTTTAATAATGAAATAGGTTTTGATTTTAGAGTGTTTCTTTTATGCCATTAAGAATATAATTTAGTTCTCACTTTGTTTTTATTTTTTGATAAAAATAATGGAAGGAAATCGTATTTAATACACATAGTATTTTTTTTTCACCAAAGATCTAAAACAAGAATATGTAGGCAGCAGCTACATCACATTTCTGTTGGCTAAAAGAGTTGTTTATTCCTCTGGCAATGTGTCAGATCACTAAAATGCAGCAGGACAACTGTTTTTCTGCAATAGTGATCCAACAGTACATTTAGTATTACACAAGACTGCCAAAACCCTTTCAAAGGCGATCATTTCCAGGGATTATGGCTTTTCTTAATGGGTAATAGGTAAATATTGGATATTTAAAATGTTAGAGGAAAAGTAAGTATCATCTCTTTTATTTGTCCAAGCCTTTTATTCTTTCTTCAATATTGATTGCTTAGATATTCTTTTCCTTGATAGTGACTGTCATGTGTAAAAAACACTCCCTGAAATCAATCCCATGCTTAGCTATACTGAAGCTTGTGATGATAAATGCAAGTTAAGTAATTTAGTTTCTTTTTAAAAGAATAAATTAAAATAGACAGTGATTCATGGGGCAAAACAACTTAATAGAAAGCATAATGGAATGCTTTAATTTTATGATTAAGGGATTTTTTGCTTCCTTTAGGTAGCTAGATTAAATGAAGGAAGTTTCATAGGCATGATAAGAAATCTTATGATTTCAAATACAACCCAAGCAGCATAGTATCATTTAGATCAATAAAGCTCATTAAATACTAATTTTTTTCATCGTTGGACATGCAATTACACAGAATTTAAAGATAAAAGTTTTAAAATGAAAACTTTATACTACTGGATATATTTTTAAATAAAAATTTCATGGTACTTTACTATTGGTGAGAAATAATACAGTAAAATATATAAATGAAGTTTTCTTTACATTGAGTTTATAGCTTTGTCTTAAACTTTGATCTTTGGGACTTCCAGAGGTGTGATAACACATCAATGAAGTATAATTCTTATAGCAAATATGTGTGCAAAAGTAATAAAATTATTTTAACTTAAAGTTTCTTTAACTAAGAGATGAGAGCAAAACTACATTGCATTTACATACAAGCTCTCCATATTTATCATTAGATTATATGCTAATGATTTGTAAGCCATTGGGAAACTTGGATCTTCTTTCCCCATAAAAGCCATGTTAGAAATAGTAATTAAGTTGTGGGGACAGAAGACAAATATGTATATATTCTAGAATGTACATAAAGCATCATAATCAACATTAATTCAACTGTGTGCAATCACCACTTACAACAAACATGCCATAGGAAATGCATCCTAAATTCTAAGTAAGAATGTTGGCTGGTGATCTCTCTAGGGGCATCATGTCCAAGTAAGAAGGAAGGAGTGGAGTATGGGCTCCAGTCAGGTAGTTGTCCCTTTTCAAGTTTTCATATCTCTCAAGAAAAGCATCTGCTTGACTCATCTATTTTCCTGACTTCTGACTTACAGAATAATCAGTGCATACCCTTGGAGTAGCATTCCCTGTCTTGCACTCTGCCCTCTTCTATGCTACTCAGGTTGTTCTTGCATTAGAAACTCCTTAGTAAATGAAAATAAAGCCAATCCTTAAGATAAAGTGGGATTTATGTGATTTTTAAAAAAGAAAATGAAGCAAGTAACATAATTGTTCAGGTTTACTTTGTCTTTAAAAGAACTATCACAGATGTTAGTACTAGAAATTGAGTGTCAGGTATGTGGGAGCTTTATGAACTATCTTTATAAATTTTCTGTAAATCTAAAACTATTCTAAAATAAAATGTTTATTAAAAAATTAAAAAAAAAACACTACCACAGATAGTTGTGAACATACACATTTCCAAACACACTACATTTACTTTTAGGGACAATCTAGATAAAACTGAACTGACATCTAATATGTATAGGTATAAAACATAACAGTTTTGGCCATGGGAAAGCTGACTGCCCAGAGGGACTGTACACAGACATCAGGGAGCCCAACTTATTTACAGAATTCTAGGAGGTATAGGCAGCAGTTACTGTGTTTAGAGCTAAGAAATTAATTCTGAGCTCAACAATTTAGTTTCTTTCTTTCTACAACAATATGTTCAAGTAATGATATGAGATGTATATTAAGGTAAAGGTGTAATTTATATAAAAATTTGATAAAAGTCAGCCACTGAGATGCATGTGAATATAAAGGCAGGATGAAGCAGTTTGGAATTCTTGTTGAAAGTAAAGATATGATTAGCAAGGTGAATTCTTGTTAAAAGTAAAGATATGATTTTGAATTTAAAAACAAAACATTTAGAAATATTGTTTGACAGACCTTAAAAATATATTCCTATCTTAATGGCTTTAATAAAGGAGTGCTATTTTTTTCTGGTACATAATAAGAATAATAATAAGAAGAATGGAGTGTGTATGCCACTCTGTTTCCAAAAACAAGTTTGTCATAGTTTTTGAATTAGTGCCATTTTCCTGATTTTTGTAAGCAATGTAGGGTTTAAATATAGTACTATTTTATTATCATGAATATACAGAGCATTTTAATCAATTTAGTTTCCATGATTATTTATATGCTGAAATTCCATCTCTGATGCTATATGTAAGAAAGTTTGAAATTTTGAAGAAGCCAGTGGAGATCATGTAGCAAACTTAAACTTTGAGGGCAAATTGATTTCTGTTTCTTTCATGACCAGATTTTGGGTTAGACATTAAGCATTCAAAAAAATCTGATAACATTCAGCAATTATGATTTTTAGTTTCATGATCTCCCTTGTAAAATGCTATTTGAGATACAGGGCAAAATTTTAAAAAAACAAATCATTTGGTTGTCCTATTTTGCAAGTTGTTAAGGATGGATGGGTAGATGGATAGGTGGATGGAGGGATAGATATAGAGTTTTCTCTCCCATCTCTTTTTCTTTTTCCCTCTCTCCATTGAAATCTTTTCCGTGTGTGCCAAAGGCATTATTTTTCCCCTCATTTTTTTGTTTCATTCATAAAAAGAAATTTAAGTGATTGTATACTTCTGTCAGTAAATGAAGATAGTATCCATTTTTGAGTGAAGATTTATAGCTACTGTTTTTCAATTAGAGTATAGCAGATCATATGATCTATGAGTTTTAATATCTTAGAATCATTACGAGTGAGAAATAATCACCTTGAAGGACCTTAATGCCACCAGAGTTTATGTTTTTCCAGGTTGCTTAGATAAATTGTTCTCATCTTATAATTGAATACTGTTTTAAGAGAAGTGAGCTCAAACATTTGGCAGTCAGTATTGAATGATGATTAGTTGTGTATGCCAGGAGACCTGACCTTAAAATATCATCAAGCTAAGTAGTGGTGAAATTGAACTCTGCTATCCAATAGAAGGCTTAATGTTTTGGCATTCCTTATCAAATGTAAAGAGTTTTCCTTTGTGCTAGTTAAGAATATATATGTGTGTATGTGTATAAGTTGGTCTGTAGCAGAATTATTTATGTCCAGTTTTAGTTTTTGATTTAAACTTCTTAATATATAAATGCAAATCCAATACTTAAAACTCCCATAAATATCCACCCCAACAACATTTAAATTCTAACAGCTTCTTGAAATTAACAACAACAAAAAGCTAGCCATTCTTAGACATTACATGCTATACACATTTCCCTAGATTAAAAATTCATATCATATGGTAAACAAAGTAGTTATTTAAGAACACAAATGGATTTACTTGAAAGAGAATAACATTCATTGAGATTTTGCCCTCAAAATTAAGATTTCTGAGAAAACTATGCATTTTAAATTCTTTCCAGACATCTGAAGGTTATATTCCTAAAAGATGTCAATGCATGTTCTTTTATGCAATCTGCTTGGGAGCCTGTGAAGTAAGGAAGGTGATGCCATAAATATCTAATTATAAAGACTTGTTGTGGAATACTCTCTTAAAAATATACTTTTTTTGTACATAAAGGGATTTCTCTTCACAACTTAGATTTGATTGTTTAAAATGAAATCATTGTATGGTATTTTGTTACAGTGTTTTAAGGTGATTTCCTAATCATCAAAGCCATTGCCATAGGAAAAAAATAGGGTTTATTTGTAGAATATTTCATTTTTATGGGAGAAGAACATGGTAATTGATACCACTTTCTCCTAAAATTATATAGTATTATCTAATCTTTAGGTGGCATTCATTCACAATATTCTACAAAATACCCTAATCATGCACCATAATAAAGTGTGGGTTTTATTTACCATTTATTTTATTTAATTTGTTTTGTAAGGAAAATCTAATTTTAATTAGGGTCCTCCTAATCTCTAAAAACTGAATTTATTTAGGAAAAAATATTTTAAACACTGTTCCAAGTGATCTTAGCATTTTTTATTGAGCTTTAATGCTCTGTTTTTACGTGTTTCGGGACTGTGAGGGCACTTGGTTTAGAATTAAAATTTAATTTGGAGATTTTTGTTGTGTTTGGAATTTGTTATGGAATTTAACTTCAAGAAAATGTAGGTTTATTGGACATTATCTTCTATGGGATATACTAGCCTCATTTCTCTTCCCAGCCACGTGTGCGTGCATGTGTGTGCATGTGTGTGTGGGTGGGTGTGTTAAATTTAGAATAAAGAGGCCATAATAGCTGAAGATATAGAAAGAGGAATAGAAATGGTATAAATAGGGGAAAAAAGAGAAGAAGTGATAGAAGCAGGTATTAGAAATATATAAAGTAAGGTATTCTGAAATGTGCTAATAAAATTAAAATATAATGTGAATTAAAAAATTAATTTTAGTGAAATTTTAGTGGTACTTTACCTACCAAAAAATAGAAATAAAGTGGTAAGTAACTGATTAACCTGGCTCCTTCCTCAGGAAGGCACTTAGCCTACTCCACCTAACTTTATAGTCTCATGGTATGAAGTGTTAAATTGTGCTTTTAATGCAAGTTAAGTTTGTGTGTGTGTGTGTGTGTGTGTGTGTGTGTGTGTGTATGTACAAACTCCAGAACAAACAAACTAAAGAGCCTAGACAGTGGAGTCAAGAAATGCAAAATAGTCACATGTATGAGACTGTATGTCCTGGTCTTTGGCAGAAATTACTGCTTACTCTTAATTCTGTTTCTTTCTACCTCTTCAACCTATAATGCCACATATACCTGAGCACTTGAAAATCACTTCTCTGTCACTTATTATGTTTCCTTTAAAAGCTCATGAATTACACATGATTTTCAGAGTTGCCAACTTAGATTTCAAGAGACTTCAAAAAAATTAATCTGGCACCTTTCCATTATGAAGGTTGTACACAATGTTCACAAGCTAGTGCTGGTCTTTAACGGACATGTGCCTCATACATCAACAACTTTCTTCCCTTACTTTTTCTCAAGTTAGGAAGCACTGAGATTTCTATTTGGTCATGTCACATATTGATCTATTTATTAACCATAGTTTTATCAAAGCGTAAACTATTTTTGGTTTTTATAGTTAATTGTGTGTGACATAATAATTGAGATGCAATGTGTATTATGCTTTGTTCTTATGATGATTTTTTTAAACTTATTTTTCCTGCAGTAACTTCTAATTCTTATTTTCTGATCTTCCTTTCTCTTTTTTCTTTAGCTGTCTATCTTCCTTTTGTCCCTTAACTCAGATATCCCCTGTTCTGTCTCTGCCCAGATTCCACACTATTTTTTTTGATGTTGTTCTCTATAGTTTTCATAGGTCCCCATAACAACCCTATCAATATTTCTCAATATGTGCTATAATTGTTCATTTGTGTCTTTTCCTTATTTATAAGCTCCTTGATGGCTCAGACTATATAGGTATCTACTCAACAGAAGCTTATAAAGGATTTACCTTGAACCAGGAACTATTCTGGATGCTAGTGATAAAGTAGTTAAGAAAATTGACAAGCAGTCCTGCCATCTGGAGCTTGCATTCCCTCCATGGAGGGAGAGGGATGACAGACGACGAGCAACATAAATATGTTAAGTATGGTCGGGTTGACGGCGAAAAAGAATGCAGTGATGGGGAGCAGGGAATTCTGAGAAGTCAGTTTTTAGTTGGATAGTCTGGAATGACCTCATGAAGAAGATGGTGATTGAAAGCCCAAGGTAGTTAGGGCCTGAGCCACACAGAGCAGTAAGTGTGTAAATCTTGAACAAGGTCATGCCTGGTGTTTTTTAGAACAGCAAAGAAACGAATGTGTCTAGAGCAAAGCACATGTGGTGGGGTTGGTAGGAGATCTGAGAGGTAACAGAACAGAGAGGAAGGGATATAGACTATGTAGAGTCTCACTTGCCATTTTAATGACTTTGGCTTTTGTTTGGAGTGAAGTGGGAAGCTATTGAAGGATTTTTAAATTTCTTTTTGGTAATTCATTTTGACTTTTCAGATTATACAGTGGTCGCTACTTAAGACTCAATAATTTTGCTTTATTATTCTTGCAGTCAAGTACAAACTAGTGTATTAAAGTAATGTTAAATTCTAATTTAAATTGATTAAAACAGGCTTTTATCTCTTTCTCTTTTCCATTACTGAATATCTTGTTTTTAATTAATTTGAAAGCTTTCTAGAATAGTGAGCCAATGAAAATTTAGCATAATGTATAACTTATTCTTCATTAGATTTAGGTACTTAATTGAAGATGCTAATTAGAAAAGACATTTGTTCTGTTGGAAGATGTTGATAAAACTGCTCCTGAATTACTATCACATAAATTGATACCATATTAAGTTGTATTTCTGGAATCTAAATGTAGACAGTGATAATAAGTTTTGACTCTAAGTAGATGTCTTTCATCTCTATGGTCAAGGATGCTTAAAAGTGAAAAAAACTTACTGGATTCAAATCTGGGAACCAGGAATAACCGGAAGTGCTTTTGTTTCTTTGTTTCTTGGTGGAATTGTCTTCCTGGTAATGATGTGCCTACTTATACCAAACAAACATTTACTGTATTCTATCTTACCTTCTGGCTTTCTTGCCAAAATAGTGTTTGCTTGTTTTTTTTTTGAGAAAATTAAGCTTCACAATATAATGGGGAAATTCTGAGGCCACAGAATAATATAAAATTTAAAGATGAGTAGAAAGCCAGAAGATAAATAAGAGAGAAGAGTACAGAGGGGTAGAAGAGAAATAGTGTAAAAAAAATTAGTCAAAAAGATTAATATATGCATAGTGGTCAACAAGGCGATCAGAATAGAGTACCTACTACATGCCAGGCACTGGGGATATAGCAATGAAGGCAGAGACTCAAGTGGTTTTATAACCACAACATTATTGTAGTAGAAAGGGACAGGGAAAAAGGCACCCAGATATTCAACCTAATCAATGTTATGGAGGGCTATGAAGTACACTGCTATGAAGAAGATGAAATGTGATGGTGTAGTTGAATACAACTGGCATGTGGAGAGGCAGTGATTCAGCTATGGGAAGGTCAGAGAATTTTCTCTTTGAGGAGGTGATGCTTCATGTGAGATTGGAATGAAAAGACAAACTCATGTACTTTGCTGACCCCAGGTATTCCAATCAGAAGGAATAGCAAATATAAAAGTTCTAGAACAGAAATCAGCCTAATAGTTTTGTGTAGCGCTGGCCAATTTGGCTGGAATAAAGGAAGGGTATGGGAGAGACATGAGATTAAGAGCTGTAAGGGATGAGGATTTTGTAGTCAATGTTGAGATAGAAAACAAATCAATTGAAAGCTTTAATATAGATGGTGATACGATTAGATTTACTCTTAACACCACTCCTTCCACCTGTAGTATGAAAGGTATATTATTGGTGAGGAATACAGTGGTGGGGGAACAAGGATTATTTAGTTGACCATTATACTTGTTCAGGGGAAGGATGATGGTGGTTGGGATTGTGATTGTAACAATTATGTTGCTTAAAGTTGTAGCAATAAAGTTGTAAAATTGGTTGAATTTTGAAGTTGTTTTTAAGATAGACCCAGTGGAACTTACTGATCAAAAATTACATCAAGCATTTAAATGTAGGTACATGGTTACAATCTTTTATTGAGATTGGGGAGGTTTGATAACATGGGATAGACTCTAAGTGACAGATGTGTACATGGAGTCATGCATGTTATTTATTTTACTTTTCCCCCCTACATTAAATTGAGGTGTATTTTAGAATTCAAATGAATATATCCAGTAGTCAAAAAGAAGATGACTTGGATAGAGATGTGAGTATGAAAATCATAGGCCTATAGATCATGTTTAATGTCATGTATCTAGGTCAAGCATTGATAAACCACTGCCCATGAACCAAATCCATTCTGCTGCCTGATTTGGCATGGACTATAAATATTTTTTACATTTTTAATTGTAAAATATAAACTATACAAAAGAAAGACTGTCTTGTGATAAGGACAGTTGCTCAGTTTTTCCTCTAGGCTCACAAAGCCTATCTTGTTTACTTTCTGTTATTTACAAAACATTTTGCTGATTTTTGGTGTAGATGAAACTGTAGAAAGAGAGCGTTGATAAGCAGGAGGACATAATTGTGGAAATTAAAATTATGCCAAGTACAGCATACACTGTGGAAAATTTAAGTGTGGGTATAATAGATGGTAAGACTTTAAAACAACAATTTCATTATCAGCATGATCAGTGAAGACTTTTGTGGCAAAAAGAAAGTATCATCATCAGACCATTCAATGGATCATACAAGATGTGTTCTGTGTTCTGTGTCTGAGGAACTAAGAGAAGGTTAATACAGTTTGAACAAAGAAAGCAAATTGGAGGATGACGTCAGGTCTGTCTGGATATTTAAGGTAGGGCCAAATACTTCAGTCTATTTAAAGTGAGTATTAGAGAATGAAGAAGTCATTAAAGCATTCTGAAGGGGGAAGAGCAAATCATAGATGAGGAAAGAGACTACTCTGGGCATATGCACAGCCAGAATGAAAGGAATCCAATATGGATGAGAGATTAACATTGTCCATTGGTATTAATGAAGTGAAGACCCCAAGTAACCTTGGCAAAGGGAAGTTTGTACAAAGTGATAAAGGAGTGAATGGGATCAGGACCTAGGTGTTAGTTTTAGTGAAATTTTATTAATCTTCTCACTATGTAAAATATGTAGGTTGTCAAAATAAGGAACACCCGTGTTGTGTGTGTGTGTGTGTGTGTGTGTGTGTGTGTGTGTGTGTTTTCTAACTTAGATTTGTGAATTCAAGCTGAAGATTGTGGTTTAATAAGTATAGAGTAAGCCATTATTTTTCTTTTTTCTTTTTAACTCTCCTGATGAATAGAATGGCAATCATGACTGATGATACTGAAACATTTTTCTGACACTTTGACTTTTTTATACCTTCATTATTTATGCACATCCAGGAGGTTTTGCCCAAACCCCATGCAAATCTATAATTCAGTGCAGCTAAAATATGTTCTTCTGTCTGGTTTCCATGGTTCTTCACATAGAGTATGGCTTTCCCTGCTGGGGCCCTCCATGTAGCACCCCATGTTGTATGATAATTACCATACTGATCTATCACCCTTACTAGAGTGTGGCCTCTCAAAGCCCTGAAATTTCATACTGTTCTTCTGAGATATAATAATATTTATACTCAAATAATTAAACAAGTTCTTCTATTTTGAAAATAACATGTTTTCTAATTTGAATCTCAATTTATCCATTATACTGCTTAACTACTAAGTTATGTTATGAAAATAAATTTTAACTCTCTACAAATACCTTCAGATATAACGCTTACCACTTAAGATTAATGTGTGCTCAACATCTATAAGGATATTTCTTTCCATATAGTATTTATAGCCTCTATTGTTATTCTTAAAATGATTAATGTTTAGTTTGGAATAGTTCAACATGAGGATTGGAATGAGAAATAATTTACACAGTGATAGTCTTTTTTAATTTTTATATTTAAAATACTAATTATCAAAAGAAAAAAAAACTAGTGTCTTGTATTTGTTTCTACTTGCCTTCTGGATTGATTTCAAGTCATATTTTACAGTTTGGTGTGTCAATTTATATTTTGCTGAAATAATAGCACTGTCTTGGGATCCTTTTTTTCCTTAATATCTTTGTGCCATTCACCATGTATGCCTATTCCTTATTTCTCTTTCTTTGATATGTTTGGTGAGTCTTCTG
Organism: Panthera uncia; assembly: GCF_023721935.1. Lineage (NCBI taxonomy): Eukaryota > Metazoa > Chordata > Mammalia > Carnivora > Felidae > Panthera > Panthera uncia. The sequence goes on from NC_064810.1 coordinate 28,622,842, forward strand.
TTTTGGGTTCTGTTGATTTATATTAGCTACTTTTCTTGGATATACATAGATATTCTTTCCCATTTTGCTTATGAATTTGCCTGAGAAGAATTTGTATGTTCCTTTTACCCATAGCTCCTCAGAAGTCACTTTTGATGATACTGATTTTACATGTCACCTGATATAAAACTTCAAAGACATGATGTTGATGACTTATGCTTTGACCTAGATTGAAATGTTGACTCAACATGGCCTGATGGAAAGTGTTTCTTTTCTTCCGTTAAAAGTTACATCACCTTGGGGCGCATGGGTGGCTCAGTCGGTTAAGTGGCCGACTTCGGCTCAGGTCATGATCTCGCGGTCCGTGAGTTCAAGCCCCGCGTCGGGCTCTGTGCTGACAGCTCAGAGCCTGGAGCCCGTTTCACATTCTGTGTCTCCCTCTCTCTGACCCTCCCCCGTTCATGCTCTGTCTCTCTCTGTCTCAAAAATAAATAAACGTTAAAAAAAAATAAAAAAAAATAAAAGTTACATCACCTTAAAAACAAACAAACAGAAATGAAGATTTAGTTTTGGTGTCCTTGGCTGAAGTGTTCCCTTTCTCAACAAAATAGGTTTTGTCATCTAACTTTTGGTGTCAATGTTGAACACATAGGGTACTGGAAAACACTGCTGTGACAAACCACTGGAAAAAAAAAATTCTGGTTTTTCTTCACATTCCAGAGCTAATGCTTCTGAAAGCTATTTAAATTCATTACAAATTATATTTGTTATTGCTATAGTTATTGTTGAAGTTGAGCTTTCATTTGTAATCTGAATTTTATGTATAATGTGTTCTCATGTTTAATCATTTTTGTAGGCTAAATCATTTGTAAACAGACATAAGCAAATTGTAAACAAATGACTTGTCCTTGAGAAAGAGTTTCAGAATGAAGGTACATGATGTATCAGGTAGGATCTATGTCAGTAGCTTTATCCATATATATGGAGGTGTGTGTGTGTGTGTGTGTGTGTGTGTGTGCGTGTGTGCATGTGCGTGCGTGTGTACTGTGTATCACCCAATTTCATCAAAAAGATTATTTGACAAAATTGATATACAATCTCTAAATCATAGTGTCTGCATTCAGTCATCCCTCCCCAAATTAAAATTTTTATCCTAAGATTAGTAGTCCCCTTTGTAAAACTAGACATTCTCATTTGTGCAAAGAATGGAAAAAAATAAGACAAATAATGGATTCAAGAAACAATTAGAGGTCAGATTCCTCTTGCAGAAGTCTAGTTCATTTCTTCCTTCATTGTCCTCCCCACATACCTAAATCTCAACATTTAAACATTTTATTTCAGAACACATATAAGGAGAAAACATGTTAGCTATGCTAAAGAACTAAAGTATTACAATGCACAGTGATATATCTATCCTAATAAGTAAATATGAGTAAAGGATAAAGATTCAAATAGAATATGAAATTGTAGGGGCACCTGGGTGGCTTAGTCAGTTGGGTGTCTGACTTCAGCTCAGGTCATGATCTGTGAGTTAGATCCCCATGTCAGGCTCTGTGCTGACAGTTCAGAGCCTGGAGCCTGCTTCAGATTCTGTGTCTCCCTCAGTCTCTGCCCCTCCCCCACTCACGCTCTGTCTCTGTCTCTCCAAAATGAATAAACATTAAAAAAAAATTAGTATATGAAATTGTATTTATGATGTAGTTCTATTCCAATGTGTTTTCTGGATTGGCTAAGAGCATGTTAATGACACATCTTATGGGAGACACACCATACTTAATAGAAGAAAAATATGCATGTCTCAATTCTGAAATGTTTGCAAAGGAATAGTCATTTTTTGGCAAGATATGCAATGTTTTGTTAGGATTCACAAACTTTTTCTGTGAAAGACTATACAGTAAATATTTTAGGGTTTGCTAGCCATATTTATTCTCTCTGTCTTTACTTCCTTCTCTTCTTCCTCCTCCTTAAAACTTTAAATTTGTGAAAACCATTTTTAGCCATGAGGTATGCAAAATTAGCCATATACCAAATTTAGTCTGTGGGCTCATAGTTGGTGGGCCCCTCTCTATATCATCAAATTTCCACTTTTTTCTAAATGTAATATATTAGAAATCAGTGTGCCTCTAGCAGTTGAAATTGGACTTACTTTTGAACTTTGGAATGCAGGGAGATGACATCTCATTTAAACAAGTTATACACTATTTCTGACATTAAAAACACATGGAAACTACTTATTTAAAGGGCCTTTCTTAAGTTTTTAATGCAATTACTCACATATAGTGGAAAGAAATGATTTCCCTTTCCACTTGCCTTTTTATGCAATAAAAAGTTCAAATCCTATCTTTTTCCCTGAATAATTGCTGATACTTCTGTCCTTTGTGTGCATTTTGCAGCTTTTTTTCAGTAACTGTAATGGTCCAGTCTCAGTGTATTTTACTTTTTCAAGGAAAGTAAAATAAGAACTTTAGCTAATATTTGTATTAAGCTGAAGTGCAAGATAATATGAAAAAAGAGGAAAAGGAAACACAATAAATTGACCTTTTGGTAACTGTAAAGGACAGCAGATGAAACACAGACTGGACTTTAATGTCTTAAATTTTCAGATTTGACAGTAAGTCCACAGAGTCCTAAAAATAGGTCTTAATCCGAAATTGCAATGCCTCACAAATGCTGTCATAATATGGAGTTTGGTGGAGAAAGTGGTTAATGTATCCCTCAACTTGTTTCTCTTTGTATGAAACTATGTTTAAATCCATTATAAAACGAGCTATTCAGTTCTAAAGAGAAGATTCTGACTTTGGAGTGAAAGTTTTTTTACTACAATCATTAAAGTAAATTTCTCTAGATATTTGATTTTATTCTGTTTTACAGCATAAAGAGTGAAATCATAATGAAAAAGAATCTAGAAAAGCAGTATAGGCACAATTGTCAGTCATTTTTCCAACTTGTGTCCGTTTGTTCAATTAAGTGACAACCATTCTCTGCCCTGCTTGATTTAATAGACTTAAGCAGTTCAGGTTTACAGAAGAAAAAATCGAGTGAAAAAGACAACATTCTAGCTACTCCTTCACATCCTAATTTTTCTTATTTTTAACATTTTTCATTAGTGTGGTAAATTTGTTAATAATTGATAATCCGGTATTATGCATTATTAGTAACTAAAGTTTGTAGTTTATATTAGGAATCACTCTTGTGTTTTATATTCTATGGGCTTGGCCTAATATATGATGACATGTATTCATCATTACAGTATCATATAGAATAATTTTCACTGCCCTAAAAATTATCTGTGTTCCATCTATTCATGCCTTCATCCCCTGGCCCTTAATCCTTGTCAACTACTGTTTTACTGTCTTCATAGTTTTGCCTTCTCCAAAATGTCATATAGTTGAAATCACAGAGTAGTTAGGTATGTAGTTTTTCTAGATTAGCTTCTTCCACTTAGTAATCAGCATTTAAGTCCCCTTCATCTCTTTCCATGGCTTAATAGCTCATTTCTTTTAGTGCTGAATAACATTCCATTGTCTGGATGTACCACTCTTTGTTGATCCATTTGCTTGTGAAGGACATCTTGGTTGCTTCCAAGTTTAGGCCATGATGAGTAAAGCTGCTATAAACGTTTATTGGCATATTTTTGTGTAGATGTATGTTTTTAACTCATTTAACTAAATACCAAGGAGTGTGATTGCTGGATCATATGGTAAGAGTATGTTTAGTTTTGTAAGAAATGGCCAACCTGTCTTCCAAAGTGGCTGTACCATTTTGCCTTCCCACTGGCAATGAATGAGAATTCCTGTTGCCCTACAACTTTGTCATCATTTGGCATTGTCAGTGATCTGGATGTTGGTCACTCTAATAGATGTCTCATTATTGTTTTAACTTGAGTTTCTTGATGACATACCATAGTGTCTCATTTATACAATAGAATCTCATTGTTTTACTTTGCATTTCTTGATGACATATGATGTTGAACATCTGTTCGATATATTTATTTGTCATCTGTGTATCTTATTGGTGAGGTGGCTCTTCGGGCCTTTGCCTATTTAAAAAAAATTTTTTTTTGCATTTTTAAAGTTCTTTGTGTATTTTACATACTGGACCTTTCTATTTGAAATTTACTTTAAAAAATTATTTGAGTGTAGTGGACACAGTGTCACATTAGCTTCATGTGGATAGCACAGTGATTTAAGATCTCTATATGTTATGCTGTGTTCACCACAAGTGTGGCTACCATCTGTCACCATACAATGCTATTACAATATCATTGACTATCTTCTCTATGCTTTGGCTTTTGTTCCCATGATTTTTTTCATTCCATGACTTGAAGCCTGTATTTCCTGCTCCCCTTCACACATTTTTCTCATCCCCCATTCCCCTTCCCTATGGCAACCATGAGTTTGTTCTGTGTATTTATAGGTCTGATTCTACTTTTTGTTTGTTTATTCATTTGTTTTGTTTTTAGATTCTACATATGAGTCAAATCATATGGTATTTGTCTTTTTCATTCTGACTTTTTTCACTTAGCATAATACCACTTAGCTGCATCCATGTTGTTGCTAATGGCAATATCTCATTTTTCTTTATAGCTGCATAATATTCTCTGTGTGTGTGTGTGTGTGTGTGTGTGTGTGTATCAAATCATCTTTATCCATTCATCTATCGATGGGCAGTTAGGTTGCTTCCATGGCTTGGCTATTTGAGTAAAATTGCAATAAACATAGGCTCACATATATCCTTCCAAATTAGTGTTTTTGTTTTCTTTGGGTAAATACTTAGTAGTGGAGGTAATGAATCATATGGATTTTCTATTTTTAATTTTTTGGTTACTGTCCATACTGTTTTCTACAGTGGTTCTACCATTTTACAATCCCACTAATAGTTAACAAAGAGTTCTTTTCTCTCCACATACTCATCAACATTTGTTATTTCCTTTTTTATTTTAACCATTCTTACAGGTGTAAGATGATATCTTACTGTGGTTTTGATTTGCATTTTCCTTATGACTAGTGATGTTGAGCATCTTTTCATGTGTTTATTGGCTATCTGTACGTTTTCTTTGGAAAAAATTCTATGCAGATCCACTGCCAATTTTGTATTTGGATTGGTTGTAGACTTTTTGTTTGTTTGTTTGTTTATTATTATTACTTGTTGTTTTGGTGTTGAATTGTATAAATACCAGGCCTTTTTCTGATATGTGTTTTGAAAGACTTTCTCTTAGTATGTGCCTTTTATTTTTTCTTTATAGTTTTATTGAGAAAAAATTAACATGCATCACTGAAAAGTTTAAGGCATACAACATAATAGCTTTATTTACAAACATGGCAAAATGATTATTGCAATAGGTTCAGCTATTTTCATTTTCCTAAGTGTCTTTTGTGAAACAGAATTTTTTCCTTTTAATAATGCTAATTTATCATTTTTTTCTTTGAAAAATATCTGTCTGGAAGTGTAGCAAGATTTCTACTATTTAAGATAACTTAACGTTCACACAAACATAATGTAGACCTTCTTGAAATAGTCATAGCTCTCACACCAAAAAATACAAAATGGAAATAAAAACAAAGACTCTGATCCTGATTCTGTTAGGCTTTTTTCTTCAATTCAAGAACATTACTGAGCAGGATAAGCAATGTTTATATAACATAATTTTTAAAGAAATGCCTTATGACAATATCAAATCACCTTGATTCTGATCTACATTATTGTTATTAAACCAGTTGCAATTAGACATAAATGAGAAACATTTTGTAGTATATTTTGTTTGATCAGGTATATATTTTAGCTTTTTCACTTTTCCCTTGCAGTTTTTCTGTTATGATCAGTGTTATTATTTACATGGACTTGTTAATATCAAGCACTTTTATAAATAAACTTATTTTCCTCAAACCCTAGAGATATCCTTCTCTATTCATGCAGCCAACATAAAAGAAGCATGTCAAGAGGAAATCCTGTGCCATATGATTTGCTAGATTGAAGTATTAAGTTTATTTATTATGTCTGATCTTCTTTCTGTGGTCATTGCTCTATTTGATACATGTAAGTTTTCTCTTCTTCAGGCCTCTCCTGCCCTCTGACATTCAGAAATGCTAGATACAATACTTATCATACCCCTTAGTGCTGCCAGGCCCAGGGTAGGATGTGGAGAGAGAGTGCTTGTATCTTCATTATGCAGGACACAGGGCAGAAGCATAAAAAAGGCTGGGCTGCCAATGTGTCTCCTCTTTGCTCCCAAATAATCTATCCCTTCAACTCCTCCCACTTAAAGAACCAGATTCATGATTCATCTACATCAAAAATATTATATTAAGGACAAGGGAAAAACCTGTGTTAATGTTCCCATTTTCTCCTTAAACTTGCTTTATCATAAATGTTCCCAAACTACTGTTATCCCCAGCCTGAACACCATTTTCTAAGAAAAAAAAAAAAGATAAATTTAGGAAGAGGTGTGTATTATATCTCTGTTTAAAGGTAATCATTTGCTGTGGATAGTTATGCTCCAAGAAAAAAATTTAAAAAAGGAATTTAATATTTATACTTGGTATTTTCCAAATGTTTATGAGGAAAATTGCAGAGTTAATATTCCAGGAAAAATCTTAGCAGAAATCCAGATGTTCTACACAGTAATGTAGCTATATACAAAATTTAAATATGATTATATAAGGGAATTAAAAAAAAGTATCAGTAATAGATCCATTTGTTTTGTTGTTGTTTAGGAGAGGCAGTTAGAAAGTTAGAATATAAAGAGCATAGAACAAACTCCAAGGTAAAGGGATGCCACTGGGTGTTGTTGGTAGAAGGAAATACTGGACAAATATAACAAATTCGCCCTTTTGCCCTCTCCCTATTTAGATTTTTGCTGGTACAAACATAAAAAAATTCATTTCATGGTTTTGTCATTATGAATGTATAACTTAACAGTAGCTAGAGCAGACTCAATATGTACAACAAAAGATTAGATGTATGTTTAACATCATTATTTTATTTGCACGAATGCCAGTGAGGAACTTCCACTTATGCTCTTGTTTTCAAGATGAGTGTTTAATTGAATTCTGTGATTCATTTTACAATAGGACAATAAGTAGAATACAAATTTCTTTGCATGAAAGACAGTTTGTACACATGAGTCTGAGAGCAGTTTTGTGTTGATGTAACCCCATTCCAGCCTTCCATTTCCTACTTTTTTAAAAAAGAGCATAATCTGATAGTGATTGTGAAGGCTATAAAAGATAATGCTTGTAAAGATACTCTGTTCACTTAAAGTGTGCTCCATAAACTTCATTATTGTTGAAATTTTGGGTTTACAAGGCTACCATTTGATGGCAGTTCAAATCTGACTCTGAGTTACGCACCTTAGGCTAGACGGTTTATAGGGGTTTAGGTCACAGGCCTACAACTAGATAATCCTAGCTTCCCATCCTGTGCCACTAAACCTCACTGGGCCTATTCTTAACTGTTTGAAACAACTTTGTTCATCCATAACAGGCACTATGACCTCATGTAGATATTCAGGAAAAATTAATATATAAAAAGGACCTGCAACAGTGCTGGATACAGTGGTGTCGAAGACCAGAGCTATTGCTCTGGTTTAGAGTTTTCCCACCATAGAATCCACCACACTGTATCCTCAGTGTAATGCATACTCAGTGCTTACCATAGTTCCTAGCACATAGTAGGTACTTATCAATTAGTTTCAGCTGTTCAGGGGTTAATTATATCATATTCATCTCCCTTCAAGTGAGAACATATCCCAAGACACCTTGTGTAGCTGAGCAAAAGTTGGCACTTGTTGGGGCACCTGCATGGCTTAGTTGGTTGAGCATCTTACTTCGGATCATGTCATGAGCTCATGGTTCGTGAGTTCAAGCCCCACATCGAGCTCTGTGCTGACACTTTGGAGCCTGGAGCCTGCTTTGGATTCTGTGTCTCCCTTTCCCTCTGTCCCTCACCTGCTCACGCTCTGTCTCTCAAAAATAAATAAATTAAAAAAAAATTTTTAAAGTTGGCACTTGTTATGAATGTAAATTTAATCTTTGTTGTCCTGTTATCTCAGAGCTATGGGAGTGCCATCTCTTGGAACTAAATCATAATCAGTTAGGAAACTATATATTTTCTAGGCCTTGTATTGTTGGAGTCTGACAAATAATTTGTGGGATTTTCTGCAATGCCTTCTCCCTCAACAAAATTCACAAGAACTATTCTCTGAATTGTTAGGCTTTCATGTCGCAAATAGAAACATTGTGCCCTAATGGCATTGGAAAGCCATTTGATGTGACCCATTTTTGTTTCCTGTGAGTAATTTCTTTATGCCCATCATAATTATTGTGAGAATTACATTTTAATTTGGGGATGTTCAAATCCATTAGCATTTTCATTGATATATCATAAAAATCACATGGAATCATTGAGGTAAGTCTGGAAATATACATCACTAGAGATTGTCTTAGTGGAATATATTATTAATGTTTCTCAGATTTTATTCCTCATATGTTCACCAGTAGAATGTAATGTGACAAAAATATCAGCTTCATGTGGGCAAAGATTCTTGTTGTATTCGCTAATAAACAGTGACCACATGTAGGAGGCACTCCATTAATATCCATTGTTTGAATGCATGTGGAGTGACAGATCTTCTATTTACCACCAATGACTGTCATCTGGGCTTGGCCTGCTTTGTGGAGAAAAATAAATTGGACAATATCTACTGAGGCTTTTTTTTTTTTTTGAGAAAATAGGTTTTTGTTTACTTCTTTACAGTTATAACTCTGGGCAGGTTGATAGATATCATGACCTTAATGATATTTTAGGCCACAGAATGGAAGATATTATACAGCTTGCAGTTTATTTAATAATAATATGAAGCTTTGAGTTTTCATTTCAACCTTAAATAATGTATTCTGTAGTAGAATTGATTACGTTAACTGGTGTTCAAGAACTACATATAAATATAATAAACATCTCATAACCTAATTTGAAAGAAAAACAAGTGATTTTTTTACTAAAGTATTTTTAAATGGAGCATATGTAAGTTAGAATTACAGGTAATAATCATATATTTTCATATATTATACATTAAATAATGTATGTATTGGTTTTTCATTTAGTTTCTTTGTTTCTATGATTCAAATTCCTACCCTAATAACCTTATCAGTTTTAAGATTCATTTTCAGAAGAAAAGAAAGAGCTTGAAACATAATTAGTTTGCCTTAGTGATTTTTTTCTCCTAATTTATAATTTAATAATTTAATAAAATGTGCAAGGGCAATTTTGTATGAATGTTTATGCCAAGTTCTCCACATAATTTCCTGCATATACTCCTAAGTAGAAAGTTTTGTTTTGTTTTGTTTTTTACTTCAGCGTACATGATAAAATCAATGTCGCTGTGTGTTTTTACTTTACAATTCTAAGCTACTTGATGCTTAAAAAGAAAGCGTTCTGGCTTTTAAGGCAATAACCAACTTGATCATTGTGTATAATCTAATTAAAGCCTTCCTCAACAGAGTTGTTATTCCTGTCAATATTACTTTCAATATTGATAAAAACAGAGTTTTTCAGAACATGGGCTATTCTGGTCGTAGCATTTACATGCAATTTCTTATTTTTTCAGATAACGTTAGAGGAGAGGTATGTGGTGTCATATGCAAAATAAAACCATCAGAAAATGTGTATATATTAGTGCAACATGATGATATTGATAATTTGACATGGTTTGGAAGGTAGAGTAGATTTAAAAAAATCATAAAGGGATTTTTATTCCATGTTTGGAGGGCAACTTGTGATAAGTGACTACATTTTATCTTTGCCTTCCTCTCTATCCTCAACTCTCTATCCTAGACAGCTTGTGAAACTTTCATGATGAGTTTTTTATTCTGTCTTCCTTTTCTTATCAAAATTCCTAGCTACTACTTTGTTTAGTCTATGTACTACACCAAGAAAATTTCAGCCTAACTTTTTAATTTTTTATTTATATAACAGATTTGTGTTCCTTCAAAGTTGTACTCATTTAGGAGAGGATTTCTATTAGGAATACAAGAATTTTATTCTGTATGCAATTTTTAAGACAAAAAGAATAAAAAAAAACATTGCATTGATGGCTTGTATGTGTCATCCTGATTGAGAGCAAGTAAGATTAGAAAAGGTGACATGGTAATTTCTGAAAATAAACTGTTTAATTTGGAAATTAGACTGTAAGCCATTTGAGTACCTTATTGTTATAAAGCCTGTATATTTCCAGTGTGATTTTTACACAGTGTGATTAACTTCCCTGTTTAAGCCTAGGATCTCATTCACACATTAAGTTATCACAAAAATGCATATGATTTGTTTAATCACACATTCCTTCCTTCCTTTAGTCCATCAATACTTAACCATTACTATTATAGACATTTACTGTTATAAGCATGGGATATACAATGTTAACTCAGGTCAGATAACTGCATTTGTGGCACTTACACTTCAGTGGAAGAAAGAGACAATATGGTCAAAAACCAAAATTATGTAAATTATAAATGATATGTGCTCATGAAGGAAAATTTAGCACTCAAACAAAATAATCAGGGAGATGAAGGATGATTAGGAGTTTGCTAGATGAAGTTTGTCACAGGCAGAGGAAACAGAGAGAAAAGAAAGAGGATGGCTTTTGCAGTCAGAAAACTGGGAAGACATATCCAATCTGCCGAATGAAACAGTAAGTGTTTTGTTCCATCTGTTTTACTGATGTTATAATCAGTGTAGGACTCATATGTAAGGGGAGAAAACAGCACATTTTAAGATAAGGGAGATAAGACATGACTGGTGGAAAGAATATAACCAATGTTAGGTTCTAGGTCTGGCTTGGTTAGGTAGAACATGTTTAACTTTGCATAGTTCATAAATTCTCTATAAATCTTTGTTTCTTTGCCTGAACTGGAGTCACCACTAACATGTTCGAACTCTACATATTTTATATTTCTAGGATTCCAAGTTAGTATATAAGCTTCCTTCCTGATATTTTTCTTTTTTGTTTTTTAATGTTTATTTATCTTTTTGAGAGACAGAGTATGAGCAGGGGAGGGACAGAGACAGAGAGACAGACACAGAATCCCAAGCAGGCTCCAGGCTCTGAGTTGTTAGCACAGAGCCAGATGTGGGGCTCAAACTCACAAGCTGTGAGATCATGACCTGAGCTGAAGTTGGATGCTCAACCATTTGAGCCACCCAGGTGCCCCAGTATTTCCTATTTTGTTTTGTATGGTGTGGACATTTTTCCTTCTCGTAAATCTGTGGCAAGTATGTTCCAGGTGTGAAAATATTTCTATTGTGCTTTGTGGAGACATAGATTCTTTTATTTTGGCTGCTAGACAAAATGTGTTATTTCAAGTGGAAGGTCTGTGGTTTTTCTTACTACTAGGTAGCTTGTTTGAATTACAAAGTTCAGTAAACATCATTCTTTCTAAACCTATCTCCTTTTCCTTTAAGTCAGTCTGTTGGCACTGGAAAATTCTCAGTACAAGATTGTATCTTAATCTAGTTAAACATGTCTGACTTTTACATTTTCAAAGGGCAAGTTGATGTAGCCTCATATGATTCTATATGTAAAACCAAAATATTGGAACAAAATGTTGTTTATGGTCTTCTGACTTCAAAAAATGTTATTCTAATACTCGATAAAATACAATAAAAAAAAGCACCTGAAAAGAATGATAACATAATTGGGTGCTGAATTTGGGGAAATCCATTAAGTCCTTTAGGCCAAAAAAGTTGTACTGACTGGATTAGTTTGCTAGGGCACCACACCAAAATACCATGATCTGAGTGTCTTAAACAACAAAGTCTTATTTTCTCACAGTCTGGAGGCTGGGAGTTCAAGGTCAGCGTACTGGAAGAGTTGGTTTCCTCTGAGGGCGATGACTTTCCAGGCCTCTCTCTTTTGCTTATAGATGGTGCCTTCTCACTGCTTTGTCCCTTTGTAGTTGTCCTGTGTATGCCTGCCCCTGCTGACACTTTGCAGATCCAAATTTCTTCTTATAAGGATACCAGTCAGATAGGATTAGGACCCACTTGAGGCACCTGGGTGGCTCAGTCAGTTAAGTGTCCGACTTCATCTCAGGTCATTATCTCATGGCTCATGAGTTCGAGCCCCATGTCGGGCTCTGTCCAGACAGCTCAGAGCCTGGAGCCTGCTTCAGATTCTGTCTCCATCTCTCTCTGCCCCTGCCCCTTTCACGCACTGTCTCTTTTTCTCAAATAGAAAGAACCCACTTAATGGCCTCAGTTGAGTCATTTCTTAAAGAATCTATCTCCAAATACAGTTATGTTCTGCTCAACTAATGGTTTAGGACTTTAGCATATAAATTTTGTGGGGACATAATTGAGCCCATAACACTAATACATGGTAAAGAGTTATTTACCAAATTACTCAAAATGGTTCAAAGAAGATGATTCACCTTGTTTCTACAAAACTTTTTTTTTTTTTTGTCATTTCTTAGCAGTAGGTCTGGCCAAAGTAGGTTTCAAACAGAGGTAGCATTTTGATGAGCTCTCAATACAGGAAACAGTATGATTGTTTCCTACCTTTCAGATCCTCTTTGCCTATATTCAGGTGTTTTTGCAGAATATTGAAAACTATCTAATGAACTAATTGGAAGGTACATAAATAAGAAAGGTAGTTATATTTTTTAAATAAAATTTTTACACAATTCTTTTAAAAATGTGTCTTATTTACCTCATTCCTCGTATAGACATTGAACATATTTTCTTTTATTATTTTTGATTCCCTGATCATTCTGATGATAGTTCACAAAAAATAATTTTATTATATTTTGCTAAATTGTATTATATTACACATGTAACCTCAAAGTTTATAATTTTTGTCACTAAGTATATATATTTTCATTATAAAATCATATTCCTAAATATTTCCATTCTAAGAATATTGTTCTCAAAATGGGGACTATAAGAATCATACTCATACAAGTCATACTTTCAAATTGCTAATTTATTTTTCATCAGTGCTCACACGGTCAGCATTACTTACTCTTATTTTAAGCAATTGACATTTCACCTTAGCTTTAGTTCAGTTAGAAATATATTCTTTTACAACTTAAACTATAAACTGTTAAGTTCATCACTTTCTACAATATACATGTTTTCACTCCTGCCCAACCCACACCTTTCAAATCTGTGTCTTCTACATTCTTCTGAAAAATGAAGGGTCAAGGCATTAAATATGTGAAGTATTTTATTCTATACAACTGCATGGCACTTTGAAGAAAACCTGAATGCTCTTTTGGCATAGAAGTAATGAAGTGAGTTTATTTTGAAATCCAGTAAGTTAATGGCATTAATAATTATAGTTAGTAATTATTAGTGATGATATTAGGAGCTATGTCCTCAGAGTTTGTTGCCCTTTAAATTATAGAATCTTAATTATTTTCCAAGAGGTCACAAATCTGTATGTCTTAACTTGGTTATTCAGGAGGCAGGAGTTTAATTAGTTCATCTTAAGAATCAGTCACACCATTCATTTCATGACTGGGAAATTAAGTAATCCTATTAAAATAGAGAGATCATGCCTAAAATTGGCTGAGTAGAACCATGAGACATAACTTCAGGAACGTGAATAGCAAAAAGAATATGAGTGCGTAATTGATTAATTTGTGCATGGTTCCTTATAAGTCACAATAATACTCCAAATAATGGTAAATTAATAGTTGTGAAAATGTTTGGTATTAAGCCATTTTCTCTTAATTTAATGCTCATTTAAGGCTTATTTTCCTGGATTTGTACCAAGTCTTTATAATGTTTCTGATATAGATTTATCTGCATTTGGAAAGCAGTGGTTGTATAATGGATGGCTTATAGACTGTGTAAGTGACATGTCTGAATTTGAGTCATGCCTCAACCACTACCCATCATGGCACAAGTGAAGTAAAGTCTCAGAGCCTTAGTTTTCTCATATTAAAAATAGACCTAGAAGCATCAATCTAATGATGTTGAAATGAGATGATTTATATAAAATGCAAAACACAGTGCCTGACAGATAACAGGCACTCAAATATTGGTGCCCACTTCCTACCCCCTGAAGCACTTACTTTTCTACTCCCTCAAATGATAAAAGCAGCTTTATTAAGAAACTGTTTTCCACTCCATGATTTCTATTGATGAAAAATAAATAGAGGAATTGACATTTTCCTATCTGGTAATTTGTATCTCTGTATCTTTTCAGTTTCTAGAGCTAGATATTATCAAGTATACAGTTAATGTGACCTTCTATCTCTACAGATGATTTTTTAAATCCATGCATTTTTCACTGTTACTGAATTTTGGCACACAAACTCCTATCTTTGATTTCTATGGGATATGTGTGTGTAGGGGTGTGTTTATTCATATGTTTTATTTTTTGCCTGTTGGATAGGTGGAAGAAAGGGGGAAGAAGTTATAACTACAAATTTTACTCAAAAATAGTGTCCTAGCTTTCCTCTGAAAGGGTATTACAATATAATCTTTTAAACTTGAAACCCACTAAACTATCCATTTTTTTCCTTTTCCGTAAGGATCTCAGAAATGAAGTGACTGTCAGCAGGATGGAGCACATGCCAGTGTGTACTGCCAGCTTGAGATAGTTCTTAAACCAGGACTTTTTTTTTTAGAATTGTCTATATGCCAATCTTGGGGAAAAATTCAGTTACTTGCAGAGTTTTGCTTTGTATAGAAGTGAATTTAGTTCAGATATTTTGACATGACTGCAAGTACATACATTAATTGTGTAAATAAGCCGGGCTAAGCAACTTATCTTTTCAAATAATTCTATCTCTCAGCTTATTTTTTATATATATATATACATACATGTATATATCCAAAAAGATATTATAGTAGCTACAATAATTAAAATGACATCTAAAATTATAAATGAATACACGACACTCTGATTAGCAGGCATTGTGTCTAACTGCACAAGTTGCATACTTCTTCATCCCAATACCTTGTTCTAAAGGCAAAGAGGTGCCCAGGTAGAAATAGTACATTTAAAATGCATGACGGAATATTGTACTTTCCATTATCTTAGTCACCGTGCATTAAAAAGCAAGCTTATTTTTAGCCTCTCTAAATAAATTATTAGAGTTAACACAAGCAGCGTGGCAGGGATTTTAAGGAATTACTTGAGTAAGATGCCCATTTCTAAGAGTGATGGGAGGAGGATATTAATGAAAGCAGTATTTAGGATCCCATAATTGCCTCAACGTAATCCTGACGAAGTATCCTTTAGCACTGAGAAGTGTTCCTGGAATAGAGAAAATACTCACTTGGAAAGTATTGAAAAATTTGAAGAGTTTTTTCTTTCCTTTTTTTTTTTACAAGCCAAAAGAGTCAAAATTTTGAACAAATAACTTGAAATCTAAATGTTATGGGACATTTCCACATATGCAAGAAACTGTGTTTTGTTTTGTTTTGTTTTGTATTAAAACTGGTGGCCAGGGTGTTACATGCATGATCACAAAGGTAGCCAATTAGAACAGTAGATACTGAAAAATAGCCGTTGCTCTGTTTTTGTTTCATGTGTTGCAACAATAACATATTTAAATCAGTCTCTTTGATTGTTTGTTAATTCTATGAATTCTACTTTTGTGCCCACAGATTTCACAGATGAGTCTATATTTATTAAATTATCTCCTTCCTCTTTTTTATCTTCAATCAATACCATGCTCATAGTATTGAAGCAATTGTAAATCTCTCCTATTAAAAAAATACCCCTTATTTTCCCTCTTAATAATAAGGTTGCTAATAACATATTAATAACTATGTTAGCAACCAGGATTTTTTAAATGCATTAAATGCTTTCCATGTTCATGAACTGTGCTATTATTTAACGTATATTGTTTTATAATTTGCACAATAAAATTTGAAATTATGTTTATTACCAACATTTACAACTGAAGAGACTGAGGCTTGGAGAAAGTAACCTTCTGATGAACAAGCAGTGAGTTAACGGAGAGGTTTCTGTACTCATATCAGTTTTATATTTCTTTGAGTTCTTTCCTGCTTTCTCTTTACTTTCTTACCACCCAACAAGCCACCTCCATCTGATTCCCTCATCTGGACCCTTCACTCGTTAAAGCATTCCACAGAAACTGCCCTTCCCAAGAATTTAATGGTGTTAGTGTTGTTAACGGATGACATTTGTCAGTCTGTGTTTGGACTATTTGATCCCACCTCTCATCTAGAATACTCTTGGGTTAATCGACTGAACACCCACAGTCTCCTAGCTGTTGTTTTCCATGAATGACCAATGCTTTCCCAGCTCTTTTACATGTTGGTCCTTTTCCTATTTCTTAAATGGAAAATCTTTATTAGGGCTTAAATTATACACTCCACCTAAGAAACCTCTGTTCCCATAGCTTCAACCAACACATAGTCAAAAGTGTCAAGTCCATGGCTCTTTGCTGATCATCTCCTCATAGAGCCAGATCCTCACTGTCACACCTTCACAGGGATGGTTCCCTATTCTTTGCCCCATTTTATGCAAAGTAGCTCCTACATATCCTTCAAGTGTCAGTGCAGATGCGCCTTTCTTGGAAAGGCCTTAGAAGACTCCTAGGTTCAGTATTGCTTTGCAATTCATCCTCCAACTGGCTTTTATTTTCTTTCTCACTCAAAATTCCACCTTAAAAGATATATCCAATGGAATATTGTATATGCTTTACAAGAATAAGAAGAAAGTTTATCTTGCTCCATAACTATTCATGAAGCATAGGAATACTCTTGACATAATAAATACTGAGAAGCGTGTTGAATTCAATGAAAACCTGCAACTCATATTTGTTTTTTTAGTTATGTGAGATGTGGATACCCAGCATTTTCATGACAAGGTTTGGTTCCCTACATTTTCAATGATGTAGAAGACATGCCAACAGAGTGTCATATTTGGATAAAACGAAGCATTCCAAACAGGGATATATGATTTATTTGAAGCATTTGTGGGGGAAGGAAAGACAATTTTCTGAAGGATGTTTCTTCTAAATTCTGTTGTAAAGCTGTTTGTAAGTAGAAAATTGAGTTTATATTGCATTAGAAGATACTATATAGACTTTATTAAATTCACTGTGCAATCTTTAATCAAATAAGTAAATGCATTATTTATTTCCAAGGTTAAAGCACACATTCTCTTTGTCTGGAATGCCAATTCTTGAGGAAAACATGTCTAATAATGGATGAAACTGAAGGCCAATTTTACTTTTCATCATTCTTAAGCATTCAAAGACCTAAATCCTGTCTTCTATGTTGGTGCATGTGTTCAACAAATGCACTTTTTATAAATTAGATATTCTTATGGATATGAAATTAACTTCAGTAAATAATTTATTTTTGAACACTTATTCCATGCTAATGAAAAATCTTGGAAGTATTTTCCAAATCTTTAAATAATATTCAACAAGAAACTTTGACAATAAAGTGAGAGTTTTAATGGAAAATACTGAAATGTTCTTGAGATTAAAACCTTTTAAAAACTTTCATTTTTTTGGTCAAAGAATCCCTATGATTCCTAGACTATAGATCCTGGAGAGGATGTGGAGAAACGGAAACCCTCTTGCACTGTTGGTGGGAATGCAAATTGGTGCAGCCATTCTGGAAAGCAGTGTGGAGGTTCCTCAGAAAATTAAAAATAGACCTACCCTATGACCCAGCAATAGCACTGCTAGGAATTTATCCAAGGGATACAGGAGTACTGATGCATAGGGGCACTTGTACCCCAATGTTTATAGCAGCACTCTCAACAATAGCCAAATTATGGAAAGAACCTAAATGTCCATCAACTGATGAATGGATAAAGAAATTGTGGTTTATATACACAATGGAATACTACGTGGCAATGAGAAAGAATGAAATATGGCCTTTTGTAGCAACGTGGATAGAACTGGAGAGTGTGATGCTAAGTGAAATAAGCCATACAGAGAAAGACAGATACCATATGGTTTCACTCTTATGTGGATCCTGAGAAACTTAACAGAAACCCATGGGGGAGGGGAAGGGAAAAAAAAAAAAAAAGAGGTTAGAGTGGGAGAGAGCCAAAGCATAAGAGACTGTTAAAAACTGAGAAAAAACTGAGGGTTGATGGGGGGTGGGAGGGGAGGGTGGGTGATGGGTATTGAGGAGGGCACCTTTTGGGATGAGCACTGGGTGTTGTATGGAAACCAATTTGGCAATAAATTTCATATATTTAAAAAAAAAAAAAAGAATCCCTATGATTCCTAATGCTTAAAACATGAAAATATACATATGATTCTGGCCACTAAATAACAAAGTATAACATACATTCTTAGAGTTGGGGGATTAGAAAAAAAGAGCTTGTAAGATTTTCTTGGTGAGTTCATGTGGATTGGGTCATGAGCCTAAATTGAAAAAGAAAGCAAATTATTATATTGTACATAAAATATAATAATAAGCTATAATCTTATCAGAGGCCATTGAACTTCACCATAAAACATCAACATAGTCATTTTTAGTAATATTTGAATGAGAAAAGCTAACCCAAACTTATAACAAAAAAAGAGCTTAAAGTATAATTATAACTGAAAAAAAAAATAAACTTAGGCTTGAAGTTTGGTTGACTTTCTAGTGGTAACCTTAAATAAGCAATTAACCTAAATTTCTCATTTTCTTCACCTGTAAAGAATGAATAATTGAACTCATCCTACCTTGATAAACATTTTTTTCTGAGGGAGCTGCCTAGTTGAAATTTTGTGGTAGCATAGAATTATTTAACCAGCTGGATGAATGGTAATTCCTTAAAAAATAGCTCTGTATTTGACATAAAAACTCCAATTCCATAAATCTACTTGTCTAACTTTGGAAAATTTCAGGTGATATGGCCAAATCATGAGGGAATACATATGTATGTGTGTGTGTGTGTGTGTGTGTGTGTGTGTGTGTGTGTGTGTGTATATATATATATATATAAATTTTTTCTTACAAACTTTTAGAGGTTTACAGATGATGTAATTTAAAAAAAGTGTTGCTACATATAAAAATAGAAATTCTTCATCCTCTTCTATTAACTGGGAAAAAACTATATAATTGAAAAGTCCCACTTGTTCAAGTATGTAATAGGAGATAGCAACTTGAAACAAACATTTTTGTTATTTTTCTATTGCTTGTGTTTTGAAAGTAAGGCTTATTGCAGGGCAAATGAAGAAAAAAATCCTGTTCAATTTCTGACCAATTTTATGATTCAGCTTCCTCATAGAACTGGAAAGTGGTGCTTAGTCAGCTGTATGTTCTTTCTCCCAATTCCCTGTGGGTCCAATAAATGCTTATTGAATAAATGTTCATCAAAAGGCTATTTTGAGTAAGATACTTTAGAAGCAAAAATTAAGACACACTTAGCCATTTGTAAGAGAGTTATGAAATATGCATAGAAATGATCAATAAAAAGCAAAATGTGCTAAGTACCACAAAAGTGGTATACCAGATTATTATGGGAGCCCAAAATTATGAAATTATTCTGGGGTAAATATGGAGTTCTGAAAAGGGTTTTTGGCCAGTAACCATAACTGTGTTTCGGTGGAGGAAACAAGGGAGTGGTAGGCAGAGCAGGAACTCTGGACATCAGGTTGAAGTAAAGTAAAGAAAAAAAACCCAAATTCCAGAAAATGAAAGGCCTCTTGAGAGGAAAGCAAGTTGTCTGTGTGCTACCAGTTTGATTTTATTACTCTTTTATAAGCAAATTCTAAAGGCATGAAACACCATGTGATTATGTTAGGGATTATCTAGACAGGAACTTGTACTTTAGAGACACTTTAGGGCCTGTCATAATTTTCCTGAAACTAAATCTTATATACTGGTGACACTCAAGATGTGGGTCCTAGGTCAACAGTATCATTGTTACATTACAACAAAAATTCTTGGGCCCCTTCCCCCATCTATGGAAGCAAACTCAGGAGATGGATCCCAGCAATCTATTTTGTAACAAGTCCTCAAGGTAACTCCACTGCACACTTGATTTGGAGAATTACATTATTTGTAGACAACCCAACTTTCTAAGACCATCTGGCACTAACTATGGTAGCCCATTAAGTGTAACTCCTATAAGCCTCGCCTTGTTCATCTTATCTAAAACTCAATGACAGATGAAAGGATGATAAATGAGATGATGCAGCTTTGTATATAAAACAAGATCTGTGGGATTATCTGTTTTCAGGTTTTCTGACTAGAAGATACAACTTGATGTTTTAAAAAAAACAAACATTTTATTGATTTGAGGAAAACCACTTTGTGTCAAGTACTATTCTTGGTACTTTACATGTACTACATCATGGACCACACCTAAATTTTCAAAAATCAAGAAAAAATGATCTTAAATCCACATGGTACTATAGTATATATATAAAACAAAACAATATGTTGGGACACCTGGGTGGCACAGTCGGTTAAGCGTCCGACTTTGGCTTGCGTCATGATCTCGAGGTTCGTGAGTTCGAGCCCCACATCGGGCTCTGTGCTGTCAGCTCAGAGCCTGGAGCCTGCTTCAGATTCTGTCTCCTTCTCCCTCTGCCCCTCCCCCATTTGCACCCTGTCTCTGTATTTCTCAAAAATACACATTAAACAATTTTAAAAAAAAAAGCCAATATGTAAAATTGTACATAGAATGGATTATTAACTTTTAAAAATAAATACATGAAGAGAAAAATGTAAAGCTCGTCATCTCACACTGGAGGATTTATGGGAAATGACATAGCAACAGCAGCAGTAGTACTTATATTGGAGAGTAGCAGACGAGGTTTTAACAGAGTGGTCTCTTGAGCCTGGCTACTTGGTATAAATCTTACCCACATCTCATTTTGTCTGTGTGAACTTGAGTAAGTATTTGATGCTTTCAGAACCTTTGCTTCTTCATCTATAGAGTGGTAATATAATAGCGTTTACTTTAAATGAAAACTAAATGAGATAAATTTATAGGGATTAAAAGGGTAATTGGAGTTATAATTAATAAATCCAGTAAAACTAGTTTATATCCAGTAAAACTAGTTTACTTTCATAAAAATATAAAACAAAAATATTAAGGTTTACAATCTTGAAAATATTTCAGTCTAAAAATGTTTGCAATATAATGATAAGTTCTGTAGTAAAAAAATAAGCAATAACATGCAGTTGAGATAATGCCCTATGTCCAGCAACAAAATAAAGCTGACATAAAGATCCTCAAGGTGTCCAATTCAGCAAAAGCTACAGAAGGTTTATTTGCATTCCATTATGACTAGGGAATGCTTTATAGAGGCAAGTTTGATGCCTTCCTTGGATGATGTATCTTGGACCCTATGACAGTTTGTAATAAGACTGAGAGTAAGGATGTTTAAATGTTTAGATATGGTCCATGCAAAGCCAGACAATTTAGCGGCTTGTTCAAACATTGATGTGTAGAATTGTGGCCACTTAAAATGGCAGACATGTCTGTGCTTTCCGTTTCTAGTTGAGGAGTCTACAAAGGCTGATCTTGACTATGCTGTCAAGGAATTTGGTGATCTGGGCCAGGGAATGTGGAGTTGGTGTGTAAAGACAGAGTGGGGTTTCTGGGAATACTAGTATGACAATACTATATGTAACAAGCAAAGTTACACAGGAGAGTGTACTTGGACTATGCAAGGCCTAGGAGTACAGAAACTGAAAGGGGGGTGATGATGATGGAAAGAATATGAGAGAGAGATGTTCGGCTTAATTAAAAAAAATAGCTGATAGAATCTATTTCCAGAATATGAATATAAGGGGAAAGTAGTAGTCAAAATGATATCTAGGAAAAAAGGTAGACATTTTGAAAAGCAGAGTAAGACAAGAGAACTAGTTTTATAGGGGAAATATTAAGTTTGATTTTAGATTAGTCTGAAATGAGAGTGGGATATGAAATGAAAGCTGCTATGCTGTAAGTGGAAATGCTGATGTAAGGTGCTGGATAGAGTATTTGAGTCATCACATAGAAATAATATTTGAGATCATAGAAGTAGATGAAAAGAGGAAATCTAAAGGCAGAAGACTAAACCAAAGTGCCCAGGTTTAGAGAAGGAAGTAGTGAAAGAGAAACCAATAAAGAGGGTTGGAGTGGGCTGGTAAGTAGGTATAGTACAGGTGGTTAGAGAAAAGTCATGGTAAATGGTAGTATACCATGAGGCAGGTGTAGAGAGCAAGGACTCCTTTTTTTTTTTAAAGGAGAAAGTGAGGTAGAAGATCAGTGTGTGACAACGAGTATACATACCCTTCATAAGCTTCAGAAAGCTCATTTTTGCTAAAACCGAAAAGCTATCAGTTAGCTATTGCGAGATCATTATTATTATAAGATATAAAGTGATTGGTGAATGTAAAATATAGAAGGTGAAAGGAAGAGTATAAATTTGTGTAAATCCAAGAGATAAGCTCAGGCACTTAGTATAGAATGTAGTGGGTTAAAAAAAATGTATGAAAGTGAAAAGTGCATGGAAGAAAGAAAAGAGGTTCAGATAAGTATTTTTGGTTCAAATGCAATCAATTAGAAAGGGATATCATGGTTACTGTTACAGTTATTATCAGCATAATAACGACATTTGAATTTTGAATGGTAGGTACATTTGAAGAATTGAGATTAGCAGTGTTTTGGAGTGTTATTGAGGGTATAAAATCCATTAATAGGGATGCCTGAGTGGCTCAGTTGGTTGAACATCCAACTTTAGCTCAGGTCATGATCTCATGGTTCCTGAGTTCAAGCCCCGCGT
Source organism: Panthera uncia (assembly GCF_023721935.1). Lineage (NCBI taxonomy): Eukaryota > Metazoa > Chordata > Mammalia > Carnivora > Felidae > Panthera > Panthera uncia. The sequence goes on from NC_064810.1 coordinate 28,645,533, forward strand.
TGAGCTCTCTGCTGTCAGCACTGAGTCTGCTTCAGATGCTCTGTCTCCCGCACTTTCTGCCCCTCCACTGCTTCTTTACACCCGCATGCACACACGCTCTCTCACTCTCTCAAAAATAAACATTTAAAATAAATCTATTAATAAAAAATTATTGAAAATGAGTCAAGATACTGTTGACATCAACAGTCAATTTAATTTTCAAATTCTATGGCTTGCCCTAGTAATCCTGTGTACTAATTCATATGTAATTTGGCATAACATTTTGAATATTACTGTGGTAGCAATTATTAGGTATGTTATGCAAATATTTGTTCTTTGAGTTTAATTTCACAGTGACTTCTTGCAAAATCTTATATTTCAATTTGGTACAATAGGGATTACTATTGAGAAACTAATATTGCAGGTATATTTGGTTTCAGTAACTTTTTAGTCTTAAGTTGCATAATATCTATCCAATAGCAAGAGGAAGGAATGTATTGATACCATGTAAAAATACACAGATGTGAGTTTGTACAGGTGAAATATGTGATAAATTAACAACAGCTTTATTTATCTTTGTGATTCTTTAGCACATTTCTTCAGCATGTCCTCAAAATATAAAGAATAACATTTGAAATGAATGTATGCTAATCTTTTTCACAATAGTTGAAAATACTGAGTTACTTTAAGAGTTTTAGTGTATACTTTACATATGGAAAAAAAGATACATACTTTTGGTTTAGAATCGGCCATGTTAAAATGTACAGTAGATATTAAAGGAATATTCCTGTCTATCTTTGTTCATGCTGCTATAACAGAATACCACAGGCTGGGTAGCTTATAAAACAATAGATTTTTATTTCTCAGTTATAGAGGCTGGAAATCCAAGATCATGGAACTGGCAATGGTTGGGTGAGGGCCCTCTTCCAGGTCACAGACCTCTTATTGTACCCTCACATAGTGGAAGGTGGTAGGGAGCTCTCTGGAGACTTTTATAAGGGTGCCAGGGTGACTCAGTTGGTTGGGCATTGGATTTTTGATTTGGGCTCGAATCATGATCTCCCAGTTCTGTTTGTAGGATTAAACCCTGTGTTGGGTTATGTGCTAACGCCCCAGATTCTGCTTGGGATTCTCTTTCTCTGCTCCTCTCCTGCTCACTATCTCTCTCAAAATATAAAAATAAACATTAAAAAATAAATAAAATAAGGGCACTAGTCTCATTCAAGTAGGCTCCACTCTGATGACTTAAGTACCTCTCAAAGTCCACACCTATTAACAGAGGGTAGGATTAGCCTTAGGGGTTTGGATTTCGACATATGGATTTTGGGGCAGACATATTCAGACTGTAGCACTGTCTCAGATTGTTTTGTTTTCTAATTGGGTATGATGAATATATAGTGGCAAATTAGGTAAATAAGATTTGGCATAGATAGACATTTAAAGAATATTTACATCAACGTAATAGTTTGTTGGCCTTTCTCTAGATATTTTTGTAAGGTGCTACTTACTAATGTTTATTTCTTCAATTATTATGGTCCTTAATGTCAACAGCTATAACATTTAATTTAAAATGTGGCTTAGAACATTACTTATTCTGACTTACTCTCCTGAATAACAAGGGATGCTAATATGACTATATAATGTTAGTGTGTGATAATTAAATTAAATATTGTGTATGAATCTGTGGTTCATAATTTATAAGCATGAAATAACTAAACAGCAAAATTCCATCTATTATTGGAAAAAATAATTACTAAAATGAGACAGTAAATAGTATTAATCTTATTTCTGTATAACCGGAGAGGAGAGGCATTTTTCTTATTGAACACAAGCTGCAGGCTGTGCTAAAGAATTGTGCTAAAGACCTTATAAAGAACTAGGGACCATAAAATGCTAACTAAGTACTGCTATGCAAGTCTGAATATCAGTACTGAATAGGAGCTCTGAACGTATGTCAACCAGAAGCACCATTGACAAGGTAATGGAGACCTTTTGCTGTTGTCTGTGAGTCTTCATTGGAGAAGTGGGGATAAGTCTGAAGATCTGTACAAATGGGAATAGCAGAAACAGAAATTGTAAAAGGTAAATAATTTGAAAAATAGCAACTATACCCTTAAAGATGATATGATGATATGTATTTGCTATGATCTCACACTCCAACAGAAATGTATACATGTGTTCAAAATAGAAATGTCCTGGAATGTTTGTGTCAGCAGTATTCATAATAGCCACCCATTGGAAACTAACCAAATACCCAGCAAAAGCAGGATAGATAAATTAATCATTGCATATTCATGCATTATAATACTATAGAGCAAAAAGAATGAACTATAGCCACAGGCAGCAATATAAATGGCTCTCAAAAATAGATTGCTGAGTAGGAGAAGCCAGACACAAAAGGCACACCCTGCATAATTTTATTTGTATAAAGCAGAAAATTAGGAGGTCTTTTGTGACTGGAAGTGGTAGAAGGGGAGCTTCTAGGGTGCTGGTAATGTTTTATTTTTTGATTTAAACGTTGAGTACATGGTGTGTTTAGTTTATGGAATTCATTCAGCTGTATTTATATGTTCACTTTTCTGAAAATATACTGCATATTGATAAAAATTCAGAAATCAGTTTTGTTACAAAGAAAGAATTTTTAATAATCCATGGTAAAAGCTCATATCTATTGAAGTTTCTGTTGTGACAGAGACAGTTCTAATACTTAGACTGTGTAATATATAGAGAGAAATTAGAAACAGCAAAGACTTAGGAGGAACAAAAAAGTCCAAAAATCAACATATGACCAACATTAAGGTATGTTTCCTAGCCCCACATCTGTAGAAAGGGTTCCTCCACCCATAAAATGAAGTGACTGAAGAACTTATTAGCCATATGGTGTGTTTTAATTTTAGTTGATTACATCTAAAGTTATATTTCCTATTAGGCAAATTGTTTGGAGTTCTCATCCCATAGTTTAGTATTTTTAATTATTCTCCTTTCTTTATAGAATGTCACATTAAATAAGTCATTTATGTACTATGAATTGATTCTTACTATCTTTGTGCCTGATCTTCAGAATTAAAATTGTATGATATGATAAATAGCAACCACTAAAAAAACTAATAAACAACAGATCAGAAGCTTAATGAGGCTAATTCTTGATAGACATCACTCTATCTCACAATAATGCCTGGAAACATAATGTACTCTTCTATTCTGAAGGACCCAGAGCACAGATCAAAAGAGAGGTCCAAGCATATAGTGTACAGCTAGGCAAACAATGAATATGAAAAAAAAAAACCTTATGCATATATATTCATAGTTTGTACTTGTTAGAATCAATGACCTCAAACTACTTCTAGAGTATTTAATGAAAGGTTAAGTCGTTACATACAGAAGTATTGACCTGCAATCTGTGGTTTGTTGTCAGTTGATTAGATGGAGAACCAAACTTTTAACTCATCATAGAACTCCTGTCTTTTGAAAATGTTTAAAAATATTTTTCTGTCATCAGCACCTCTCAATATACCATATTTTATACCACTTAGAGACTTTGTTAAAGTCACTTAAAATTTAAGGAAGCAAATTTATCTAAGGAAATGAGTAGAGGTGTCCCAGTTTCAATTTAACTAGGATCAATAAATATACATGATGAAGACATGAATAGTAAGATCTTCATATTGATGTATATACTTAGCATGTACTTTGGATTCTTTTTAAAAATCTAAAAAAAGAGTGACAAAGATGGATCACATTATATATTATTTTTTACTGTTGATTATTTCCACTATTTCCTACTTTTTATAGTTTTAATATGTGATGAGACATAATTATATACAACCAGAAAGATTCTGACATCCTTGAGTAAATTATAGTTATTTTAATATTTTCTCATTAATTTGTCAGTTTAGAGATACTATCTTGATATCAACATTGTGGAAAACTTACTATAGTGTAAAGGAATTATAAAAGCAAAACATACAACATTGTGTGACATATTTTCCAATTTTTGAAAAATATTGATATACATACAGTTTGAAAGGCTATATACAAAATCAGCAATAGTAGTTTTAGTTAAAGCTAATGAAACAAAATGGGCAAAGGGGAAGCAAATGGGTGATATTCAGATAATATTTCAAGATGAAGACAGTAACCTAGTTGGTCAGGCAATTTGTTGAAGATAAGTCCAGTAATATGAGGACTTGGAAGTGTTACAGGATTTGGCAGTGCAGTTACCTTTGGTGATGGTGATAAAATAAATTTCAATGGGATGAGGAAAATTAAGGCAGACTGGAGATACGGATTCAAGACAACCAGAGCAAAGGAAACAGAGCTGTGACTATGGGTAATACTTTTAAAAAATGTTGTGAAGACAGAAAAGATGTAGGACAGTAACTAGAGCGGGATAAAGGTACGAGTGAGAATTTTTTTTAAGTGGCGGTATATGTATATATATGTGTGTGTTTTCATGTATATTATCATATATAATCATATATGAAAAAGGTTTTACATATTTATTTGTATGCTAATTATCTAATCCACTAGAGAAGAAAGACAGGAGAAATCTGGAAGTTTCCTTGAACAGGCAAGAGGGAACAGGAGCCAAGACCCAAGAGGAGATAGGCACAGGTGGCATGTGAATGATGTTGAAATCCATGAGACTGGATAAGTTCATCCAGTAAGTGACTATAAATGAAGAATAGTTCAGAGGACAGTTTCCTGCATATCCTAATCTCATGGGAGCATGTTGAACTTCTATTTTCATATACAGTCTTACGTATTAACGAAGGCTGAGGACATAATATGTATGCAGATGCCTTATCTATTGGACCTTTAAAATAAAGTGGATGCTTCCTGTGTTAATTTCCTCCTTTCAACATCTATATACACTTTGTCTTATAAATTTTAACCTCCAAAACTTCAAATCATGACCATTAGCACACTTACTTCTTTCTAAACCTTGAAATCTATATGTTATTTTTTGTTAAATTCCTAATTGTGTTAATGTAGAAATTTGGTAGAGATTGGTGTTAGTATCTTTTGGTCTGATATGTGGAATGTATGTCATTTAATCCTATCTTGAGCTGTGGAGGTTTATTTCTCACACTGTCTCTCAGGAAATTCTATTTCCTAAAAATATTCATGGGGACTTTAGGAAATACTACAAATATTAAATTGAATAATAATAAAAATAAAAATTACAAAAAATCAAGAGACAAATTTTTAAATTTTATAAGCTTGTCTAACACTTGCAAAAGATATTTTTAAATTACATTAGCTAGATGAAAATTTATGTCAGTTGAAATCTCTTTCCAAGTTACAAAATGACATAGAGCAAAGGCCTTTATCATCAGGGACTTAAGATTTTATAATGAAAATACGTATATTTCTCTTACAAATTAAAATATAAGAATCATAAAGTATATAAACTTTATGAGTTCCACTCCCTCTTTTGCTTTCAGAATATTGTCATTCTTTGGGGCACCTGGGTGGCTTAGTCGGTTAAGTGTCTGACACTTAATTTTGGCTCAGGTCATGATCTCATGGTTCCTGTGTTTGAGCCCCGCTTTGGGCTCTGCACTGACAGCATGGAGCCTGCTTGTGATTCTCTATCTACACTCTATCTCTATCTCCCCCTCTATCTGCACCTTCCCTAATTTCTAAACAAAGAAACAAACAAATACTAAAAAAGAATAATGTCATTCCTTGAAAAATATTTTAAAAAGCATATATGTTGTCCATATCCCCAATTTGTTATTTATTCCATAAACCTTCTTTAAAAGCTTCTGTGAGAACTTTTGAATTTGGTTTTCAGTAGAAGTCAAATGTTTATGCCTTTAATTTTTTTTTCCCTGCTTAGTATGCATTCCCATATTTGTTCTTGAACTTAAAAACATCATAGTGCAACAAGTAATAATGGATACAAAAAAAAAAGTTTTCTCAGATCTTCCTCATATTTATTTTTGAGTATATTCCAAGTGTTAATATCCATGACTGTAGAAGTGGTGGTTTATTTTCACATGGAATATGGTGCATTTCTCTAGTCAAGGATACAGAAAGCTGCACTGCACCTAACTACTGATATGGATTATATGCAGCACATTTATAATGATAAACTGAAAGACTGAAAGCATTGCTATTTACTTAATTTGGATCTGGCTGAACATATACATTTCTGACAAAAAAGAAAAAAATCCTAGTGCTAGATAGATATTTGTATTGGTTCTCCTCGATTTCATGTCAGTAATTGCTTCTCTTCTAGTTCTGTCAACTCTTTCTAGAAAGGTAAATTGGATGGACAAACATTACTGATGAGACAGAATTATAAATCTATCTTATAGGATATTCACCAATATGAAAATATATTAAATTCATGTTTATGTTTTCATTTTGTGTGAAATTGTTGTAAGTGTTCACTATGTGAAGTACTCAAAATATTACTTTGTAAAGTAGAAACAAGATGGCTAATATTTTTAATATAACATTAAACTTGCTCAAATATTAGCCAAGTCTTTCAATTGAATATCAGAAATGAATTAAAAGATTATATCTACTGTAATAGAGCGTATTTTCAGTGGAACATAAGATCATTGAAGTCAAGGGCCCATGTGTTTTTCAATTACACTTCATAGAGAGCACCTCATAGTGGTGAGGAACTTGTGGAAAGGAATCACACAATCAGACTTGAAACAAATTATTTAATTCTTCTCTTTCTCAATTTCCCCATTTGTAAGAAGGGGATATTTACATATTATATCATGTATCTATATCATAGGGTTGTTATTACAATTAAAACATGATGCACATGAATCTTAAAAGACAGTGTCAGTTCCATAGTGGGTATATAACAAATGTGGGTTTTTTTTTTATTATTTATACACAATAATTCATCAGACTCTAGGTATTGAGTACCTAATATATGTGAGAGATTTGGGATACTTTTATATAAATTATTTTCATTATTAAATGCTAATATTAATATTAAACACTGTAACAAACTATCATATACAAAAGTTTACTTCTTCTTAAAATACAAATCTTCAGTACTAGAATATAGGTTTCAGGAGTTTGCTATCTTACCTTTGTAACTTCAACCATACTTTGTGTTTCACATAATAAATTGCTGGTATTATTGTCTTCTTTCTAGGATGAATGCAAAAGTTTGATCACACTTTTAACACTTGACTGTAGAGTTGTCTTTTAGTCACCTTCCAACCTTGCCAACAAATTCAATCAGCTTAAGAGCATTTTAATGTACCTATGCAACTCCTCAGAATTTAAGATTAGGAGAGAAAAGTAGGTCATATGACCTTTATAAGTAGTACTCAATAGTTACTCTTGAAATGATAGAATTAGTTTAATTTAAGCTGCAATTTGATTGAAATGTTTTCCAGCTTAAAATCAGATACTCGACTAGCGCCTACAATGTGAGGAAGGTTATGTGCAGTGCATTTCTAATGCAGTAGAAATGCAGTCAAGTCAAATAAAATTATTTTGTCCTCAGTAATCAAGAAGAGGTTGCCCTAGATGTTTTAGATTCCAATTTTTAATTTAACAAGAAAGCTTAAGTGTACAGTAGTGTAGAGTATATACGACTCAGCTCTTTTTACTTAGAAGAAAAGTGCAATATTTTACTTCACTCTGACCTTGAGTCAAAGCTTTGCAAAGAGTCTGATTCTGAGTGGATTGGGGGTGAAATGAAATGAAAAAAAAAAAAAGAAAAGAAAAGGAAGAACTGCTTTTATCATGACCAGATGGTAATTTTTACTAGTTGGCAGTGAATTAAAACACATTTTTTGAAAGGAAAGTATACATTATAGACTGGCACAACTAAATGTGTGAAAATATCCCAAAAATAGATAAAAATATTCTTTAGCTTTGAAATAAAGTTATAATAAACTTGTCTAAGTGATGGTTATCTGTAGGATACAGGTAGCAATGAAGACTAACGATACAGTCAAAGGTCCTAAAGGAATTAGAACTGAGTCAACAAGATCTAATTTCTGACATTATATCCTTAAAAACCTAAATTGTATTCCTCATGTGCTAGTTCTAGGCTAAACCTGGTATATAATTTAATATTAACTTCTCCCTTGTCCCAATGAAACCCCAGCCAGTCCCAGTGAAAACCACACAATTGATTTCTCAACTAAATTTTTGAAATCAACTGAATTCTTTCATAGGGTACACAACTTTAAATCTGCTAAATTATTCATTAAATAGTTTTTTAAGCTCTTTAAGTGCACCAGGAAAGTTACAATGACATAACCTGAAGGCCATTAAAACTCACTTGCCAAAAGCCTGGAAAACACCAATATTTAATTACTTATTGCTAATCATTCTATAGTTAGTTTCATTTGTCTTATTATTGGCATGACTTTTTGCTTAGACACAGTGATTCTGTCTAATCCTTTGATGGTTGATATGGTGGAACTGATGAACTCTTTAAACATATTAGTAATCTTTAAACCTTTCTAGTAGTGGAATGTCTGAATATTTTACTAGGAAATGAGTGAAATAGCATTTCAACACACCAGTGCAGGTTAAAATTTAAACACTTTCGCTGGACAAGAAGCAGTTCAGGCCCTGAGTTCTAGGCCCATTTTGCTGCCCTACCAGGACAGGGAAGTAAGTTTATATCCCATCTACCATTGAATATAGGGTCTAGTCCTGGTCATCCAGTAAAGCAGACAAGATGTCTTGTCTGTGAAGCCCATCCTATAACCTCACTTCAATACAAAAGTAAGGCAGCAGGACTGTTCAACTGATAGCCAGTAGCACACCTCCCCATGCCCATCTTCAGAGCTCAAAAAATTGCCTTTCTCCAAAACAGACCATAATAGCAGACCCCACCTTCCCAAGGAAATTATAAGCAGATACACCCAGAAACCCCAACTGAGCTTACTGGTGAAAACCTGTCTCTGCCAAAGCATACCAGTAGTGTCTGGAAGAGAAGCAAAATTACTCAGATGCACAGATACCAATGTAAGGAAATAAGGATTACAAAAAAAATCAGGTAAATATGACACCTCCAAAGGTAACTAAAAACTAATAAAGCTCCAATAATTCACCCTAATAAAAATGGAAAATTTATGAACTGTTAAAGAATTCAGAATAATCCTCTTGAAAAAGCTGAGTGAACTATAAGAAAACACAGACAACTAAACAAAATTAAGAAAACAATGCATGAAAAAAAGTGAGAAGTTTAACAAAGAAATAGCAATCTTCATTTAAAAAACAGAAATCTTACAGTTGAAAAATATAACTTAGCTGAAGAATTCAATAAAGTATATCAAAAGTAGACTTGACCATGCAGAGGTAAGAATCAGGAACCTGGAAGATAGAACATTGGCTATTCAGAGGGACAAAAGAGAAAAGAATGAAAAAGAGTAAAGAAAACCTATAAGAGTTATAGGACACAATTAAACAATTTTTGTTTATTTTTTAATATATTTTTTTAAAATTTATTTTTGAGAGAGAGAGCATGAGGGTGGTGGGGCACAGAGAAACACATTCAATCTGAAGCAGGCTTCAGGCTCTGAGCTTTCAGCACAGAGCCCGACGTAGGGCTTGAACATGTGAACTGCAAGATCATGACTTGAGCTGAAGTCAGATGTTTGACTGAGCTACCCATGCACCCCTAAAAGAAACAATGTTTACATTGTGGGAATTTCAAAAGGAGAAGAGAAAGAGAAGGGACTGAAAGCACATTTAAAGCAACCATGGTTGAAAACTTTCCAACCCTTGGGAGAGAAATGGACATCTAGATCCATGAGGCCCCAAAGAATCCCAAATAGGTTGAAAATGAATAGGGCTACACCAAGACCCATTACAATTAAATTGTCAAAAGTGAAAGACATAAAGAATTTTAAAAGCGGCAAGATAAAGTAGAGGAGTTGCATATAAGGGAACCTGCATAAGATTATTGGCATATTTTCAAACAGAAACTTTTCAGACAAAGAAAGAATGGGGTGACATATTCAAGATAGTGAAATAAAATAACTGCCAACCAGAAATTCTATACCCAGAGAAGCTATCCTTTAGAAACAAAGGAAGAATAAAAACTTCCCTGAAAACAAAACTGACAGAGTTCATTACCACTAGTCCTGCCTTAATTATAAATGCTAAAGGGAGTTATTTGAGTGGAAGTAAAAGAATGTTAATTAACATTACAAAAACATTTAAAAAGTACTATAAATCTCACTGCTTCTGGTAAATATATAGTTATGGTTAGATTCTGCAATACGGTGATAGTGGTATCTACTTCAGTCACATCTCTAAAAGTTAAAAAAAATCATAGTGAAAATAACTATAACTTTAATAATCTGTTATTAGTTACAAAATAAGAAAAAAAGGTAATAGCTATAGCCTAAAATGCTAGGAGGAAGAGAAAAGTGTAAAGTTTATGAATTCGATTGAAGTTGTTATCAGTTTAAAACAGGATAAGTTTAAGCTTTTATAAGCCTCATGGTAACCTCAAGGGAATATCCTATAGTAATTACACACAAACACATAAAAACAAACAAACAAAAAACACACAAAAAATAAGTCAAAGCATACCTATAACAAAAAATATCAAAACATATGCAAAAAAAAGACAGCAGGATAAGAAACAAGGAACAATGGATCAACAAACAACCAGAAAACAATGAACAAAATGGCAATAGTAAGTCCTTATCAATAATTACTTTAAACATAAACAGATTAGATTCAGCAAATAAAAGACATAGAATGGCTGAATTGGTTTTAAAAATATATAATATGTTGGGGCGCCTGGGTGATTCAGTTGATTAAGTGTCCGACTTCAGTTCAGGTCATGATCTCGCGGTTTGTGGGTTCAAGCCCCGCATTAGGCTCTGTGCTGACAGCTCAGAGCCTGGAGCCTGCTTCTGATTCTGTGTTTCCCTGTCTCTCTGCCCCTACCCCCACTCATGTTCTGTCTCTCTTTGTCTCAAAAATAAATAAAACATTAAAAAATAAAAAAAAATAATATGTTGCCTACAAAAGACTCACTTTACACTTAAAGACACACAGAGATTGAAAGTAAAGGGATGGAAAAAGACATTTCAAGCAAATAGTAAACAGAAAAGGGATAGCTATACTTGTATTAGACCAAAAAATCTTTAAGAATGGCAAGAGAGAAGAAAGTCATTATATAATGATAAAGAAGCCAATGCATCAAGAAGATACAACATTGTAAAGATTTATGTGCCCAACTTTGGAGCACCTAAATAAGCAAAAATGAGTAGAGCTAAAAGAAGAAATAAATAGTAATGCAATTACAGTTGGAAACTTAACTCTACTTTCAACAAAGGATAGATCAGACAGAGAATCAACAAGGAAACAGCAGATTTGAAAAACAGTATCAATCAAATGGTGCTAACAGACAAATTCAGAAGATTTTATCCAACAGCAGAATACGCATTCTTTTTAAGCACCCGGAACATTTTCTAGGATGGGCCATATGTTAGGCCACAAAACAAGATTCAAATAGATTGAAAACATACCAAGTATCTTCTCTGATCACAATGGCATGAAACTAAAAAATCACAAGAGTGAAAGTGGAACATTTATAAACATATGGAAATAAAACAACATTTTCCTGAATAACCAAAACATCCAATAAGGAAACAAAGGGGAAATAAAAGTTTCTTGAGACAAATGAAAATGGAAACAGCATATCAGAACTTAGAGGTTGCAGCAAAAGCAGTTTTAAGAGGGAGATTCAAAGCAATAAAATTTTACATCAATAAGCAAGAAAGATCCCATAAACAACCTGACTCTCCAGAAGCTGGAAAAGGAAGAACAAACTGAGCCTCAAGTTAACAGAAGAAAGGAAATAGTAAAGATTAGATTAGAAATAAATGAAATAGAACAGAAAAATAACAGAAAAGATGAACCAAACTAAGAGTTGGCTCTTTGAAAAGATAAACAAAATTGACAAACCATTAGCTAGAATAACAAGAAAAGAAAAAGAACCCAAAGAAACAAAATTCTTAATGAAAAAAGGGACATTACAACTTATTCCACAGAAATTCAAAGGATCATAAGAGGCTACTATGAACAACTATACACCAACAGACAGGACACATTAAAGAAATGGAAAAATTCTTAGAAACATGCAACTTACCAAGACTGAATCAGGAAGAAATACAAAACCAGAATAGACTAATTACTGGTATGGAGATTGAAGCAAATGTCCCAACAAAGAAAATCCCATGACCAGATGGCTTCACTAGTGAATTTTGTCAAACATTTCAAGAAGAATCAACACCAATTCTTTTCAGACACTTCCAAAAAAAGTTGAAGAGGAGAAAATACTCCCAAACTTATTTTATGAGACCAGTATTATCCTGATACAAAAACCAGAAAAGAACATTACTACAAAAGAAAAGCTACAGGCCAACATCCCTGATGAATATAGATGACAAATTTCTTAATAAACTACTAACAAACCAAATTCATACATCATGATCAAGTGGGATTTATCCTTGGGATGCAGAGATAGTTCAACATATGCAAATCAATCAGTGTGATCTATCACATTAATGGAATGAAAGAAAATCATATGGTCATTTCAGTAGACACCACAAAAGCTTTTGAGAAAATTCAACATCCATTCATGATAAAAATTCTTTTAAAATTAGCCATAATAACATATCTCAACATAATAAAGGCCATATATGACAAACCCACAGCTAACATACTCAAAGGTGAAAGATTGAAAGCTTTTCCTCTAAGGTCAGGAACAAGACATTCACACTACTCTTAGGCACATAGTACTAGAAGTCTTAGCTAAAGCAGTCAGGCAAGAAAAAGAGATTAAAGTTATCAGAATTGGAAAGGAAGAGGTAAAACTGTCTCTCTTCAGGTGACTTAATTTTATACATAGAAAACCCCAGAGACTCAACCATAACTGTCAATGAAATCAGTAAAGTTGCAGAATACAAAATTGAAAAAAAAGTCAGTAGCATTTCTATATACTAACAATGAATTTTCTGAACAAGAAATAATTTGATCCTATTCAATAGTATTAAAAACAATAAAACACTTAGAAATAAATTAAGGAAATAAGCGCTCTTTACTCTGACAGTATAAGACATTAATGAAATAAACTGAATAAGACATAAATAAATGAAAAAGTATTCCATGTTCAAGGATTAGAAGAATTCATATTGTTAAAATGTCAATATTACCAAAAGTCATCTGTAGATTCATTACAATCCTTATCAAATTCCAATGGCATTTTTTATAGAAGTATGAAAAATACTCCTAAAGTTTATATGGAAACACAAAAGCTCCAAAATAAAATTCTAGAAAGAACAAAGCAGGAGATATCACACTTCTTAATTTCAAGCTATGGTATAAAGCTATTGTCATCAAAAAAGTATGGTACTAGCATAAAATAGACAAATAGACCAATGGAAGAGAATTGAAAGCCCAGAAATAAACCAAGTATATAAGATCAACTAATATTTGTGAAGGGAGCCAAGAATACTCAGTGGAGAAAGAGTCTCTTCAATGAATGGTGCTGAGATCATTGTATATACACGTGTGAAAGAATGAGATTGGATCTACACACTACTCTCAAACATTAACTTAAAATAGACTAAAGGCTTAAATGTAAGACCTGAAACCATGAAACTTCTAAGAGAAAATATAGGAGTGAATCTTCTTGATCTAGATCTTGATAACAAATTTTTTGGATATGACAACCTAAAGCAAAGCAACAAAAATAAAAAAAAAAATAAACAAGTGAGACTACATTAAACTAAACAGCTTTTGTGCAGCCAAAGAAACCATAAAAAATGAAAAGACAACCTGTGGAATTGGAAAATGTTTGCAAACCATTTACTTGATTAGACTTAATATCCAAAATGTATAAAGAACCCCTAAAACTCAATAGTGAAATAATAAATAACCCAATTAAAAATTGTTAAAGGGCCTGAACAGATACTTCTCAAAAGAAGATATAGGAAAGCCAGTAGGTACATGAAAAGATGTTGAATATCACTAGTCAGTAAGGAAATAGAAATGAAAGCCACAATAGGGTATCACATGCCTGTTACAATGACCATCATCAAAAAGATGAGAGATAAGAAATGCTGGTATGGATGTAGAGAAAAGGGAACCACTGTGCACTGTTGGTGGGAGTGTAAATTGGTATAGCTACTATGGAAAACAGTATGGAGGATCCTTTAAAAATGAAAAATAAAACTCTTGTGTGATCTAGCAATTCCACTTCTGGGACTGTATCCAAAGAAAACAAAAATACTAACTTGAAAAAATATCTCCACCCCACATTCATAGAATCATTATTTAAAGCCAAGATATGGAAGCAGCCTGTGTTCATTAATGGATGAATGGATAAAGAAGTTGTGGTATGTGATATTCAGCCACAAAGAAATGAGGAAATCCTACCATTTACAAGAACATAGATGGACTTCGGAGGCATTATAGTAGGTAAAATAAGTCAGACAAATAACTACTGTATGATTTAATTTACATGTGAAATCCAAAAGAACCCCACAAAAACAAAAATTCATAGATAATGAGATTAGACTTGTGGTTATTGGAGGCAGAGGATAGTGGAAGAGGAAATTGAAGGAAGGTGGTCAAACGGTACAAACTTCCAGTTACAAGATAAGTAAGTGCTACAATGGAATGTGCAGCATGATGATGTAACACTGCTGTATGATATATAACAATGTTGCTAAGAGTAAATCCTAGGAGTTCTCATTACAAGGGGAAAGTTTTTCTTTATTGTAACTATATGAGAAAATGGATGGTAGCTGAACCCCTTGTGTAATCATATATATATATATATATATATATATATATATATATATATCAAACCATTGTGCTATATACCTTAAACTTATATAGTGATGTATGTCAATTATTTCTTAATAAAACTGAAAAAACAAAAGCCCTTAACACTTATTTTAAGTGCTTGCATGGGTTAAGTGTTTTCTACCTTTGGATCTTTAGTTAGTTTGAAAAATGCTTTGACATAAGGCACAAAATATGCATCTATCTTAATTTTTTATAGTTGCTAAACAAATTTGTTATGAACTAGTAT
The DNA here is from genome assembly GCF_023721935.1 of Panthera uncia. Lineage (NCBI taxonomy): Eukaryota > Metazoa > Chordata > Mammalia > Carnivora > Felidae > Panthera > Panthera uncia. The sequence goes on from NC_064810.1 coordinate 28,660,579, forward strand.
TCAATAATCCAAACTTTCCATACTGTTCTGAAAGGATTTTATCATATACATTGTTTTCCCCCACCAAAAAAAAAAAAAAAAATCCACACTCACACATTTTGATGAGGCCACTGAAAAACTTTCATATTGAATAGATGCAATGTATTCCAAGGTGTATGAATCAAATCAGAACAGAGGAACAGAGTACATTATTCAGTAGCTATACATGTACAATTTAAAACTCATTGCTTGAGGGATGCCTGGGTGGCTCAGTTTGTTGAGTGTCAGACCTGCGGTTTATGGGTTCGAGCCCCATGTGGGGCTCTGTGCTGGAAGCTCAGAGTCTGGAGCCTGCTTCAGATTCTGTGTCTCCCTCTCTTTCTGCCCCTCCCCCCCCCCCCGCTCGCTCGCTCTCTTTCTCCCTCTCTCTCTCTCTCTCCCCCCCCCTCTCTCTCTCAAAAATAAATATACATTACAAAAATTAAAAAAAAATAAAACTTATTGCTTGAAAACTTATTTCTTATTTATCAAAGTAATTACTGAGTGATATCACCTCACGCCAGTCAGAGTGGCCAAAATGAACAAATCAGGAGACTATAGATGCTGGAGAGGATGTGGAGAAATGGGAACCCTCTTGCATTGTGGATGGGAATGCAAACTGGGACAGCTGCTCTGGAAAACAGTGTGGAAGTTCCTCAAAAAATTAACAATAGATCTACACTATGACCCAGCAATAGCACTGCTAGGAATTTACCCAAGGGATACAGGAATGCTGATGCATAGGGGCACTTGTACTCCAATGTTATAGCAGCACTTTCAACAATAGCCAAGTTATGGAAAGAGCCTAAATGTCCATCGACTGACGAATGGATAAAGAAATTGTGGTTTATATACACAATGGAGTACTACAGGGCAATGAGAAAGAATGAAATATGGCTCTTTGTAGCAACGTGGATGGAACTGGAGAGTGTTATGCTAAGTGAAATAAGCCATACAGAGAAAGACAGATACCATATGTTTTCACTCTTATGTGGATTCTGAGAAACTTAACAGAAACCCATGGGGGAGGGGAAGAAAAAAAAAAAAAAAGAGGTTAGAGTGGGAGAGAGCCAAAGCATAAGAGACTGTTAAAAACTGAGAACAAACTGAGGGTTGATGGGGGTGGGAGGGAGGGTAGGGTAGGTGGTGGGTATTGAAGAGGGCACCTTTTGGGATGAGCACTGGGTGTTGTATGGAAACCAATTTGACAATAAATTTCATATATTAAAAAAAAAGTAATTACTGAGTTGATTTTTCTTTCAATCTAATTTTTATAATAATCGGTATGATAAAGTTAAATGCCCATCATGGTGATTTCTGTTTTTTTTTTTTTAATTCATTGCAAGAAACCCAGAGTTACATTTCTTCTTTATCTGGATTTTCAGAAACATAATTGGAAAGTGATAATCACAAAGATTAGGATTTCAAGATACACTGATATTTAAAGTTAGATAGAAAGCTGAGAGCGTTCGAATACTTGGTACCATGAGAGAAGGCTACACATTTGTAGCCTACACATTTTATTAGACTAATCATTTACCTAGGGGTAAACACAATTCATCTTATTTAATATAGCACAGTAGGGCAATAAAAATAATAATTAAAATTAGCTAATATTTTTCTGCATGCTATGTGGCATATTTTTGTGCATGTGTATATCCATATTGTGCATGCATTGATACCTAAATCTGACAAGAAACTTATGAAGCAGAGAGAACTTAAGTGGCCAGTTTGCACAGCTTATAAGTGATAGAACATCTGGGATTCCAACCCAGGCAACCTGGCTGCACAGTCTATGTCTGACTAGTGTAAGATACTGTTTTTCGAAGAAAAAAAAAATAGAAGAATTTGGTTGTCTACAATGATTTTAGCTTAGTGGCATATTTTATATATTGCATTGGTATAATTTACAAACCTGATACACAATTGAAGCATCATGATAATACTGGTCTATTTAAATAAGCATCAATCGTAGCAAATATCTCTAATCCTTGTGAATACATGTGTGGGGTTTTTTTAGAGATCTTTATTTCAATCATATGAAATAACATTTCATATTCAAACATATCATTTTTATTTTTATTCACACAAATAAGATCATGTATAAATGGTTATGAAAATTATTTTTCACTAAATAATTCATGTAAGGTTGTTTTTTATGTATTGTGTCTTGACAGTAAATTCTGTGAGACCTGTTCCGCTCCACCTGACAACCTTCCCTTTTCCTTCTGTTATGATTTTCTCTTGCTTTGTGCTGGCCGAGTTGCTTAGTGTAACAATTATAAGTAGAGACAGAGATGGTAACTTTGCCAAACTCTCTTTATTCCAGGTCTATTAAATTTTTGTGGTAAAATACAATGAACATAAAATTTACCATATTAACCAAATTTAAGTTGACATTCATATTGTATAATCATCACCACCATTCATCTCCAGAATTCTTTTTATCTTGCTAAACATAAATTTTATGCCCAGGAAGTAGTAACTTTCCATGTCTTGACAGCCACAATTTAACTTTCTGTCTCTACCATTTTGACTGCTGTAGGTACCTCATATAAGTGGAATCATGCAGTATTTTTGCTTTTGTTATTGGCTTATTTCACTACACATAATGTCCTCAAGGTTCATCCATGTTGTGGTATATGTCAGAATTTCTTTCCCTTATAAATAAGGCTGAGTAATACTCTCTTCTATATACCATATTTTGCTTATCATTCATCCATTAATGGACATTTGAACTGCTTGCATGTTTTAGTTGTTAATGATGCTGCTATGAATGTGGATGTACAAATATTGTAAGACTCTGCTTTCAATGCTCTTGGGTATTTATCTAAAGTGGAATTACTTGATCATATAGTAAGTATATTTTTAAGTTTCTGAGCAACTACAATACTGTTTCCACAGCAGCTGTACCATTTTACACACCCTCCAACAGTGCACAAGGATTCTAATTTCTTGAGTGGTGGTATCTCACTGTAGTTTTGATTTTCATTTCCGTAATGATTAGTTGAGCCTTTTTTTTTTAAATTTTTTTTAACGTTTATTTATTTTTGAGAGAGAGAGAGACAGAGCATGAACGGGTGAGGGGCAGAGAGAGAGGGAGACACAGAATCGGAAGCAGGCTCCAGGCTCTGAGCCATCAGCCCAGAGCCCCGTCGGGCTCGAACTCACGGACCGCGAGATCGTGACCTGAGCTGAAGTCGGACGCTTAACCGACTGAGCCACCCAGGCGCCCCAGTTGAGCCCTTTTAAAAAAATGTGCTTATTGGCCATTTGTACATCTTTAGAGAATTCAAATCCTTTGTCAGTATTTGGACCAGGGTGACTTTTTTATTGAGTTTTAGAAGTTCTCTATTTATCCTGGATATTAATTTCTTGTCAGATAAATGATTGGAAATATTTCTTCTCATTCTGGGTGTTGCCTTTTTGCTCTGTTGATAATGTATTTTGATGTGCACATTCTGTTTAAAATGTTGTATGATTTCATCGTACATGTATTTAGGTATACATACCTTCAGGTTATATGGGAGTCCAGGAGATAGAGTGAGCCAGAGATATGTACATATTCAATTTGAAGGAAATATTTTTTTTTTTAAATTTTCATGAAGTTTAATTTGTTAACTTTTCTTTTGTTGTCTGGGGCTTTTGGTATCATATCTAAGAAATCTCTGCCAAATCATGTCATGAAGCTTTTGTCCTATGTTTCCTCCTAAAAGTTTTATAGTTTTAGGTACACTTGGATATCTAGTTTTCTCAGCACTGTTTTTTAAGAAGACTGCCCTTTTTCCATTGAATAGTCTTGACCGTCTTGTGAAGAATAGTTTGACTATCCATGTTAGAGTTTATTTCTTGGATCTTAATTCCATTTCATTCTATTCTGTATGTCTGTCTTTATGCCAGTACCACACTGTTTTGATTACTGGAGGTTTTTCATAAAACCTTTTGAAATCAGGAAGTGTAAGCCAATTGGTGTTGTTCTTGTTTTTCATGATTGTTATGTCTATTCAGGGCTCTTTTGAAATCATGTGATTTAATTTTTTTTAGGATGGGTTATCTATTTATGTAAAAAGTATAATTGGGATTTTTATAGGGATTGAATTGAATCTGTAGACTGCTTTGAATAGTATTGACATTGAACATTTTTTGTTTATGTTTTCAATTTCTTCAACAATATTTTCTAGTTTTCATTGTACAAGTCTTTATTTCCTTAGTCAATTATTCAGTATTTTATTCTTTTTGATGCTATTCAAGGTGAAGTTGTTTTTGTAATTTCCTTCTAAGGATATTCATTGTTAGGGTATAGAAATGTAACTGGTTTTTGTGTATTGGCTTTGTATCCTTCTACTTTACTGAATAAGTTTATTATAACAGTGTGTGTGTGTGTGTGTGTGTGTGTGTGTGTGTGTGTGTATCTTTAGGGTTTTCTACATGTGAGATCACATCTTCTACAAAAAAGAAAAATATTACTTCTTCCTTTCCAATGTGGATGCCTTGTATTTCTCTTTCTTTCTTTCTTTCTTTCTTTCTTTCTTTCTTTCTTTCAGCCTAGTTGCTTTGCCTAGAATTTTCAGTACTTTGTTGAATAGAAGTGGTAAAAGTGGGAATCCTTCTGATGTTTGCAGTGGCCTTTATTATGTTCAAAGTGTTTTCTTCTATTCCTACTACTTTGCTGAGTATTTTTTATCACTAAAGAATCTTCACTTTTTACTGTTTTTTTTTTTCTGTATCAGTTGAGAATGATTTTGTGTTTATTTTTCCTTCATTTTATCAATGTGTTGTATTACACTGATTGATTTTCATATGTTGAACTATCCTTGCAGTCCAGGAATAAATTCCACTTGGTCATTTTAATATGCTGTGAAATTCAGTTTGCTGGTATTTTGTTGAAGATTTTTGCAATGTTCATAAGGAATATTGGTCTGTAGTTTTCCTTTCTCATTCTGTCTTGTTTTGCTTTGGTATCCTGGTAATTCTGGTCCCATAGAATGAATTAGAAAGTAGTATGTCCTATATATCCTTTCCTTTCCTTTCCTGTCCTGTCCTGTCCTGTCCTGTCCTGTCCTTTCCGATTTCATTTAAGAAATTATATAAGTAAAACGATTAAATTAGTTATGAACTAATTATATCATTTGTTTGCTTATCATTTGTCTGTAACTCAGTTGCCCAGACCTTTCTGTTGCATGATTCCTTCAGTAATATCCTCAGTAAGTGTTGGTATAGTTTGGATGTAAAATTAGCAATATTGGGCAGCTTGTTTCATTTATGAATTTCATTTTTAAAATGTATTTATTGGGGCGCCTGGGTGGTTCAGTCGTTTAAGCGTCCAACTTCAGCTCAGGTCATGATCTCGCGGTCCGTGAGTTAGAGCCCCACGTCCGGCTCTGTGCTGACAGCTCAGAGCCTGGAGCCTGTTTCAGATTCTGTGTCTCCCTCTCTCTCTGACCCTCCGCCATTCATTCTCTGTCTCTCTCTGTCTCAAAAATAAACGTTAAAAAAATTAAAACAAATAAATAAAATGTGTTTATTTATTTTGAGAGAGAGAGAGTGTGTGCTTGTGCCCGCGAGTGGAGGAGGGGCAGAGAATAGGGGAGAGAGAGGATCCTAGCAGGCTCCCTACTGTCAGCACATACCATAATGGGGCTCAAACTCCTGCACCATGAGATCATGACCTGAGCCTAAATCAACAGTTGGATGCTTACCCAACTGAGCCACCCAGGAGCCCCTTATTTATGGATTTCTTCTCTATTGAAGATCAGCTTCAGACACTTGTGGTTCTTGTGATAACACAGAGGTTCTTCAATATATAATGATAAATTTAAATATAAAATGAATACCTTTACTCTTTAATACTTATTCTTCCTATAGAATCTTTACTAATTATTTTAGTTTGAGTTTTTCTCACACGTCTTTAAACTTGTGTCACCTTTATAACAGCTGATATAATTTATTTATTTATTTTTTTCCTAATTTGTATGTGTGGTGGATGGTATAGGTACTGCATGCTGGTAGAAATTAAAATTTTGTAAATACCTACTTTTACTCTCCAAATATGTTATTTCAAATATAACATAATTAAATGTATAAATAGTTTATTTTCTGTCTTAAAAATCACCTCTGCCTTGAAGATAATCTGCTTAGAAATACATATTGCTTATAAAAGCCACATTCTTGACCTCTTATACTCTGTTACGACAATAAATGTGCATTGAAACAGTAAATAGCTATGAAATAGTTGTTAGAGGGATTCTATTAAAACCTTGACCTATTAAAACCTGGGCAGATCACATTTTTCTAAGGGGAAGAAAACTCATATGAGTAATGGGGTTGTAATTTGTGTTGTATTATAATACAAATAAAATAAACATTGCTTTATGGCAGGGGATTTCAAATGGAATGAGGTAAAAAATATAACATGAAATAGGAATTGTAACTAATATTTTGGGGAGATTAATATACACACATGATTTCATTAGGAAATATTGGTTGTTAAAGAAAATACAGTTTTATAAAGATCAAAAGAGAAATATAATTTTATGAATTTTATGTAGATATAGAAATATTAATATTTAACTCTCTGATTCTTGATAACTTCAATCTAAAAATATGTTTACCAATTGTTTTTCCTACCTTTAGTTAGGTTCTTATGAATTTATAGAATTGTTTATTATCATTTCAGTTCAAATGGCATGAGACCTTGGAAACACAGGGAACAAGGGATCAATATATAACAGATAAATGGCTTAAACAGGTGGTACTTAATGCTATTACCTATATTGTTCACTTGGGAGGAGAGTTCAGTTACTGAAGTGAATATCAATTAGAATAATGTTCACCTCAGTCACTGAAGACACTACGTCAAAAGACACTGCTGCCTCAGAGAATGCACAAACAATACAGATAATGTCTTTCAGCTCAGATTTCAGTCAGTCAACACCAAATAAATCCAACAATAAGTTAAAGGGCGAGGATAGAAAGATTAAAGACACAGCCTTTATCCTAAGAATGTTCTACTTTTGCGACAAGAGATTGTCTTATTAGCATGTTAGATATATTAGCATAGGATAGAGGCCAGAGACCTGGAGTAGAAAAAACAAAGTTTGACTCTAAGATATATTGCGATGTTCAATAAGGCAAGTGATTTATTTTCTCTTAGCCTCAGCTTCACCATTTGTTAAACTATTAGATATTCTATAAGTCTTCTTCTGACTCAGACTTTAATTAGAATCAGCTTAGACAGTTTCACTTTCAGCATTGACTACATTTCTCTAACCTTCTCTAGATCTTAGTGGTGAATGTCAATACACCATCAGATATTAACAGTTACCAGGCTCCTTGGAGTTGGTAGAGCATAGTGATCAATCAAATAGGTTCTGAAGATGAATGCCCTGGATACAAATCCCACATCTTCTACTTTCTAATTATATGATTTGGACAAGCTAATTACTCTCTGAGCCTTATTTTCCTCCTCTGGATTGTTTTGAAGACAAAAGAAATTTTAAAAATTTCTAAGATCTATAGAGTTAAGCGGTATGTACAAGTATGTGTCTGACACATCCAAAATTCCCAAGAATAATTGCAGTTATTATTTTAAGAATGCAAGAACAGTAGAATTTGATCAAAAAAAATCATTTGGATTTGATTCAAATGGACATTCTCTTGCTTTGGGGGATGATTAAGAAAGCCAAATTTCAGAAAGCAGAGGGAGACTTAGGCAATGCCTAGAGGAGTAATAGGAAATAGGCTATAAATTCAGAAATCAGCTCTCAATTATTCACTGGTTAGGATACATGTTTCAGGAGTAGCCTTATATATGTACAATAAGATTGAAACCTAGAGAATGTGCCTGAGATTCACCTTTGTGATAACTGCTGAATTCACAAGTGGTCAGAGTATTTGTAAAAATTAAGGTATTTTAGGTTTTTATGTGTCCCCTAAACTTAGAATTGACATTTTATTCCTTAGAAATGAGTGATAGCAAGCAAGCATCATGTTAAACATTCCCTTCTTTTTTGGGACGATATAGAGACGTGAACTAGCAACAAATGAAAAATGTTTATATATTCACTAATTTTATAGCAACTCTTTGAAATAAAAGAATTTTGCATTCCTTTAATAAACTTGCTAATAAATTCAACAGCAATATTTAACTTTTGGCTAATATTTTTCACCACCTGAGAATATACATAGACCTTCAAATGAAGTGATTTGAATTATGCTGTGACATCATAGTTGGAAAAAGTAGTGTTGCATGTGGAAATGCCATGAGTAATAAATGAGGGGGTGGTAGATGAAAAGATCATAGGGAATTATCTCCTGTGAAAAATGCTTTCCATCATTTTTGGAAAATAAGTCTAGTAGAAATAAGACCAGTGCTTGGTAATTTTCATTCAAAATGCCATATTGAAAGTAGTGGGTTTTCTTTCTTTCTTTCTTTCTTTCTTTCTTTCTTTCTTTCTTTCCTTCTCTCTTTCTTTCTTTTCCTTCCAAGTTTTTATTTAAATTCTTGTTAGTTCATACATGTGAAATATTAGTTTTGGGTGTACAATATACTGAGTCAACACTTCTGTATAACACATGGTGCACATCATAAGTTCACTCGTTAATCACCATCACCTATTGAACCCATCCTCTCCCTACTGGTAACCATCAGTTTGTTCTCTATAGTAGATTCCTCAGATAAATGTTGAAACAACAGTTAATTTTCTTTAATTAAAGAGATCTTATAGTGAAGACACAACAAAATGGATTCAGGGGACAATTGTTCCTATCTAGGAGCTCAATAAGTCCAAAGGTTAATCAAGAGTTACTAAATGTTATGAATAAAAATGAAACATGCAGGTTTATTTAAAGAAAAATAGATCTTAATGTTTATACCATTAAAAAAGGAATGATAAGTGTGTGCTGATGGAGATTCTAGCTAATATTATGGTGGAGATTATTTGGCAATATATACATGTATCAAATCAACACGTTTTAACTTACATTATGTTATATGTCAATTATATCTCAGTAAAAATAGAATCCAAATTTTATATTTTCTTTTTGCACTTTGAAGAGATTCTATCGTCTCCTATAATTTTAGGATACTTTGTTTTATGGGATATAAAGCTACTACTCCAGGCTAGGTTCCATACTTGTCTTGTGAAACTTCTTTGCTTGTCTCTGAGCAACCACTTGGGGGACTAGAGAATAGCTGACTGCTGCTGTCTGGTGTGCTCTGTGATCTGTCTGCTGCTTCAAGGCTTCCTGTGGAACAGCATTCTGCCCTGCAGGCAAGATGTATCTCTCTGAGCAGACTGATGCCAAACGTGGCCGATGGTAGTTTTGTGAGTATGGGCATTTGGTGAGCCCATGAAAATCCATAGTGGGAATTACACTATTTTAGAAAAGAATACTCAGAAATCTCAGGGGTGCCTGCGTAGCTCAGTCAGTTACCGTCAACTTCAGTTCAGGTCATGATCTCATAGTTTGTGAGTTTGAGCTCCATGTTGGGTTCTGTGCTGACAGTGCGGAGCCCAGAGCCCACTTCGAGTTCTGTGTCTCCCTGTCTCTCTGCCCCTCCTACCTACGCCCCTACTCACACTCAAAAATAAATAAACATTTAAAAAAAGTCATCAGAAATATCACTCCCATCCCTACCCCCTCCATTACATTGTCACACATTTCTCCATTTATTATTTATCTTACCTAAGTTTCTCTTTGCAAATAAAGGTACATGTTTTTCTTACACAAAGGTGCAAACACACACATATGTGTACACACACACACACACACACACACACACATATAAAGATATATATCCTCAAGTCAGTCGTATCAGTTCATAAAGAACATCCTCATTCTTTTTTTTAATGACTGCATTGTGTTTTGCTCTGTAGACACAGTTTATGCAACCAGTTTCCCATTGATGGACATGTGAAATGTTTCAAATATTTTGCTATTGAAAATAATTTCACAGGGCCTCTGGGTGGCTCAGTCGGTTAAGTGTCTGACTCTTGATTTCAACTCAGGTCATAATCTCATGGTTCATGGGTTCAAGCCTGGCATGGCACTCTGTGCTGATAGTGTGGAGCTCACTTGGGATTCTCTTTCTTCCTGTCCCTGTGCCTCCCCCCCCCCCCACTCTCTCTGTCTCTCAAAATAAATAAACAATTTTTTTAAATAAATAAATAAATAATTTTTTAAAAATAATTTTTCTCTCAAAAATAAATAAACTTAAATAACTTCACAATAAAAAATACTTTATTTTTATTTTAACAGTGAAAAAGAGAAATTACCTAAACTATACAATGAGCAGATTGACAATATTGGGTATTGAATTGTGTTACCCCAAAAGATGTTGAAGTCCTAAGCCCCTATTACATGTAAAAATGACCTTTTTGTACATATCTTTGCAGATGACAGCGTTAAGATGAGGGCATTAGGGAGAGTCCTAATCCAACATGACTGTGTCCTTTTGAAAAGGGAATATGTGTACACAGAGACAGACATGCATGGAGGGAAGATGATGTGGATACCCAGGGAGAACACCATCTCTGAGCCAAGGCATGCCTGAGGTTACCAGTAGTTCAGGGAGAGGAATGAAGCAGATATTCCCTTAAAGCTCTTAGAAGGAACCAACCCTTTAACACCTTGACTTTGGATTTCTTGCTTACAGAACTGTGAGACATTTCTATTGTTTCAGTCACACAAGTCACACAGGTTATGTTGGTTTGTTATGGCAGCCTCAGGAAATCCATCTAGACGAGAATATTTTAACCAACAGAAATAAAAGCCAGGAGGCCGTAGCACCTCCGGCTCTCATGAATGATCCTATTTTGTCTTGGGTCTTTACAAGACACTTCAAGCGTTAGGTAAACCGTTTGTAGACCATACATAGGCCCACCATTTCCCCAGTCTTTTCATACACCAGCCCTTCCTTATCAGATATCTGCAGTACTTAACCAGGCAACAGGTTTATGTCTGCTACATTTGTGATACTTAATACTGTGTTTTCTCTTAATCGTGAGAGCTTCCAACTCTTTAGGTAAATTAATACCAGTGGACATAACAGCCAACATGCTGGAGTTTTCAGTATATTTAAGACAGACGAAAAGCAAGCATTTCCACAGATAATCTTAAAAATGCCTTTCATGGGTCTGGAAATTAAGTAGCTGAAAAAAAGTTCCAGAAGTAAATGAAGCCACTTTTAAATACATTATTGCCTCTGACATTAAAGGTAACTTAAGGAAATTAAGACAAGTGTATAGTATCATAGAAAAGTGAGGATATCTTATGAGTGAGTAAAAATGAAAATGTTTACTTTAGGAGCTGTGTTTCATATTTTTAAAAATTTAAAGTAATTTATCTTATAAGAAAAAATGTTAAACATGGATAATCTTATAATATAAAGGTGTTATGTCAAAAATATTTGCAATTAGCTTCTTGATATTCATTTTAATTTGTAAGAATGCTTTAAAAAGTCACAGTAGTACAATTAAGAAAAATTTTTAAATAATGCAATGTATCCGACAACTTTTTAAAATTGCTGCTAACTGCATTTCTGATTATTATTAATTTCTATTCATACTGGTCTAATCCATGCTTTTCTTTTTAATAAATGATTGCACTTTTATAGCAAAGCACAGCTATGTGGATAAGATGATTTTATTTCTCATGTAGAGCTTGGGGTAAACTCTAACATCTTAATACTAACAGTGCCAATGACACCTACTCATAACAACAACAATGTCAAGCTCAGTATGAAAAAAATAATCAGACTCTTGTGAAATGTCTTGCAAATTCAAATTTTTTCTATAAGGGCAAATATAACAAAAATTTGGAACACTACAACCCTCCCACCAAAACCAGAGCATAAAAGTTTCAGGCATTTTTTATAGATTGTAAATTTATGATTTATACCTAGGATGATATAACTCAAATAATTTTGGATTCCCATTGTAAGGAATTTGAATTTTCCTTCTGTATTGTTACTTGTTAGCATAGAAAATAAAATACTTCCAGATACATGTAGTTCAGGAAGCTACCAAACTTGTTTTCTTCCATGTCAAGCTTAACTGTTTCATTGTCATCCTTTTTTTTTTTTTTTTTATGTATGCTCTTTTTGTCTTTCATTCTTGAATTTTGGGGGCAGGGCACAGTATGATGTTTCTGTTAGCTCTTGAAAAGAGGAACAATTTAATTCAGGAAGTTTAATACTTGGTTCCCAGTTCCCTAGAATGTTATGGTTTACTGTTTTCTTTTCACTTAACAGAAGGCATTTTGCTTCTTACCCAGATGCTAATCACAGATTTGTTACTGCCCTGAAAACATCCCTTTACTGATGTCTAACATAAAGTTGTCTTGTGTTTTTCTAAATTTTCTGAATAGCATAGGAAATTTGGAACATCGAGAAAATAATGGTTTCTGCTTTCTTTAGAAAATCAGATCTAGGAAATTCTAGGCATAAAAGATAGAATCTAACTTCATATGTTTTTCAGATTTCCATTTATGGATAATAAAGAAATTTTGCCATATATAATATACAATGTATATATATATATTATATATAATATATATATAATTTAGAAAAAGGAAAGTGTATAAAAACACTGGTTGCTGAAACTTTTGTATTCTGAAAAGTTGATGAATATTAAATGTTGGCACAAAAGAAAAAAATATTTCCAACATTTTTTTAATGTTTATTTAGTTTTGAGAGAGAGAGACAGCACAAGTTGGAGAAGGGCAGAGAGAGAGGGAGACACAATATCCAAAGCAGGCTCCAGGCTCAGCTGTCAGCACAGAGCCTGATGTGGGGATCAAACCCAGGAGCTGTGAGATCATGACTTGAGCCTAAGTCAGACACTTAACCGACTGAGCCACTCAGACGCCCCTACTTCCAACATTTTAATCTTTCACTCTATATTGTAGTCATTTTTCAATGTGGTAAATAAGATTTTCACTTGAGTTCTTTATTGAAAATTGGTGCACTTGCTGAAAAGAAATTTTGCTGTTTGCATTTTTGTTTTGCTGGCCAGTGATTACTAATTTCTCCTGTGTCTTTTATATGTGTTGTCATTTTTTATTGATATTTAAGAACTCTGGAAAATGTATTGAAAGTTGGGTTGAGATGGACATATGTAAACACCTATACATTTGAAAAAAATTCTACAAAATGTCTTTAAAAATTAATAAAATATCAACTTAGAAATCTAATATGCCTGGAGCTGAGTAAGTTCAAAGAAGAGAGGTACCAAGTGAAGTCAACCACGAAGGCAATACAAAGAGATTTTGATTTTATAATTAGGACTTGTTGGCTGTTTAAGAAAGAAATTGACAAGACTTGAACATATGTCACTTCCTGCTCTGTAAATGTAGCAATAGTAGCTCTTCCCCTTTATCCCCCTATAAGAGCACGGGTTCAAAATGAACAGTTCCCCCTCCGCCAATGAAGGGGGTTTACCCACTCAGCCAGAGGTATGACTTCCCTTAACATTGCTGCAAACTTCTTGTCACTGCCCCAGAGGCTCTAAGTTAACATTATGGTTTCTAAACAGCCTGATTTCCCCAGGGCCGCTGAACACAGTGATTTGGCCCTACTAGGCTGAAAGCCATATGTTATAAATTGCAACTGGCTTGTTACTATTCCTAAACATATCTGTTTAACTGATTTACTATATTGACCAGATGCTCACCTTGAGTTATGTTCACATGAAAATGAAAAAAAAATACAAAAGCACTTTTTCATATTTGTAATTAATTTTATCCTATAAGTATGCTGAAGAAAAAATGCTAAAGTAGCTTCCTACTGTCAATTCATAGCAATGTATGAAATCGCTTGTTGGAGAAAAGTGTTAGAATGAGCTTAATTACAATTGCCATCTCATAAGTGTAGACATGCAGATTGTTGAATTTATAGTTTTGAGAAATTTGCAATGTAAACATTTAATAAAATAGACATGACACACCTTGAACTTTCGAACTTATGTATTTTTTTAGAGTATAAATTTAGACAACCATATTATTCAAAATGCATCCTAGAGCTTGGGGACGTTTGGAAAAGAGAAGACTCGTAGGACTCCAAATTATTTGGTGGGCTCTGTAAATGAAGATAGAAAATAAAGTTTGAGGGAAATATAAGAGTAGAGAAAGGGGGAACTTACAATTAGGGAGAAATGAATTTAGGAGAATTAAAAACAAAAGAAGAGAACATTCAGAAAGGAATCTCAAAGTGGCATATGTGTGGACATTCTGTTCTCAGCTGAAACATTAAGAATGCGGTATTGCTGGGGCACCTGGGTGGCTCAGTCGGTTAAGCATCTGACTTCAGCCCAGGTCATGATCCTGTTCTTTGTAGGTTCGAGCCCTGCGTCGGGCTCTGTGCTGACAGCTCGGAGACTGGAGCCTGCTTCAGATTCTGTGTCTCCCTCTCTCTCTGCCCCTCCCCTGCTTGCACTCTGTCTTCTGTCTCCCCAAAATAAATAAACATTAAAAAAAGAATGCAGTATTGCTTCTAGTAGGCTTCCTTTCAGTGCTATAGCTCAGTGACTTGGGAGTATGGTATCACCTGATTTCTTCTCAGAAAGTAGTTTTAGACTGATTTCAAAGCTCAGTTCAATTAGAAAGCAGTTTTTATCCAAGAGTCTCTAATTTCTACTTTAATTAATTGGTAGCAATATAATTTTTGCAAAACAAGGAATCTAAATTCATCAAGATTGAATTTTATTTTATATCTGCCTAGAGGTAGTGAACTATGCTTTGGGAGACATAAATTAGGATGATAGACAACATCCATTCACTCTAAAGTAAAGCCTTTGTATGTAATGAATTATTTGTCATAATTCTAGGAAGTGGCATCTTTTAGCAATTATAAATACAAATGGTATTAAACATGCAGAATAAAATATTAAGCTATATCACTAAGGTCAAAATGATGTTTAAAGGAATTAACAAGAAATATACAAGTAATATAAAAATATACTTTTAATATACAAGTCTTCTCTGGCTCATGCGTAATCAAACTTGATAAAAATATATAAATATTTGACAGGATCAACTTTCTTCAAATTAGTTTTTAATTAATTCGATAAACATTTATTGATGACCTACTGTTCACAATGCACTTTACTGATACCAGTATATTTGATTATTTGCTAAGGCCATGGATCATGATATTTATGCATGAGAATTTGATTTGTTAAATGTTTGCATGTTATTCTGTATAAGCAAAATAATTAATTAAGTATAGATACCTAAATTCCTTTTAAAAATCCAGGTAGTAGCATTATGAGAAATTCTGTACTCCTCTAATCTCTGCTTTCTTCCATTGGAAAGAATACCTACTTCTCACTTAAGTGAAGTAGTGTATATAGGGCCACTGACACATAGTAGGTCCTTAATAATTTGAGATTATATCAGTCTGTGTCCTCATGCATTGTATTATCCTATGTACTCATAGCCTCTAAATCTCTAGTCTTGGGGTCCCTTTTCTGTGGCCTTACATATTTATATTAGATTAGGATAAAAACAGCACCATCTAAGTTTTTGACTTAACTATTTCACAGTTATTTTCAGATTCACATTTTTCACATTGAAGAAATTATAACTGGCTACATATAAAAATATACCTTTCTGAAACATTTTAGCTTTAAAAGTTTAGAGAAATTTTGTATGTAAAAAACATACAAGTTTTTGTAAAAAACAAACAAGTAGGTATACATTCACATATCATATTTACTTAAAAGATATCTAATGAAATTTAGAGTTTGCAATTGTGTTACACACAGTTGAAGTTGCAAATCAAAAAAGACATCCAAAACTCAGGTTGAATTTTACCCCTGAAATATTTGTAATCCCTCACTAACAGAGTAACTGATGTTGTGATTTTTAAGTGATAGTTATGTATAAGTACATTTTACACAATGCCAGCCATCAACAATTTATATTAAAGATTAAATTAAGCCATATATCAGACCAAGAAAGATAGCAAATTTCTTGTGTTCTGGTGTGGGAAGAAAAAGACATTTTTAGTATAAAATTTACTATGCAACACAGAATGGACAGATGGTGCACATAATCCATTTGTTGAAAAGCTCTTAGTTCTGTGCATTGGAAGAAAACCAGGTGACAAGTTAGGCAGCAGTTTTCATCAGAGACATTTCCCAATTGCATACAACCTGAGAATAAAGATCTAGAAGGTGGGTTCCAACTAAAACAAGCCATTCTTAATCAAAGTCACAAAATTTCACTATTAATAATCATAAATATTTTATCTTATCAAGCCTAAAACTCTATTCTCTTCTCACACTTTCAGTTTTTATAGGAGATTCACACATACCATGTTATTTTTTTCCTCTTAACTAGATGGATTGGCAGCAAAGATGAGAGAATATCTCATTGCAGTTGGTGATTTTCTCAAGATCACAGAACTGGTCAATAGACCATGAGGTTCAAATAAAGCATAAGTATAGCCATTACTATGTACCTAAAAAAACGAGGAACATTGTAACTACTGTAATGATAAAAACCCCAATTTTATTAGTTTGATTACTACAGTAAACATGGATTCATGCATTATACTGTGAGAGAATTAAAAGAAGAAAATTCATGTAATTTTTTTTAATGGCATTGCATCTGCTTAAGACAGACTGTGCTTTTTAGATGAACAACTTCATCCTGCAGTTAGAAACTCTAGAGAAGTGTGATATCAGAACTCAGTTGGACTTGGTATTTAAGTTTTTGTACTAAAATATGAAATCTATTCATGAACAATACAAGAATGAGGTTTGGCATAAAAGTTCTATCAGTATATTTCAACATATCAGTGCCTAGCTGGGGTTTTCACAAGAAAAGTATTTGGCATTTTCCGGCATCAGTCATATATTTAAAACCTGACTGCCTTTTTGATAAAGATATTTTAAATGTTACTTGGGGAAAGAATTATGGTTCTATATTGGCTTAAAGAGGAAGACTGCTCACCCAACATAGTAAAATGGATTATTTTGATTAGTATTTCAATTTTCTAGAAAAACATAACGGATTATTTTGATTAGTATTGGTATTATCTTAATTTTCTAGGAAAATATAAACTGGAATATGCAAACTTTTCATGCTGTGGGCCGTATTGAAAGATAATAAAAAATTGAAATAAAATGCCAAGATATTAATGGGGACCCATCTGTGCCTACTAGGATCTCAATTTCACCTGAGCATCCTTAGAAGCACTTGAATATGTCCCAGAAGGCAATGATTTGCAATACATGCTCACTTTTTCTATTACTAAAAATAATTTACCAAGCAAAGGGGGGAATGAAGGTTGTGTTAAGAGGAAGCTCAAATAAAGGGTTAATTGGGTACAGAATGGCAGTGTGTGAGGCACTTTGTGTTAAAGCTCACTTAAAATGCCATAAGTTACATAAGGTTTCTGAACAAAAGAAAACAGCCTGAGTTCTGCAAAAGCAACTTCTGGCCAGTATGAAATGTGCTGTAAAATGTGGAAGAGGAATTAAGAAAAAACACTTCTTTCTTCCGATCGTTGTCTTCCCTCTGGTTCTTAGCCAACCAAAGCAATTTGTTTCATCTTCTTGCTTAGGGCTCCTTCTATGGCAGCAGGTATTTGCTCATTTTGACAAATGTCACTTTCTTAACAATCATGATATATGGAAAGTGGGCCAATAATCCCTCTAGCTGTGCAAAAGCCAGGCACAATACCTGTTGGGTAGTAGAGCCTACCAACTGCATGAGAACTCATGATATATTTTCACTATTAAAACCAGGAGAGTGTCTGTTTGGCACAGGATGCCTAAAGATAGGTCCCAATTTATTCTTGAGGTTCATTTTACTCTCCAAAATATCCCAATTTGTCAAACATATGTTATGGTCATCTTAGGTAAGGCTCACCTGTCCCCTCTATAAGAAATGAGAATGTTAAAAATTTTGGCAAAGTAGGAATAGACTTTATAATGTTTGCAAGTATGAAATGATATCTGAGCACTGTCTCTGTCACCTTGTGCTTACAGAATGTTGTTTGCTAAAACAATAGGTTCACATACTTCATCACATTTGTACAACCTGCACGTAGTAGACTGTTCACATACATATCAGTCACATACACACACTCATACAATATCATAACAATCTAATGCAGGATGAAAGTCTGTAAAAGTCAAGTAAAGTGGAGCAGAATAGTATAATATTGTCTCATTTAAACTTTATTTTTTTTTAAGAAGGATGATTCAAGGTATGGTGGAGGAGATTATTCCAATTAAATAAAACAAAATCTTGAATACTTCTCAACTCTTATTTTTGTAGGTACACTAAAAAGCAGTCCAGGAAATTTGTGTTTGTGTGAAGAAAGATATTTTATCACATTTTCTTGATAAATCTTGTTTAATTAACTTGTTGACATTTAGTGAAATTTGTATGCCCCTTCTCTAAAAAGCTTATAATTTCACTTCAGAGTTTCTCTAACACAGATGTACAGAAAAATCCTGGGATGTGATTTGAAATATTGTTAGTAGACAGCAAAATGGGGATGGATGAATACACTTTAGTCTATAGACTACTGTGTAATAAATAGTAAAAGGAATAAACGAGGCCTCTGTATAGATCAGTCAAGTAGGTCTCAAAAATAGCACTTAGTGTGAAAAATTAAGTAAAACAAGGTATATGTGACAAAATCTTTTGTGTAAATTTGAAAATGGAAAATTACAAACATGGATATATATTTGAATAAAAAGTATTAATATGATTAATCTACCATTTAATTATAAGGGTAGATTAAACATACATATAGTAAATATATGAAAATTAGTCTGTACATTTGTTAATTGTATCATTACTATCTCACTAATTTTTGCTTTTTTTAATAATTTTATTTTTGTCTGGCTACATTTATTCTATTCCTTTCCTCTTAAAATTTTTCTTTAATGTTTATATACTTTTGAGAGAGAAAGAGCATGAGCTGGTGGGGGTGAGAGAGAGACAGAGAATCTGAAATAGTCCCCACAATGACAGTGGAAAGCCTGATGCGGGCCTCTGACTCAAGAACTGTGAGATCATGACCTAAGCCGAAGTGGATGCTTAACTGACTAAGTCACCCAGGTGCCCCTGTATTGTGTATTTTATAATGCCTTAACTGTTTAATCTCTTTTTGGAATTTACTGATTTCTGGTGTATTCTAAATATGCTGTTGTATTTCCAAGTCTGCAATTTTTTTTTGAATCATTAATTTTTTTTGATTTTTAACTAAATGCCTGTGTGACTCAGTCAGTTAAACACCCAATTTTGGCTCAGGTCATGATCTCACAGTTCACGGATTTGAGCCCTGAGTCAGGTTCTGTGCTGACAGTGTGGAGCCTAGAGTCTGCTTTGAATTCTGTGTCTCCCTTTCTCACTGCCTCTCCCTGACTCTCTCTCTCTCAAAAATGAATAAACATTACAAAAAATTTAGGGGCACCTGGGTGGCTCAGTCAGTTAAGTGTGGGACTCTTGGTTTTGGCTCAGGTCATGATCTCATGGTTGGTGGGATCTAGCCCCACCTCAGGCTCTGCACTAGAAGTGCAGAGCCTGCTTGGGATTCTCTGTCTCCCTCTATCTGCCCCTTTTACACTGTCTCTGTCTGTCTCAAAATAAATAAACTTTAAAAGTTTATTTAAAAAGGTAAAAAAAGAAAAAGAAACTGTTTTATGACCTCCCACACAGTCAAGTTTTAAGTTTCATGTGCATTTGAAAATAATGTGTATTTCTTAAAACAATGGTATCCTATAACTCTATCATTTTGCCTTATATATTTTGATGGCAAGTTTTTAGAGGCATGAAAGTTTAGAATCATTTCTATAAATGAGTTATTTATCATTTTTTTGTGGTCATTTCTATTCTACTTAGTGTTTTATTTCATAAAGAATGCTCTGATATTATTATAGATGTACCAGCTTTCTTTGGCTAATACCTAACTCTCTATCCTTTTTCCATCAGTTTTCCTATGTTCTTATTTTTATGTGTGACTTATAAATTACGTAATCATAGATTTTATGTGTTATGTAGTTTAACTGCAAAGTTAATCAATTTATATTTATTAAGACTGCTGTTATACTTGAACCATTACCATCTTATTTCTTGTTTTCTTTGTATACTTCTCTTCTGCATTATATTACCTTTTCTGCATCCTTTAAATTGTTTTTATTTTTTAATTCTGTTTCTCCCTTCTACATTTCAATAGTCACCAGGTGTATTTACCTTAAAGTCTATATTAATCACCATCTTTACTCCCTTTTGTACAAAACATGGACCTTAGTTTGTTTTTTTTTATCAAACAACCAGCTATCTCATTTTACTTATTATTGTCCCACATTTACTTCTATCTTATCTTTGTTCTCAGATTACATATTTTTCTTATTTCATATAGACTGTGCATAGTTAGGTTTATCCACATGCTTACTATTTTTAAAATTTTTTAATGTTTGTTTATTTTTGAGAGAGAGAGAGAGCGAATGCATGAGTGGGGGAAGGATAAAGAGAGAGATGGAGACACAGAATCTGAAGCAGACTCCAGGTTCTGAGCCATCAGCACAGAGCCTGACACGGGGCTTAAACTCAACTACTGCGAGATCATGACCTGAGCTTAAGTTGGATGCTCAACTGACTGAGCCACCCAGGCACCCCAATGCTTACTACTTCCTTTGTTCAACATTTGTTCTTGCATCTCTAAGTTTCCTTCTGTGGTTATTTTCCATCTGGCGTAAATAACATCAGAATTCTTTTAAAGTGAGGAAATGTTGGTGGTAAATTTATTAACTTTTAGATCAACTAAAAGGCTGTTTTGGTTTTTCTTTTATATTTACTCATACTTTATCTGCAATAAATTCAGACACAAAAATTTTGTAAGAGTACAAAAATTTCTATATACACTTATTTTTCCACTTGTTTATATTTTATTAAATGTACTTCATTATAGTCTCTCTCCCTCTCTTCATCTTTAGTGTTCAGTATTACCATGTTGACAAGAAGTGGTGTTAATGCTATTATGTGAGAAATTTAAATCAGACTTGCATATTACCAATGTATGGTCCAAAGGAGATAAAGAAGAGTAACTATGTGAACCTCTTTATGGCTTTTTTGTGGAAATGGAAATTCAGGTGTAAAGTATTATTAGATTGGAGAATATACACAGAGAAAAAAGTATTATCATGTTGCTATCATAGGAGATATATGTTTATCTTATTTTATTTGGGTTCTTTAGTTGTTTATATTTTTAAAACTCTTCAATACAGTGAAATTGTATACAAAATTCTCCACCACTTCTACCTACTAATGATTAGATAGCATAATGGATTCTTTCCCCCAAAAAGGTGTTTCATTTTAATGATAGTCAACTGCATATCTAAGTGCTCAATATAAAATGCAGCATTTAATTTCTATAATATCCACAGAAGTAGTATTATTTTCCTCTTCTTACATACATGAAGACATAATTGCTCCAAGTTACAGAGCAAAAAAAGTGGCCATTATTAGATTCAAATCTAGTCTCTCTGATGCCCAAACTCCTGCTCTCAATCATTATATACACTGCATCCAATTTTACGTTTAGGTAATATATAGTCTAATAAAATTTTATGGGGTTTAATATAAAAAATCTCAGTTAGCATTGTCCCATTAGTAATATCACTGTTTTCATACAAAGTGGGAAATCCTGCATAAGGCCAGAAAAGTTTAGTTAATTAAACACTATAAGGGTTGTCCAATGGACTACAACTTGATAAGTATGAAACAAATCTTAATCCATACATGTATTTAGAAGTACCATATATTTAGCCTTAAACTTAGCCTTAAACTAAGCCATGATTTTTTTTTTCCTGAAGTAGAGAGGTAAGAACATGTGGCACCTTAAATCGGTAATTTGTAAAGAGATGCTTATTTGGTCTACCTTCATAAGGGAGATACAACTTGGCAAGATAATTATGAAAAATTTAATTTAGAATATTAAAGGAAGTAAGTTAACTGATACTTATGTTTTATAACTGGTATTATTTTTTATAAAGCCCTGAGTTGAGTTGTTTTTGGATTTGGTTTAATTTTTAAATGTTTTGGCTCATTTGCATATGGCTGCTTTCTGAATTTCAACACAACACAACTTAATTTAATGTAACCTGTGGTGTACCTGCTAAATAACTTAAACAGATTATTATAACATAGAAATTAAGATTGTAATCATCTAGAGAATCACCATGATGGCAGAACAGCATGGAGGTTTTCAGTTTGTCTCTTCCCTGAAATGCAGCTAAATCAGCACCAAACCATTTTGCACACCTAGGAAATTGATCTGAAGATAAACACAACAATCTGCTTAGCTTTAGCCACAGAACTCAACAGGTACATGGTGTGGAGAGGTGAACTGGGGGAGAGAAAAGCTGTGGAGAGTGGGGAACTGTTTTTGTGGAGAGAGGACAAAAAAATAGTAAGGGGGAGAGTGGGGTGAATCAGGATCATGCAAGAAAAACTCCCCTGAAAGTAGCTGGAAAGAAAGAGAAAGAGTGACAACACTCACAAGGGACTGAACATGAAATCTGTTCCCCAAAACCATGACAGGGAGAAAGGAAAGAGTTTCAATACCATTAGGAATCTATAAAGAGTGGAGCACAGAGTTGGAAATTCCAGAGTTCAGTGCCTGGCAGTGGGTTCTCTGGTGAGGAAAAAGGGCAAATCCCAAGAAACAGGAAGTGGGTTTCTGTGGGGTCCATGTGCCACATGGGGAGAAGTGGTTCCCCTGCTTAGAGAACATTTATTTGGTAGAGGCCGTATAGCCTTCCCACAGACAAAAGTCCTAGTGGACCCAAAGAGCAGCCACATTTGCTGGTATTGGGACAAAGACACCAGAGTATGGTGAAACCTGGCACTGTGTGTTGTGAATTGCCACACTCTCTGAACCTCTGCCACTGTGTAATTGCACGAACATTTTCTGAGGCAAGCTGGCCCCTGGCTATTGCTCAGCGAGTCAAAGCAAGTCCCCAGAGAGTCAAAGCAAGTCCAAGCTGCAGGGGTCTCTGAAGTGAGAGATTTTGAAACACAGCCCCATCTGAGATAAAACATTGGAGAGAGGCACTGCTTGGAAGGCTGATGGCTTGGACATGGACAGGGTAGAGGCTGGGAGTGGAAAGAGTCCTGTGACAAAGAAGGGTTGTTTAGTTCCTGTGACAGAGACAAGAGAGCTGGGTGAAGCCATTTTCACCTCTCCCATGTATGCACATGCATGCCACCCAAATAAGGCAAACAGCACCACTTAGTGGAGAATGGAACCATTACACCAAGCCCTGCCCAACTGTGCCCTCCAATCATATACCCTAGAAGATCAGCACAGTCTCTCTGCCAGTTTAGTATTTGGACTATAGAGTGCTTCATAGGGGATATTTAATTCAGGTTTCATTCTGTTTGCTGGCATCTTTTGTTTTTTGTAGTTTTTTGCTTCTGTCTTTGTTCAATTTTTTTTTCCATTTCTTTTTCTTGGATATAGAAAAAGAAAAATTAATTTTTATTTTCTTTAATTTTTTTAATTTTAAAAATTTTTACTGTCTTTTTTGTAATTTTTTATTCCATTTTATTTTTTCATTTTACTCTATTTTATTATATAAACTTTTTTATTTTTTTTAATTATTTCTTAACTTTTTTTTCTTTTCTTTCTTTACTTTCACTTTTTTTTCTATTCTATCAAGCTTCTTTCAACAAGTAGACCAAAACACACCTAGGATTGAGCTACCTTTATTTGATTCTTTTTGTTTTGTTTTGAATTTTTGAATTTTGAATTTTTCTTCCTCCAAAATAACAAAATGAAAGGAATTCACCCCAAAAGAAAGAACAGGAAGAAATGACAGCCAGAGGCTTAAGCAACACAGACATAAGCAAGATGTATGAACTACAATTTAGAATCATGGTAATAAGAATACTAGCTAGGGTTGAAAAGAGCATAGAATCCCTTACTGTGGAGATAAAAGAAATAAAATCTAGTCAGGACAAAATTAAAAATGCTATAACTGAGATGCAATCTTGAAGAGATGCCATGATGACAAGGATGGATGAAGCAGAGCAGTGAATCAGCGATATAGAAGACAAAATTATGGAAAATAATGAAGCACAAAAAAAAAGAAAAAGAAAAGAAAAGAAAGAAAGGCAAAAGAGCATGATGCAAGACTTAGAGAACTCAGTGACTTATTAGAAAGGAATAATATCAAATCATAGGAGTCCCAGAGGATGAAGACAGTGGAAAAAGGGCAGAAAGTTTATGTGAGCTAATTATAGTGGAATACTTTCCTAATATGGGGAAGGATACAGACATCAAAATCTAAGAAGGACAGAGAACTCCTATTAGATTCAACAAAAACTGACTATCATCAAGTCATATCATAGTTAAATTCACAAAATACACAGACAAGAAAAAAATTATGAAAGCTGTAGGGAAAAAAAAGTCCTTAACCTATAAAAGAAGACAGATTACAGGTTCACAGTAAACCTATCCACAGAAACTTGGCAGGTCAGAAAGTGTTGGCAGAAAGGAGTGGTCGATTCAATGTGTTGAATCCAAAAAAATATGCAGCCAAGAATTCTTTATCCAGCAAGGCTGTCATTCAAAATAGAAGGAGAGATAACGAGTTTCCCAGACAAACAAAAACTAAAGGAATTCATGACTACTAAATCAGCCCTGCAAGAAATTTTAAGGGAGACCCTTTGAGTGGAAAAAAAAAAGACAAAACAAAGCAAAAGAGACCAAAAGCAACAAAGACTAGAAAGGACCAGAGAACGCGACCAGAAACTCCAACCCTACAGGCAACACAATGGCAGTAAATTCCTATCTTTCAGTACTCACTCTAAATGTCAATGTACCAAACACTCCCATCAAAAGACATACAGTATTACAATGGATAAGGAAACAAGACCCATCTATATGCTGCTTACAAGAGACCCATTTTAGACCTAAAGACACCTTCAGATTAAAAGCAAGGGGATGTAGAACCATCCACCATATAATGGTTGCCAAAAGAAAGCCAGAGTAGCCATATTTATATCAGACACACTAGGTTTTAAAATAAAGACTGTAACAAGAGATAAAGAAGAGCATTATATCATAATTAAGGGGTCTATCCACCAAAAAGACCGAACAGTTGTAAAAATGTATGCCCCCAACAAGATGGAATCCCAAATATATAAGTAAATTAATCACAATCATAAAGAACCTAACTGATAATAATACCATAAGAGTGGACTTCAACACTCCACTTACAGCAATAGATCATCTAGCAGAAAATCAACAAGGAAACAATGGCTTTGAATGACACACTGGACTGGATGGACTTAACAGATATATTGAGAACATTTCATCCTAAAACAGCAGAATACACATTCTTCTCGAATGCACATGGAACATTCCCCAGAATAGATCACATACTGGGACATAAATAAGCCCTCAACAAGTACAAAAAGATTGAGATCATACCATGCATATTTTTGGACCACAACACTATGAAATTCAAAATCAAGCACAAGAAAAAGTTTGGAAAAACCTTGAAAACTTGGAGTTTAAAGAACATCCTAGTAAAGAATGAATGGGTTAACCAATAAATTAAAGAGGAAATTAAAAAGTACATAGAAGCCAATAAAAATGAAGACACAACAGTCCAAAACCTCTGGGATGCAGCAAAGGCAGTCATAGGAGGGAAGTATATAGCAATCTAAACCTTCCTAAAGAAGGAAAAAGGTCTCAAATTCACAACCTAACCTTATACCTAAAGGAGCTGGAAAAAGAATCGCAAATAAAGTCCAACACCAGCAGGGGATAGGAAATAATAAAGATTAGAGCAGAAATCAATGATATGGAAATTAAAAAAAAAAACGAACAAAAAAATACAGTAGAACAGATCAATGAAACCAGGAGCTGGCTCTTTGAAAGAATTAACAAAATTGATAAACCCCTAATCAAATTGATCAAAAGAAAAAGGAAAGAACCTTAACAAATAAAACCACAAATGAAAGAGAAGCGATCACAACCAACACCACAGAAATACAAACAATAATAAGAGAATATTATGAGCAATTATATGGCAACAAATTGGGAAATCGGGAAGAAATGGACAAATTCCTAGAAACATATAAACTACCAAAACTGAAACAGATGAAATAGAAAATTTGAACAGACCCATAACCAGTAAAGGAATTAAATCACTAATCAAAAATCTGCCAACAAACAGGAGTCCAGGGCTGGATAGCTTTCCAGGGGAGTTCTACCACACATTTAAAGAAGAGTTAACGCCTACTCTTTTGAAGCTGTTTAAAAAAATAGAAATGAAAGGAAAACTTCCAAACTGATTCTACGAGGCCAGCATTACCTTGATTCCAAAACCAGACAAAGATACCACTAAAAAGGAGAACTACATATCCATTTCTCTGATGAACATGGATGCAAAAATTCTCAACAAGATACTAGCCAACCAGATCCAAGAATACATTAAAAGAGTTATGTACCAACATCAAGTAGTGTTTATACCTGGGATGCAGGGCTGGTTCAATATCCACAAATCAATTATCTGATACATCATATTAGTAAAAGAAAAGATAAGAACCACATGATCTTCTCAATAGATGCAGAGAAAGCATTTGACAAAATACAGCATCCTTTCTTGATAAAACCTTCAAGAAAGTAGGGCTAGAAGGATCATACCTTAACCATGAAAGCCATATATGAAAGACCTACCACTAGTATCATCTTCTATGGGGAAAACCTGAGAGCTTTCTCCCTAAGGTCAAGAACACAACAAGGATGTCCATTCTCACCACTGTTATTCAACATAGTGTTGGAAGTACTAACCTCAGCAATCAGACAACACAAAGAAATTAAATACATCCAAATCAGCAAGGAGGAGGTCAGACTTTCACTCCTCACAGTCGACATATTATTCTGTGGAAATCTCAAAAGACACTACCAAAAAACTGCTAAAACTGATCCATGAATTCAGTAAAGTCACAGAATATAAAATCAATGTGCAGAAATCAGTTGGATTTCTATACACCAGAAAGAGAAATTAAGCAATTGATTCCATTTACAATTGCACCCAAAACCATAAAATACCTAGGAATAAACCTAACCAAAGAGGTGAAAAATCTATACACTGAAAATGATAGAAAGCTTATGAAAGAAATTGAAGAACACACACACACACACACACACACACACACACACACACACAAATGGAAAAACATTATATGCTCATGGATTAGAAGAACAAATATTGTTAAAATGTCAATACTACCAAAAGCAATCTACACATTCAATGCAATTCCTATCAAAATAGCACCATCATCCTTCACAGAGCTAGAACAAACAATCCTAAAATTTGAATAGAACCAGAAAACACCCCGAATAACTAAAGCAATCCAGAAAAAGAAAACCAAAGCTGGAGGCATCACAATCCCGGATTTCAAGCTGTATTAAAAGTTGTAATCATCAAGACAATATGGTACTGGCAAAAACAAACAAACAAATAAAAAACAAAACAAAACAAAAAAATAAAAACAAAAAAAAAACATAGATCAATAGAACAGAATAGAGAACACAGAAATGTACCCATAAATGTATGGCCAACTAAACTTTGACAAAGCAGGAAAGAGTACTCAATGGATAAAACACAGTCTCTTCAGCAAATGGTGCTGGGAAAACTGGAAAGTGACATGCAGAAGAATGAACCTGTTTACTTTCTTACACCATACACAAAAATGAACTGAAAATGGATGAAAGACCTAAATGTAAGACAGGACGCCATCACAATCCTAGAGGAGAAAAGAGACAACAACCTCTTTGATCTCTGCTGCAGCAACTTCTTACTTGATATGTTTCTGGAGGCAAAGGAAACAAAACCAAAATGAATAATTGGAAAAAAAATGAACTATTGGGAACTCATCAAGATAAAAGCCTTCTGCATAGCAAAGGAAACAATCAGCAAAATTAAAGGGCAACTGATGGATGGGAGAAGATATTTGCAAATGACATATCAGATAGAGGGTTAGTATCCAAAATCTATAAAGAACTTATCAAACTCAACACCCAAAAACTAATTCAGTGAAGAAATAGACAAAGGACATTAATTGGCAAAGAAGACATCCAGATGGCTAACAGACACATGCAAAAATGCTCAA
This sequence comes from Panthera uncia, assembly GCF_023721935.1. Taxonomy (NCBI): domain Eukaryota; kingdom Metazoa; phylum Chordata; class Mammalia; order Carnivora; family Felidae; genus Panthera; species Panthera uncia. Next base: position 28,688,749 of record NC_064810.1, read on the forward strand.
TATCACTCATCATTAGGGAAACACAAATCAAAACTACATTGAGATACCATCTCACATGGTCAGAGTGGCTAAAATTAACAACTCAGGCAACAACAGATGTTGGCGAGGAGGCAGAGAAAGAGGAACTCTTTTATACTTCTGGTGGGAATGCAAACTGTTGCAGCCACTTTGGATAACAGTATGAAGGTTCCTCAAAAAATAAAAAATAGAACTACCCTACAACCCAGCAATTTCACTACTAGGTATTTATCCAAAGGATACAGGAATCCTGTTTCAAGGGGGCACATGCACCCCAATATTTATAGCAGCACTATCGACAATAGCCGAAGTATGGGAAGAGCCCAAATATCCATCAACTGATTAATGGATAAATAAGATGTGGGGTGTGTGTGTGTGTGTGTGTGTGTATACATATATATATATATATATATATATATATGTATATATATGTAATGGAATATTCCTCGGTGATCAAAAATAATTAAATCTTGTCATTTGCAGCAACGTGCAAATGGAAGTAGAGTGTATTATGTTAAGCAAAATAAGTTAGGCAGAGAAATATCGTATGACTTCACTCTTGTGGAATTTAAGATACAAAACAGATGAACGTAAGGGGAAGGAAACAAAAATAATATAAAAACAGAGGGAGATAAACCATAAGAGACTCTTAAATACAGAGAAAAACCTGAGGGTTGCTGGAGGGTTACGGGGGGGGGGGGGGGGCAAAATGGGCGAGGGGCATTAAGGAGGACACTTGCTGCAATGAGCGCTGGGCTTTATATGTAGGTGATGAATCACTAAATTTTATTTCTGAAATCATTATTGCACTATATGCTAACTAATTTGGATGTTAATTTAAAAAAATATTGTAATCATCTATTTTCAAACCTAAACTGTGAGGACACAGAGTATTAGAAGATAAAAAGCAAAACAAAATGCACCTGACCATATTTCTGTTGTGATTAATAATATAGAAAAATTCATTAATGATGCTTTAAATGTATCTACAATGTTCTTTAATGTTGCATGGCATACAGTTTTGTGAGTTTGGTTGAAGATGTATGCCTGAATTAGATTTTGGATAATTTTTTTTTGTTCTGTATTGATGAAATGTGAACTGCCATGTCTTTATATGGCCACTTGATGGAACTCTTTCATTTTGCTTTCAGCAGTCTCCAAGCAATGACAATCTTTAACTTCTGGCAAGCCATGAAGGAATACAGCTCTTTTTTAAAAAGCTTAAAGAAGCTTGTTATCTAGCATGCCATAGAATTATGGTTCTCTATGGAATGTTAAATCAATATGTAAAAAAAAAAAGAAAAAGAATAAAATTCTACTTTGTCTCAAATGAATCTTGTTCCCTTGCTCCTTCAGAAATTTTTATAGAAAATGAATTTTAAATTACGCTAAATATTTTAATATAATCTTAATTAAAATATTGTGCTTTATAATCAAAACTAAAACTCTTTTTCTGAGATGTATTCAAAATTAATAGATTATACAAATATCATGAGGAAATTTTGCTAGAAACAGTCCCAAGGTATCTGGGGCTAAAGGGTATTAGGTAGGTATTGATAATTTCTAACAATTATCTTAGGTGGGAGAGATAGTTTGGGAAAGGGAAAGACTTATGATGAACCAAAGTTTCCAATAAAGCAATATGGAATAGTTATGAATGACTAGAAATGAAATGCAGGGAGAAAATTACATTATTTCCATTGAAAGTTTTGACACCATATATTATCAAAAGGGTGGTGGATTAGGCATCAATGACTTATCTGTGACATTACTTAAGCTTTCTGAAGTTTTACATAAAAGAGAAATAGTCTCTTGAGAGGTACAAATACAATAAAATTCACCATGATTATATATTTGTGAACTCTAAAATCATAACACAAGTGATGCTTTATTATTACCTTGGTGTAAAAGTTCACAGTAAGCATGTCAAGCATATCTCAGAGGGAAAGCCGTCTTCAGGGATGAAGTCTACACTTGAAAGTCTTCCATCTATAATGCTCTATAAAGCCTGGCTCCTGGTTGCAAGAATTGTAATAAGTGAGGACTTTTTTTCAGTTTACCATTTCTTTTTTTTTTTTTAATTTAATATTTTATTTTTTAAAATTTACATCCAAATTAGTTAGCATATAGTGCAACAATGATTTCAGGAGTAGATTCCTTAGTGCCCCTTACCCATTTTACCCATCCCCCCTCCCACAACGCCTCCAGTAACCCTCAGTTTGTTCTCCATATTTATGAGTCTCTTTTGTTTTGTCCCCCTCCCTGTTTTTATATTATTTGTGTTTCCCTTCCCTTATGTTCATCTGTTCTGTGTCTTAAAGTCCTCATATGAGTGAAGTCATATTACTTTTGTCTTTCTCTAATTTCACTTAGCATAATACCCTCCAGTTCCATCCATGTAGTTGCAAATGGCAAGATTTCAGTTTACCATTTCTTTTAAGTTATCTCTGCCACTTCAGTGGTGTCTTCCATGCTAATGGTTGCTAAAATTCATTTCTCTAGTCCTGAATTTCCACTCAACTCTACCATCCAGTTGGATATTTTTTCCTTATTATTCTAGTTACTTCAATTTTATGGTGTTCCAATTTGAACTAATTGTGTTTACCCTGAAAAACTGTTGTATCCACTTGGCTAATAGGCATTTTGTTTTCCAAATTGGTGACCATAATTAATTATTCTTTTTCTCTCTGGTACCTACCCACAGTAGTAAGCAACCAATTAACCATTGAATAAACTATTTTGAAGTTCAAGACATAGATTAGAATCAATATTGATAATGTCAAGAATTAAATTGTTTTATTGTTACTCAGATATTTGTTTATATGACATTATTTTCCTTTGATGACTATATTTATTTCTGACCTACCAAGGCAATGGAAGTATAAGACACTGAATATGCCTTTATTTTTATACAGCATAGAAAAAGTTCTGCCTCTACAATACTAATAAAAATTCAAGGAACTCTCTTTTAGGGATAAGCTATCCAATACTATTAATGCTTTTCCTGTATACACATGTTCTCTTCTTGAATTATTTGAGACATGGAATTCACTTAAGGGAAATGTCCTTCAACAGGAAAATCTGTAAAAATAAAGCCTGTAGTATTCTCACCTCAAAGTAAGGCTAGATGATCAAATACATTCACTGTACCAAAAATCACAAATGATTTCTGTAGGTCTACAATGGGTCTTGTGCATTTTAAGGTATTGGGGTTAAAGTGATGAACAAAAATGGGCATTTCTTTAGCTCTGAGTAGAATGTAAGGGAAGCCCAATATAACCAAAAATACTATTTATGTTTTATTTTATTGCAGGTTATGATAGGAGTATAAAAATATTAAGCAGGGCAAGATGATAGAATAATACAGGCTGCTTTTCCTAATGCACTGTCAGAGATCTTTCTAAAGGGACACTTCAGATAGACATTTGAGTAAAATAAAAGGCAGGTTCCTTAGGGAAGAATCAGGCAACAGAATTCACACAACTTTGAGATGAGATAGTTCTTGATATATCTGGAGAAAAGTATAGGTGGTCAGTGTGGCTTCAAAGCAAGGGAGCAGGAGGTGATAGGTAATGAAGTTAGAGACTGAAGCAGAGGCCAGATCTCTTATGACTTGGTCCCAAAAAAGAGTTTGGGTTTTGTTCTATATGTGTAGGAAACTCATTAGATTGCTTAAATACAGAGTGGCTGTACTTGAATATATAAAATTTGATGTTACAACTATAAAGAGGGATGGTATTTAAACCTGTGTGATTGGAAATTACTGTTTTTCAAACTTCTTTCTTGTCAGGACCTCTACACTGAAAAACTACATAAGACTCTGAAGAACTTTTGCTAATTGCAGATCTTATCTATTAATATACATTGATTCAAAATTAAAACAAAGTCTCAAAATTTGTATTAATTTATTTAAAAATAAGAATATCGAGCTCCTTACATGAATAAAACTTTTATAGTCAATAAGTATGTTCTCCAACACAAAAAAAGGACTGAGGAAAAAATGGATTGCTTCTGCATATCTTTTTGAATGGCTTCCTTAATAAAAGACAGCTAGATTCTTATATCCATTTCTATTTTCAGTCTGTTGGGATATCATTTGCCATGTTTCCTTTGGGAAACCCAAGTGTGTAACTGTGAGAGAATGAAATAGTTAAAACAAAATGATATCTTAATATTATTATAAAAAATGTTTTGACCTTTAGGATCTTTTCAAATGGTCTCAGGGCCCCTAGGGGTTTCCCAACCACACTTTAGGGATCTCTGAGAGATTGATTATAGAGGAGACATCTGAGAACTGAGCTGGGACAGGCCAACATTTAGAGTACTGAAGCAAAGAAAGTTCCATAAAATGTTACTTTTAAAGCATTTCGATAGTTCTATACAAATATCTTTTGTAACCCCAATTTTCCATTTGGACCACATATTTTTCTACTTCGGTCACACTTAATTTTTTGTTGACTATTATAAAGAAATCCATACACATATGCCTTAATTCTGTTATGGCATATGCTGTTTTTAATAACAAAAACATAATTTATAAGTAAGCAGAACTCAATCAAAGGGCACAGTACTGGTACTAAAATGAATAAAAAGGGCACATTCGTATGTCTTAGTTTCTTTGCTAGACTTAAAATTTCTAGTGCACAGGATATAGCTAGTTCTTTTGGGGATCCTCAATATTCCAATACTTGTGATATGTGTGCTGTGCTTATAATTTGAATGAATGAGTTAATTCCAAGGGGGCTGACTGAACAAGTTCTTCCTAAAGGACAACTGGAGGTGAGCCACGATTGGTGCCTGCATACGACTGTTTCTAAGATCCCAGTTCTAATATCATAAAAAATCAAGTACATGAAAATAATATCAAATCTGATAACAGTTTTTTTTTCTTCTTTCCTTCTGAAGACAAAACTAGTGATCTCAGAAGATTCCCAGCCAAAGTTTGAGACAAAAGCTAAAGAGAAAAAGTTATCCCATTAGCACAGGGTCACCTCATAAATTGCGGAACATTTAAGTAAATTTGAACTTAAGATAAACCATAAGTAATTTGGGGCATACTTACTCAAAAATTTTTTTTTTAATTTCAATCAATTTTAAGTTTGAATAAACTTTTTTTAAAATTAAAAGTTTATTTTATTTAAGTGCCTGGGTGACTCAGTTGGTTAAGCATCCAACTTCAGCTCGGGTCATGATCTCTGGGTCAGTGAGTTAGAGCCTTGCATTGGGCTCTGTGCTGACAGTTCAGAGCCTGGATCCTGCTTCAGATTCTGTGTCTCTCTCTCTATCTGCTCCTCCTCTGCTCATGGTCTGTCTCTCTCTGTCTCTCAAAAATGAATAAATGTTAAAAAAATTTTCTTACCGTTTATTTTATTTAACTGTACTTAAAAAATAAAGTTTTAAAATAAACTTTAAGTGGGCATCCTGTACTTTTATTTGCTATTTGCTGTGTTAGGATTACTTTGGGCATAAGAGAATAAGATGCACTTTCTGGAAATCTTCAGTGACCTACTTTTGTTAGTCCATCAATCAAAGCCAAGGAGCTAAGAAGATATATTAGTAGGGCTAAAATGTTTCAGGAAGTTGGATAAAGGGTTTGGGGTGGAGTATTTTTTCAAGAAAAACTAAAGAAAGGAAGCTAGCTTTTAGAGAAATGATATTTTCTGTTCTTAGCTGTGATTTTATTAAAAATATACTTATATTAGAAAAATTAATCCTATCTTGGATGAGAAGAAAGCCAAGCCTAAGTACAATAGGCCATGTGTAGGAGAGAAAGTGCATGCTGTAGAATTAAACTGTATTCAAATATACTCTGATAAAGCAAATAGGAGACAGGATAATACAGTAGGAAGCTAAACGAGGTCCTCTTCTGTGAAAAATGGTAGGCTCATGTGATGTGTGGAGGGCCTGAGATACTCATAATGAGAAGACATGGATGCAAATCAGAGTTATACAACCTTTTTAGCAGTCATATATGCAAAAAAAATCATTAAGTTTATAAGTGAGGTAAAAAGTAGCAAAATTATTCCCAAATATGTGATAAAGACATTAAAAAGCACCATGACTGACAGAACTCCCGAGTCATCAGAGACTCCTTAGTAGATTCTAAAGGAAGTTGCTAATGACTAAGAAAAGCTGTTAAACAGACTTTACAAATCTCCAAAGAGCTAGGACAGGCATTAAGGAAATCTTTAGGTAAGTGCAATATAATAAAATTCAGACAAGAAAAGTTTAACTGTGGTAGGGTATAAAATTTTAAATGCCTTCAAGATTTTTAACATTTTTTTTAAAGAGACAAAAAAGAGAAAGACCATTCTACCAAAGGTCACTACTATGTCAAAACCTTAGACTCTTTTTGTAACAGAAGCAGCTGGTGAGATTATAATTTGCGTGAGAAAAGTGCAATGATTACAAAATCTGTTTTACATGAAAAAAAAAAAAGGCCCAAGTTATTTGAATTTGGTCTGGAATTCTGGTTGTGTGTTTACAATTGAAGTCTTATCTATGGCATCCCAACTCTACAGTGGTCATATATTTGGGGCTACTTCCTGACAATGACATTATGATGTTTGCTTGCCAAACTATCTAAAGACCATCTTTCTGAATACTCAGATATCAGGGGATGAAATTAATCATCTAATTAATATAGCTAGCCCTGAAATTCAAAGCTACAACATACCAAAAGAACTTATTCTGATAGTAGCTCAATTAAAAATGAGAGAAGGGGATTTTCTTTAAAGGAAAAAAGTATTAGCAAGGAACTGATGTGTTTACTTTTTGTTTATTAAAAACATGTTTCCATTACTTTGAAGCCAGAAAACAGATATAGAATAAATAAAAATAAAAATAGGAGTGATCATGGAAAAATTAATAAAAGCTTATTATTTCTATTTGTTTTTGTCAGCTGAGTTTGGTAAGTGTTCAGATGAATCATAGTAATGATTAGTGTCTGATCAATATTTGAAAATCTATAGCACTTTTAAAAATATCTAATGTATACTTTTTTGTTTGTTTTTTTATTTGTTTTTGAAAGAGACAGAGACAGAGCACGTGTCAGGGAGGGGCAGAGAGAGAGGGAGGCACAGAATCCAAAGCAGGCTCCAGGCTCTGAGCTGTTGGCACAGAACCTGACACAGGACTTGAACTCATGAATCACAAGATTATGACACTTAACCGACTGAGTCACCCAGGCACCCCTGTAATGTACACATTTTTAAAAGGCTGTACCATGCTATCTTAAATAACTATACATTGTGGAGCTCCAAGAAGACCATGATGTTTTTCAAAGAGCAACACTGTTATCACACACACTGAAGTGAGTTTCAGTATGACGCTATATGACACTGCTTACTTAGAGGAGATAGTGTTTTCTTTTAATATTACAATGTAGGATATATTGTAAAACCTTTGTGAAAGACAGGAATAAGAGAAACTCAAACACTGTCTGACTGGTTTTCAAGGTAAAAATAAACATAACTTCCAAAATATCATAAAATTAAATAAACAAACAAATAAATACATAAATAAATAAAATTCTGGTTTTGGTTTTGATTTTCTTCCATAAGGGAAAGAAAAAATAGCTCCCCCCCCAAAAAAATGTAGTTGGGACATATGCCTGAAGAAAAACAATTCAGTATCTTCATTGCATTTTCTAATATCTTTGTCTAGCCTAGACTCTTGCTTGGTCTAGCCTGATTCATGTGTAACAGACATACATCACTGTCCAGAATACACTGTGCTGTTGTTTCTGCTTCTTGGTGCAAATGTTGAAAAGCCCCTCAGGTCACCAGCAGCTCTTTGTACTTTAAGTTCCTGTGCATCCTGCTGTGTACAGGGCTTGCTACTGTGGTTCTTCTGTCTCTGTGTCCCACGTCTATGACCGCTTTGTACTAATTGAGCCCGCGGATACCTTCTAGATGGCAGCATGGTTTGCCCCTGGGATTTTTCTCTGAAAAGGTAGCAGTAACCATGTTACCGCTTGTATTGTATATCTGTTTCTGTGTAGTATACCACCCCAGATTTGATGGCTGAACCACCGCTATTTTGCTCATGGTTCCACAGAACAGCAATTTGGGCAGGACTGAGCAAAGATAGCACATTTATGATGGACATGGTTTTAGCTGGACAGCTGAACTGAACCTGGTAGAGCCAATGCGGCCTTGTTTACACGTCTGGGACTTGGAGGCTTGCTGACCACTGGAGTGCCATGGTTTTCCTCTGTGTGGACTCTTTCTCTCCCTGTGGTCTCTCATCCTTCAGGGTGTGTCTCCCCATGTATCCACTGTCTCTGGCAGGAGAACCTGAGTTTCTTTATGTGGGAGTTCACTTCCCAGACAGAAAGTAGAAGCTAAAGGTCTTAAGCTCAAAAGTCCCAAAACCATTTCTATAACATTCCATTAACATCCATTGTGCAAACCACAGCAATCTAGATTTAAGAGCTGAGAAAACGGACTTCACCTCTTGATGGGAGGAGTGACATACGTTATAAACAGGCATAGGTATGTTCATTAAAGCAGGCTGCTTTTAACACTCTGCCATGCTGCTTTTGCAAATGACTTACAGTGGCCTTTGAAAAAGGACAGGTCTGCCTGATGGCATTTTCCTTTGAGTGAAGCAAAAGCATGAACTTCATGTTTTTCTCTATGTGATTTCTTGAAAAAGAAAATTACTACCTGCTTGCTTGTGATGACAATATTAAGTAAAAAAGAGTTTGAAATTGCAACCTAATCTCTTTCTCCTCAAGTAGCTCAGCTGGCTAATTCAGGAGAACTAAATGCTGTTTTTGCTGTGTTCCTTTCTTTTTGATAAACAGTCACTTACAGTGATTTTGTATGATGAGAGGTGGAGATTTGGGTTATATTCCCTTGGAGCACCTTCCGAACTGGAAGAGCTAAGTTGGAATTCCCTTGTTGCAGTAGGAAACACTGTTTAATACTTAATAACTGGCTTCAATTCTATTTGCTGAAACTGGAGGGAGATACGCGGCAAAGTATTTATTTTGCAGACAAATGATGCAGTTCTCCTTCCTAATTCATCATAATTTTTGTTGTTGTTGCCCCGACTTCAGTCTTTGTTTGTGTGATGTCATGTCATTGTTTTGCCGAATTCTCTTCACTCCCTTCCCATGGCATGTAGAAAAAGTGAAAACTCCTTTGTGTGATACTGAAAGCCCTGACCTATTTGCAGATAGAGTTCACCATGCCAATCTCTCGACCTATGCCCCAGCCAAACTGCCTGCGAGTGTCCCAAATTACAAACTTGGTCAGATCTATAAGACTTGGTTATTTCAATCCTCCTTGTTGAAACCTTTTTCTTTGGTTTCTGACTCCTTTTATTCCCCCTCCTCCCAAATATTGTCCCTCAGGAACACTGCTACTCTTTCCAGACTTAGCTCAAGTACGGACTTAGCAAATCTTCCTTAGAATTGCCTCTTCTTATGTGGAAATGACTTTTTTATCCCATGTTTGCCAGTTTCCAAACTTCCATACATTTCTATCTTTGCAGCTAAAGCATTTTACTGCATGTAATTACTTGTCTTCAACCAGACAACATGCAATATACCCTTTTATTTTTTCTGAATCTTCTCTTCCTAAACCGATGCCTGGCATGTATTTGGTATTTTTTAAATGGTGTTTGTCGAATTAATGAACCTATACTAAAATCCTTTTTGATATTAGCCTTTGCCTAGACAAATCCCAAGGCAGAAACTTAAGTATTATCTCAGCATGAATTATCCCAATATGATTCAGAACAGATTACTGTTGCATGATGCTCTGTTTTATAACTGAGACTTGAAGCATTATTAGAGGCTGAATGTGTTCAGTCTGAAGATGTGCTAGGCTGGATTTTCTTTTCTATGCCATAAACTAATCAGCAGACTGTTGAAGAGCAACAAGAAAATCCCTTTCTTCTTTCAGAAGTCTGTTAGGACAAAGTATTTGATGTGCTTACTTTCCAAAGCATACATTAGTTGAGTGCAATTAAATAAAAGAATGTTGACTCCACAAGCCACATTGCACAGAGTATGTTTCACAGAACTGTACCTTATATGTCACATAATTCCCATATGCATTTGGAAGTCTGTGCTCATTATCAATTGGAACTGATCTCATCCACAAGTGACAGTTCTGATTGAAATTTTCATTTGATCTTACAAATTATATCTGAGGCTCAGAGCATTGGCACATTTTTAATGCATGTGTTTCCTCCACCCTCTACCACAGATTCAGCTCCCCCTTTTCACAGAAAAATACAAAACCCCCAAAACATTATGTTATCATAATGCCTTTCAAAAGATTACTTTCTTCAAAGCTATTTTCCTCTTTCTTTCCCTTCCACTTAAATTTCCAAAGCTGGAGTCAGGATAGTTAATCCTGGAGCTAAAAATAAAACACGAGTTGATATCCTTTATTATGAACAACTTTGCATTTCTTCAGGATAGAGTGAGTGTAGTATAAAATGATACATTTGGGGATCAAAAATAAGTTAATTTAAATTCTAACTGTGCTACCTTTTAGCCAACTGTTTTGGGGCAAGTTCCTTTACTTTTTAGTATCTGCTTTCTCATCTACAATATATTCTTTATCCCTACAATATATTCTTTATCCCTACATATCATCATTTACCGAGGAAGTTAAGATAAACCTCGCTTCCATTTGCTTTACAGTGTTTAGACATTTTACCATAATGTATTCAGCCATGCTTGCTTTGTAGTTTTGTCATATAGACCAATTTAGAAAAGCAAGTTATTTTGCCATCCTCTATGTTTTCTATTCCCTATTTTTTTTTTTTTTTTTTTTTTTTTTTTTTTTTTTTTTTTGAGATCTTCTTCTGTCCTTAGGTAATAGGCACTCTCCATTGGATCCCAGTAGGCCTTTGGAACTAATCCTAATTCTGAATCCTGCTTATTGAATAACTCATTCTTTGGGCCATGTTGTTTTATTCAGCATGCATACATGTAATCTTTTCTGTGTATCAGGCCTTATGCTAAGTACTGGGGATAGATTGAAAAATAATACAGGATTTTCCCCAGCCCTCTTGGGAATTTTAGTCAATTAAAGAAATAAAGCAATTTTATAAATTAGTTTTTTCTTTAAACAATTTTTTAATTTTCTTTTTCTTTTTTTCCTGAGAAAGAGAGAGAGGGGGACAGAGAGAGAGACTCTCAAGCAGGCTCACTCCCAGCATAGAGCCAGACACAGGGCTTGATCTAAGGACTGACTGTGAGATCATGATCTGAGCCAAAACTGAGTGGGATGCTTAACTGACTGAGCCACCCAGGTGCTTCTATAAATTATTTTAATTACCACTTAAATAAGCATAAAGATTAAGTTAGATTATAGACAGAGTTCCTGCGCCAGTCTAAAAGAATGAATGAATTTTTTAAAAAGTATCATTTAAGCTGAGACTTTTAGGATAAAGATTAGTCTCATGGAGGGAATTATAAAGATTTATTTAATTAATAAAATTAAAGTGGTGATGAAATTAGGGAACAAAATGTGAAGAGCTTTGGAAAAGTTATTTTAAGGAACTTTTATTTTTTTCTGAAGGGAAATGGGAAGCCACAGAAAGGTTGTAGGAGAAGAGTAGCAGCATCTCACTTTTTAAAAATATCATTCTTGATTTTTGTATGTGTGTAGAATAAGAAAAAAAAAACATGTATATTGCTTGGGAAAGAGCAGGTGGAAGGAGTCATACATAGAATTTACAAATACATACATACACACGTAGTTTTGTAAATATATGCCTAGAGCTGGAAATAACGTATCTGGTTAAGATATAAATTTGAATTACTGAAGCCTGTAATTAAAAGAAGGCATGGAAGTAGATGAAATTGTCTTGAGGAAATATATTAAAAGATGAGGCATGAGAAAGGAATCATGAGGTACTCCAACATTTAAAAGTTGGGAAGAAGAGTAGACTCTAGTAAAGATCAATCTAGATGTAAGGACGTAGAGGTGTAAGGAACATCCTGAGCATGGGATTCATTGTATGCTGGGTGCTGTGATAATAGACCTCTTTGAGGATTGGCTCAGCTGAAAACACCTGCCTCATATATGTTGCATTTTCTCTAGAGGTGGCCTGCAACCAGTGATTGGTAAATGTGAGTATATTAGGGCCCACTACCTGAATGCTCCCAGGGAATCTTAGAATCTAGCCTGAAATGTCTCAGGGAACCCAGCCTACAGCACGTGGAAAACAATATATGTTTTAAGAAAGAGGTGGTGCTATATTGTATCTAGCAATTTTACACAGAAACAATGTCTTGAATAGAGAAAAATGATGACTGTCTCTTTGGTTCAGTAGTGAGTGCAGCTGTTTGAGTCATGAAAGCAGGAATGAGAGTGGACTGTAGAGGAATAAGACATGAAGATTTAAGAGCAGGAACATTGACAATCTTATGGAAAAGTTTAGCAGTAAAATATAGGATCAGGAGCATGTGGAGTACGTGGATAATTTCAGATGGAAGGCACTGGATATTTGATTCTTTACTATTCTGGGACAGATGGAAGAAATGATCAGAGTACTGGTAAGTGTTAGGTTGGTTTGGAGAAAGACACAGCAGTTCCCTGTCCACGGATTCTATTTGTCTCTAATATAAATGCCATGTATTTGGGGTTGCTTGCTAAATGGTGCTTGTGATGAAAACACCTGTTTTTTTTTTTTTTTCTATTCCCTTAAGAAAAAGCCGTTCAAAGAAGCCTTCCATTACCTTTCATTAGAAAAGAGCATACTAGGGGCGCCTGGGTGGCTCAGTCGGTTGAGCGTCCGACTTCAGCTCAGGTCACGATCTCACGGTTCGTGAGTTCGAGCCCCGCATCGGGCTCTGGGCTGATGGCTCAGAGCCTGGAGCCTGCTTCCAATTCTGTCTCCCTCTCTCTGCCCGTCCCCCATTCATGCTCTGTCTCTCTCTGTCTCAAAAATAAATAAACATTAAAAAAAAAAAGAGCATACTAATAAGCTTACATAAACATTTTCTCTGTTGGAGAATACTTCCTAATGAGCCTCATACTTACCACACCTGTCTATAGGGCAAAAGGAAGGAACCTGTGTGGCTAATAAGTGAAAAAAGGTTCTTTGTGAATTCATAATGATAAATATATATGTACCTATTGGTCTAAATTTACCTTGTTGAGCTTCTGTAGTTGGAATGTGACTCAAGAGAAGCAATATATGCATATAATACAATACACAGCTTTAAGAAATTTATTTCCCTAGAGAATGTAGATAGATGGATGGCTCATTTTAATCAGTATCACATGCAAAGCTGATCAAACTCTGCCTCAGAAAATAAGCTACATACCATCTTGAAATTCCTTTGAATGCTGTAAATTACATGAAAGGTGATATATGAGTCCTCTGTTAAATAATATTTTTAATTAAAATGAATACGGTCTTATGGTTTTGTTGTCTTTTTGTGTGAAGAACAAACTTCTAGAGCTTATTTTTGTATATATTTTTAAAGTTTTATTTATTTTTGAGAGAGAGGGAGAGAGAGAGAGACAGAGCGTGAATGGTGGAGGGGCAGAGAGAGAGGGAGACACAGAATCCAAGCAGGATCCAGGCTCTAAGCTGTCAGCACAGAGCCCGACAAGGGGCCCATACTCATGAAATGTGAGATCATGACCTGAGCCGAAGTTGGACACTTCTCTGAGCCACCCAAGTGCCCTTATTTTTATTTCTTTTAATGTTTGTTTATTGAGAGGGAGTGTGTGTGCACATGCAAGGTAGGAGCTGAGAGACAGAGAGAGAGAGACAGAGAGAGATAGAAAGAGACGGAGAGAGAGAGAGAATCCCAAGCAGGCTCCATGCTGTCAGCACAAAGCCCGATGTGTGGCTGAATCTCATGAACCCTGAGATCATGACTGGAGCCAAATCAAGAGTTAGATGCTTAACCTAATGAGCAGCCCAGGCACCCCTGGAGTTCTTTTTTTAATATTTGTTATTCAACTTACAAATTATATAGACTTAGAAAAATACCCATAGGCTTTTCATTATTTATATTCTTTTATTTATAAATCTATGATGTTACAGATGTTATCATTATGCTATTTTAAGGGTTTTGAATAATATTTAATCTTTTAATTAATGTAAAAAAACATTCAAATATTTTGAATTTCATTGATATTTATATAACTTATTTTATTTATATTTTATAACTTATTTTTAAATACTTCAATTTTTGACAGTAAAATTCTTTCTGATTTTCTAAATAACCTTTGTAAATGTAACAAATAGAGTGAACCAAAATTCCTTCTAGTTTTCTAAAAACAATATATAAACAGTAAGATATCAATTGAAATACTATGTCTAAATCAATTAATTCAATATTTTAAATCTTAAATTATGTCAATATTATTTTAAATCACTGGCATTTCTCAATATCATATGTTCTATTTTATTTTTAAGTTCTTCAGTTTTCTCTTTCAACAAATTTCTCTGATAACTTTATTCTTCAATAAATAAGGTAAACCCCAAAGTTTTGCAAATATTCTAATACTATTTATGATAATAGTTATAAATTTAAAATCAAATGTCTACATCAAGTACTCAATTGCACATTTGATATTCTACCTTTAAACTATCAGTCTCATGGCTAGGTTCCTTTAAATGTTACAAACACCTAATTTCCAAATACACATTGATTCCTTCCTAGTGTAAAACTATCTTCCATGATTTTAAATGTTTTAAATATTTCTATATATAATTCTAAATACTCTTGAACGGGAGGGAACATGTATCCTCTAAGAATGTAATCAGCATCCTGGTAACTGAAATACCCTGTATGTAATTCTAAATCTTTCTTCTGAGAAGATAATGTCCTACTATATGACTGTGAATTATTATGATTAGCGACTTTGACCAGGAAATTGACTATTTCTTGTTGTTTGTGGTGGGAGGGGTGGGGGGAGGGGGTTGAGCTACTAACAGACACCTACCTATTGGGAGTTGATGTCAGAGATTCCAAACCTCAAGGAGGAAGTCACATAGCTCACCTAGTCCTTTGGACACAATGGACACAGATTTTCTGATTCTCCTATGTCACAGAACTCGGCCCTGACACCTATATTGTTCCCTTGTTTGTGTATTGAATGTATTACTTTAGCTCTTAAGAAATGTTCATATTTTTTGTAACTAAATTTTAAAACTTTGTCGGAATCTCAAGAAATGTCTTTTTTCATCTAACTCGAAATAACTTTGAGGGGCTCATGGGTGGATCAGTTGGTTAAGCATCTGACTCTTGATTTTAGCTCAGTCATGATCCCAGGGTCTTGGGATCAAGCCCCACATCAAGCTCTGCAGTGAGCGTTCAGCCTGCTTGAGATTCTCTCTCTCACTGCCTCTACCCCCTCTCATGCTGTCTCTCTAAAAACAAAACAAAAGAAAAAAACAAAACCTTTGAACTAGATGGAATTTTATATTCTTTCATATTTTTTAAATGTTTATTTTATTTATTTATTTTGAGAGACAAAGAGCAAATGAGCAAGGTGGGGGAGAGAGAGAGAGAGAGAGAGAGAGAGAGAGAGAGAGAGAAAGAAAGAATCCCAAGCAAGCTCTGTACGATCAGTGCAGAGCCAGA
This sequence comes from Panthera uncia, assembly GCF_023721935.1. Lineage (NCBI taxonomy): Eukaryota > Metazoa > Chordata > Mammalia > Carnivora > Felidae > Panthera > Panthera uncia. The sequence goes on from NC_064810.1 coordinate 28,704,344, forward strand.
TGCAGGGCTCAGTCTCACGAACTGTGAGATCATGACCTCAGCTGGGATCCAGAGTCAGACACAGCTGGGATCCAGAGTCAGACACTCAAACGACTGAGCCGCCCAGGTGCCCCTTCTTTCATATTCTTAATTTTACAAAAAAACCCACAACAGATATTAATATCACATGAATTAAAACTTGTATATATCATATAGCTTTGTCTGACTTGGGCTTAAAAATTATAAGTTCATTCTCTTGACATTTATTTAATTATTGCTTCTGACATTTTCTGTGGATTGATCCCTACACTACTGGCATTTGGAATTGGAGAATGCTGTAATTTTGCTTGTAATGACACAAACACATTGCCATTCATTGACATATGATTGTACTTCAACTGTAAGAGATGTTCAGGTAATGCTTTTGGTTTTTTTCTCCATCTCAAACCTCAGGATTGTCAGCACTAGGGTGGAGTGTATTTGTGTGAGGGAAAGAAACAAAGAGATAAAGAGAGAAGAAGAACAAACCTGGTTATTATTCTGAGACTTTAAAACCCTAAGAAAACCAGAAAATCTTAGGCAGGCAACAATTGACGAATGTCTTCGAAAGTTAATTAACCTCAAAGAAACACAGACATGCAAGCACATACTAAAAAACCACCTCAGAATATGCAAAAGTGTGCCAGAAACAAATTAAAGATGAGTTAATTTCATCCAAACTTTAAATACAGTCATTTTGTGTCTTTGAGAAAGTTAGGTAAAACCTTCTAAAATGATTAGTTTGTAGAAGGGATAGAATGCCTGATGAGTAAAAGTGACATGATTTCAAAGAAATGAAATGAGCCAAAAGACTTGATTTTTAATGTGATATGCAGGTGCATATAAGAACTTTGATAAAGGTTGTCTTTTTAAAACAGTAACAGATGTTTCCAGGTGTGTAGAGTCATGTATGAAGGTGAGATATTAAAAGAGAAACAGAGCAGACAAACAGTGTTACTATAGAAGATGTATTTGTTTAAAGACCGTGTTCCACTGAGGAAGTGTTTTAACACTTCATTGTATGTATACAGTTATTCATACCTGCTTAAGTGCTTTTTGACTTCCACAAAATTTAGATTCATTGCAACCCTACTTTTATACTTCATATACGGTTTCTGAACCTTGGATAAAAAGGGATGGAACATCTGAATATCAAAAGTAATGTCTTTGACTTACAAGAAATTACTAAAATCTTACATACAAAAATGTTTAAAGCACACAGGTAATTCTGTTCTGTGTCTTTGTCCTAACAGACCATCGCCCCCATAGACCTTTGTCTCTTAATGTACAGCCCTTGCATATAAGGAAATAATGCCTTTGTGCTTTTAGGTTTCATTTTCCCTTTTCTCCTACTGTTCCCTGGAATATTCCTTCCCTTCCCCCTTGGAACTGTGTCATTTTGGACTCTCTAGCTTTTCTTGTTTCATTGCTGTTTTGTCCTTCCTCCAGCGCTGGGTTGTGGGGTTTACTACAGGTGAGAAAAAGGAGAAGGCACAGCTCTGACGCTGCTGACACGTGGGGCCTGAACATCATCCTTCAGGTTATAGAATTGCTCTTAGTCCCTATGAGGTTTGATCCTCTCCTCTCCAAAGACCATGGTGGGGAAGAGCTAACATTTACTGCAGCCTTCCTGGATAGCTCAGCCTTTGACAATGGAAGCCCTGAAATGCACACCTTATACTCTACTTAGCTCTTCAATGTTGGAAAACAAAACATTGCCTATTTCCAATAAACTCTGACTTCTCATCAAGGCCTCAAGTAGCAATCACTTATTAATCAATTTATGCTGTGTTGTCCTACTAAGCATGGAGTTAATATCAGTGGGCAAATGGTCTCTCCCTTTTCAGAATCCATATTATCATGGGACTATGTGAAAATTGCCTTTAGAACATGTGGACCCACTGTGGTTCCCCTCTATCCCCTGTGTTTTGTCTTTTCTGTCCCCCAGTTTATTGCTTCATATAGTTGCATCATGATATTGAGTGCTGGTGTTGTATACTCCAATGCTCAATAAACAGTCTTTTTTAATCTCTCTCTATTGGTGCTAATTATAAATGGATATTTTATATGTAAGGGTAGTGCCTGTGGAGTTGGGGGGCGGGGAGAAAGGAACATTATGTTGTCATCATGGGTGGGGATGGACAGCATTAAAATCCTGCGTATTTATGCATATCTGTATTTCTCCCTTAACAAGGGTAAACGCAGAAGAGCAAGACAGAAAAGATGTGGGATCCAAGAGCAAGGACTAAAAACTATGACACAGATATAATGGAGCGAACAAGTATACCATTCTTCTTTCAGTGATCTGTGTTCTTCCTAAGCCTATACTCCTGGCCCCTCCAAAGAAGGACAAGTTTCTAAATAGAAGAGAAGCAGTGTTTAATTGAGTATATTAGAACTATTCTTCGTTGCGATAACTTCTAGATATGTTCTCAGGTGTGTTGGTTAAAAAATACTGGGTGACATTTACTAATCCTGTTATTGCAAAGATTTAAATGAGAGTGTGGCGCTCAGTTGAACTTGTGGGTGGGAGAAAATAAGCTACAGTCACAGTGATTCATTCATTCACCAAATTCGTTTCGAGTCTCTCTTATGTCCCTCCATAGGATTTTAGCCTCGTTGGGTTCAGAGCCTACTGGAAGAAATAGACAAATTCAAACAGGAAAGTGCATAAGTAAAATACTTATAAACTGAGTTAAGTTTTGTGACTGAAATGCCCGGGGGCAGGGCGGGAGGTGGGGGGAAGAAGCTACATAAAAATTGCATGTTGTGTGAGAGAAACTTGGTTTAGAAAAGGTGGCTTAGGTAAGCTATTTCTAAGGAAATTGAATTTAAACTGGGACCTGAAAGAGTCCGGTAGGATTAGGGGCGTGTCCTCTGTAGAGATAAACAGTATGTGCAAAGACCTTTAAATTGGAAAATTTCTAGGCTGTTTGAAAAACTGATAGAGGGTAAGTTGGAGGTAGAATAGATACGACAGCAAGTTCAAACAAGCTATTTAAGTTTTATTACAAACTATGTATGAGGCCTGAAAATATTGAAGAAATTAAATTCTTTTTCATTTTTGAGAGAACATAATTTTAATTTCATAGAAATCTTGTTTTCATAAACTCCTTTTACATTTTATTTTCCTATAAGAAAGCTGGCCATCTACTGCCCCCATGTGGTATACTGTTGCATTGCATCTATCAGACTTTCCCTGTGTGAAGTCTTTGAGAAAGACGTTCAGCTTTATGTATTTATCTTATAAACAGGGAATGTCAAAATAAATAGGCCTACAGTCCACTTATGTTTTTAAGTCTCTGTATTAAAAATATTTCTCCTTTTATACGGTGTACATGATTAATTTCCCAGTCAAAACAACAAATGCTTCATATCCTTCACTTGACTACTTGATAACTCATTATTCTACACAAGTTGTCTAATTCTGTTTCCAAGTTAAACATTTGCCACAGGTTTACTTTGGAAAAGTTTTATTGCTAAAAATTAGGTACTCTATAGATGAGCATTCCTTCCTTCCTCCATTTCTTCTTTCCTTCCTTTTTTTTCTCCTTTCCTTTCTCTTCAGGTAACCATTCTCACTGCAAGCATTTTTCAACAAATTCAACCAAGTGTTTCCCTCTGTGCTTTATGGAGTGCAGCTGCTGGGCTTTATCTCCCATTTCACTCTACATTGGAGAAGACACAAGACTCCTTTCTGAGGAAACGCTGAGCTCTGACTGCCAGTATTGCCTTGTATACATTTTTAGTCAGCAATTCATTGGTCTTCTGTTCAGGTTCATTCTTATCAAGTTCCTTTTTTCCATATGATGAGCTTGTACTCAACACAATTTAGTTGATTCTTAGAGTGTACAGTTCTGTTTGTAAATGGAAACATAGAATTATAGTTTTCCTGGCACTTGTCAGGGACCATAATCTCAAATTCACTGCAGCCCGATACCTTTCAGACACTTGGCTAAGAGAAATAATATTTATGGAAGATGGCCTGGAGGAAATGCAGTCATCCATTTTGCCATATAATCTAAAATCTATTTCAGGATTAAGGGAGACCATCAGAAAGCTGCCTCACTCAGCCCACACACGGCCAAGCACAATGGCTTCTTTCTGAGGTGTGCTTTGCTATCATGATAAAATATTCTCTCTATGAGGGCCCAGAGCAAAACATTTTCTTTTACTTCATTTTGGCATTTCTCCCAAATATATACTGACTTGTTTCATGTACATTCTTGCTACCGGTTATATTTCTGCTTTCCTCACATCAATTACAAAGGTCAACATCAATATCAAATTTGTGTTCTACCTTGATTGAGTGCATGATTTGTCAAGGCATGCATTTATTCATTAGCCACATTCCTGGCATCATTTTGCTCTCCTATTTTTGTTTTCCAAAGGATCTCTTTAAAGAGTTTAAATATTTTATCCTCCTATATTTGTATGCATCTATAAACAGTGTAAAGGCATTTGAAACCAAAGTGATATATAAATAACCATAGGATCTTTATTGATGCTATACTTAATTATAAAAGTTATTTCTTGGTTGAACAGTCTGTAACTTAAATAAGAATTAAAACAAAATATACTGTCATTCCACAAGGACTAAAGCCTCCCCACAAATAAGATGGATTCTGGAAACCATGCTAATCTAGTTCTCAGTGTAGAAAGGTTGAATTTGTAGATTGTTGATGCATTGATTTTCCCCATGAAAAAGGTTGCAAAATAGGGAGAGAGGATATGAAGGTAAATTGAAAAGGACCAAAATATCACTTTTAGGATAACATTTGAGCCAGTACATCATTAGTTAAAGCTGGAAACCTATTCCACCCACCTCTTTCATAGTGAGAGGAGTTGGTAAAAGGATCAGTACGTGTTTGGGACATAGAACTTTCCATCAGTGAAGATTGGAACATACACTGTGTGAGGGTGAAGGGGAGTCTTGTCAGTTAGGATCTGGTTCTGTGACCTGGTTCATTGCCCAACATAATCATTCTGGGATTTTGAGTGATGATGAGCTTCAAGGATAATTACATTAAAATGCTTTAACTTCATGTAAACATAATTTAATAAGATGTAGATATTTGTAGTGCCCAACAGTCTAGCCTTGGATTCAGTCTTGAGAGCACAGACAGTATGTCTGTATATATGATATCTATAAAGTATGTGTATTTTTAGAGTACCATTGATTTCTACTAAAAGGTAGGTTCTTTTTGTCTGTGACCTGATAATTATATCTGCAGATTATTATACTCTTATTACAACAAAGAATTCCTGGCTTTATCAACACCCTTAAGGTAATCTTACCTAAAATATTATTAAGAGGAAAACAAAATGTACTATTGGCACTCAGGTTTATGTTGCAGAATAGGCAGCAAACAGTGGTAGGCTGAAAAATTCAGTTTGTATATAAACTTCAAATATTTTCACCTACTGTTATAAACAATAAAGAGTTAGTAAATGTTTTTGATCATTTGAGCGGCAACTTGAGTGTGAGAAAATTGCAACACTTAGACTCTGCTGGTGAGATTGCCAATTGTCAAAATTTGTTTGAAAAACAATTTGGAATTGTAAATTTTAAGATGCTTACATCCTATGACCCAGCAACTTATTCCTAGGTGGGTAGTGAGAAACCTCATCCACATGTGTGTTAGAGCCAACATACAAGAGTGTTTACAGCAGCCGTACACGCTTACTAGAACACTGAGCTCTGACGGGAGAAGTAAACACATCAGTATATTTGCAAAATGGAAGACCACTCAGTGGTGTGTGTGAGTGAACAACACTATAAATATCAGCAGGATGAATCTCAGGAACATAATGTTGAATGAAAATAGCACATCACAGAAAGATATATACCTCTTGAGTCTATTGGAATAAAGCTTAAAAACATAGAACAGTCAACAAACAACCTATTAGGGGTATGTATCATGGTAAAACTATTAATAAGCCAAAGGGGATAAAAACACATGATTCAGGATTATGGTGACCTTTATGGGGGAGGGAAGTATGAGCATGGTGGGCTCCTCCCTCAGGGAGCTTCCTGGGTTCTGGCCATTTCTTATATTGAGGTGGATGGTGTTTATATGGGGGCTTTTAAAAATTCTAATCTTAATGTTTTACAAGTTCATCGAAAGTGTGAGTGTATTCAATACTCCAAAAAGGAAGAAATGTGTACTTATTTTTTTTTACCTTAAATATAGAAACATCCATTCCTGGATTATTCTTTCTACATGTTCTTTTCTGAACTCAATTCACAGAAGTTATTGTCCAGTGTTTTCTTATTCTTATTTCATCAAACAAGGAAACGATGTGTATCTCTCTGCCCCCTGGCTGGCATGTTGCAAACATTTCACTTCTGGCAGTGTGTAGTCCATCTCTGGAAACCAGGCCAACTGGCAGTATTCTGTACTTTTGCTTCCTGTCTCAGTCTATTAAAAACCAATACAGAGATGTGCCTCCTTTTCTTGATGTTGCAATACGACCCAAGCATAGCAGGTCACTGATTAAGTGGACACAGATTGGTTTCTTGACGGCAGTTGGTAGCTGGTGCTTGCCATTCCCTAGGTAGGAGGGATAGTCAAGGCTATAAATATATAAACACCCACAGACTGGTTCCTGTTGCTGTGGAGGCTCTTGCAGTGTGTATTTCTCCACCAGGTCCTGCAAAGGCTGTATCCCTGCGGTGTTCTCTCTCATCCCTATAGATGCCCAATGGCTCCAATTTCCAGGTCTTCTTTATCTTTGTAATTTCTTCCTTTTCTCCTACAGCTGACTTCTTCCAACAGAGTTCAGTAAGTAAAAGGGAATTTACAAAAGCCTTATCTAATAATGTAGCTATGATTTTTTTAAAAAATTCCTACCATTCTTAAATATAAATAAAAATTCCTAGAATTCTTACAATTTTCATAAGACAGTAGAAATAGAAAAACAATCAACAATTTCTATTGAAGAGCTCTTCTTTATGGTTTAGTCATACTTTAAATGTATAAACTTGGTGATATATTGATAACGTGTGATCATTTTGTCGTACATCATGGGTTGAGTACTTTTTTTCTTATTTTATCATAACTATAAATTTTTTTCTCCCTAGATTCATCTTGTACTGTTTGTTCTATTTACACGTTTTTAAAAAGTAAACAAACACAAGAAAAAATTATTCTTCAGTGCCTAGTAGGAAAAATAATTTTAAGTTCTTTGAAACTCTAACCTATATTTTGCATATCTGTTTTTTTTTCCTTTTTCATAATGAAATACTTTGCTATATAGCTGTGTACATATCACTACAATTATAAGAGGCTCCAATTCACAGTCCATCTAAAGGGCCAACCTCCTCCTACATCTCAAGGAATTCAACTGAGGAAATAATTCCAACTAATCAAAGAATAGAATTCTACTCTCTGGAGAATTTGTTTTCACATATGTTGTAAACACTAGACTGTATTATAAAAAGGTTTTCAAGGACTCTCTTAAGTATGTAGATCAGTGTTTCTTAGAGGTAAAATGCCTGTAATAGGTATGGATTACACGTTTAAGTTTTTACAGAATACTGCAAATTAACAATACAGAATAAATGTTTCATTTATGCAACAATGATGCTTATGCAGGTTTGGTGGGGCTTTAAGAAGAGTAAGTATTTCAGAACAAACCTGGTTCACTTCCACTATATGTATGAGATTATCCTTCCCTATCATTAGGTAACTTGCATTTTAAATCTGTGACAAACCATGGCAAATTTTTAAAGGGGAAGAACTATTTATAAAACGAACGATGTGTTTCTAAAGGCTATATTGCCGTAAATTTAACTGATAAAGCTCTGCTTTTAGAGTTTTACAGAAATATTCTCTCTTCCATAAAGAAGTTTCCATAACAAAAGGATTTAAATTGAAATGATAAAGAGTATTAAAATAAAGTGTTTAAAAATGTTTATATAAGAAACTTTTTCTAATGAATCTCGGGTTTGAAATATGATTTAATTTTTGTATGAAATGGGAATGCAAATACACACACACATGCACACACACACACACACACACACACACACACACACACTTGCTATCTTAGTCAACAGTCAATACCATGGACTGGGTGGCTTAAACAACAGATATTTGTTTCTCACAGCTCTGGAGGCTGGGAAGTCGAAGACCAAGGTGTCACCATATTTGGTGTCTGATGAGGAGCCTCTTTCTGGTTTACAGATGGCTACTTTCTTGCTGTATCCTCACACAGCTTAGAGAGAGGGGGCTCTGGTCTCTTCCTCTTCTTGTTAGGCCACTAATCCCATCATGGAGGCCCCAACCTCATGATCTCATCTAAATCCAGGTGCCACCCAAAGTCCCATCTCTGGATACTATCACATTGGGGATTAGGGATTCAACATGTGAATTCTAAGGGGGCACAAACACCCAGTCTATAGCACTTCCTAAACTTAAATTCTTAATCTATTTTTAAAACTTATACATAAACAATGATCTCATCTGACATAGTAAATACTACAAGAGTAAAAGAAAAAAATGGCTGAACTCTTTTTTTAAGTTTATTTATTTATTTTGAGAGAGAGAGACAGAGAGACTGAGAGAGAGATGGAGAGAGAGAATACCAATGCAGTGCTCAATCCTAGTACTGCGAGATCATGCCCTGAGCAGATATTACAGTCTGACACTTAACTGACTGAGCCAACCAGGCACTCCAAAATTCAATGATCTCTTCAAATGGAGGTGGGAGAGGAAAGGAAAGTTTCTGGGAAGAGTTGGCAATTATGTTTGAATTAACTAAGATTTGGGGAGTATTATAAATCTTAACTTCACCCAACATTGCGACATTATTATCTATCCACCTTCCAAATGTGCGTGCTGGGGCTGACACATGCACATATTAATAAGTATAATTTTGTTCCATAATACAGTTAGAATAAATAATATAATGGGAGATCCAGGGTTTAATCTCAAATGAAGAAATGCTAAATTTATATTAATAGTGTTTGATGATGTCACATCATACCACAATTATTTCATGTTGCTATCCTGGAGATGTTTTAGTTAGACTGTCAGCATGATACGCATCTTATATACAATATTTTCAAACTGTAGATTATCTCCCCATTTTCTGATTAATCTCCACAGTGATAGTGTAATGACTGTCAAATATTCTTGCTAAATTATAAAACAAAGTATAATACCAGAAATCTGTTTAATCTTTCACAATCTTGTCTTATTTTCATAGAGATTTTATTGTGATTATTGTTTGTGATTTTTAAACTGGAATTTGTCCTTGCAAAATCTGACATTCATATCCTCAAATCTGGTATGATAAACGGAGCTTACTCTCTGCAAGTGATATTTTATAAATCTCATTCTGTACCTGGGAACAAGTGGACAAAAAGTCATCACCTTCACAGAAGCTGTGGTCATATTTCACATTAAACTGACTGTGGATATTTTAAGTTTTGAAGGTGTTAATGCCTGATTCTGCTTCAAAAAGCAGAACATTTTACTATCTATATTTGTAAGAAACTGCCATTTAAAAAATAAACTTTAATTTTGAGTTTGTAAATTTACATGCAGGTATGAGAAACAATACAGAGAATTCTCATGTATCCTTTACCCAGTTTCTTCCAAAGGTGATGCTTTGCAAAATTATAGCACAATGACAGTGATACAATCCACCCAATTATTTAGATTCAGTTTTACATTTTATATGGAAACCTCCAATCTATTTAATTTTTTTATTTTTAACATAAAATAACTGGAAGCTGAATCTACTGACTTGGTTCTTCAGTTAAATTTCACCTCTACTATAAAGTTAAACTATACTTACACAGCTCCATTTAGTGCAAGTTGTGTCTAAGTTAAGTTGAAATAAAATTTTTATTTTTTATTTTATTAGAGAGAGAGCACAAACAGAGGAGGGGCAGAGGGAAAGAGAGAGACAGAATCCCAGGCAGGTTCCACACTCAGTGAAGAACCCAACGTGGGGCTCGAACCCACGACCCTGGGATCATGACCTGAGCTGAAATCAAGAGTTGGATGCTGAACCAATTGAGTCCCCAGAAGCCCCTGAAACATTTTGGACATTTTATTTTATTTTTGAGAAGAAAGAATGGGAAAGGGGGAGAGAGAGAGAAGAGGATAGGATGCAAAGTAGGCTCTGCTCTGACAGGGCAAGCCCAACGCAGGGCTCAAACTCTCAAACAGAGATCATGACGTGAGCCGAAGTCAAATGTTCAACCAACTGAACTACTTAGGTGCCCCCTTCCTCGCCCCGAAGTGAAACTTGTAAAGGAAAGTCTAAGAGTGTTTTCTAGCAATGGATAGAGGTACAATTGAATTGTTAATTTTTTTCTTCATTTCAGCACCTAAATAACTTTTTTATACTTTGAAAATATGTATGCATTAACAAGCAAAATGTGACAGCTGTGTTGAGTATCATGGTGTGTATGTCTATTTTAGCATTTAGATACATCCTACATGAAAATAGCTCTTTATAATTAAGATATTATTGCATACAAATAGAGGTTATAAGAGATGTTACAGGATGCTATAAGAGAACAATTTATTTTTTATAGTGTAAGAGTAGCAGTAAATAAAAGATAGTACTGTGTTTGGCCAGGACTTACTGTACATTTAGAGGAATGGATTCATTAAACGTGCCCCCCCCCCCCCAACATACACACACCCATCTCTGTTCTGGAAACTAGCTTTATATGATAGTAGTAAACACAGATTGAAATCCTGGATTACTGACGTCAGCTTCTTGCATGTGTCCTTATTGATACAAATGGAATGAGCTAGCAGAAACGGCACAACTTGTCAAATGGGTTTTCAGAACTCCTTGTAGTTTTACAAGCATGTGACTACTTCCCAAAATATACTATAAGCTTTCTAAATATAATGCAGATAACCTTTATTTGACATACCTGTATCAATTGTATGACAGTTTAATCTACTTAAAAGTAAATTGGCTAGAGACATTAACGGACATCATTATGTGTAATTTTAAGTTTTATATCTTAATGGAAATATGCTTGAAAACATGCCTTTCAGTACTTGATAAATATTTTTCACTTGAATATTTAAAGATTAAACTTAACTAAAATAATAGGGCAACCCTCCTACCGAATAAATCCTGATTAGGTGGATTGACATGTATTAATTTAGTTTAAATTGATGTAAAATAACCTAATCTGGATTTAGTTCTATAGGCCAGAAAGAGAAAGAATGGAAATGACTCTAGGATAGTCTTAACACTTAGTGGGTAATTCCCAAATGTAGGTGATACTCAACTCAGATATAGTCAACCCACCTTTACAATCTGAAGTTATCTCCACATAGTAGGGAGTGTGGCCCACAAAATCCAAGTACTTACCATGAGTTCCACTGGGGTAGATGAATTGGTATGGTGACTTGATACATTGGTGTTACCATGGTAATATCCTCAAAATCAAATTCTTATTTGTTGAACCAGAGGAGCAGATAGTGGCTGAAGGCATATTCAAAGCTAAGTTTTAAAGAAGCTCTTATTTGAAGCATTTATTTTTCTTGAAACATTTCCAGAACTCTTCTCTAAAGGAAACATCGATTAGGTGATAGTCACTACAATGGAAATAATGTGGGAAACATATTACATACAGCAAATAGTTTAATATCCACAATATACAGTTTGCAAAATTGATACACAGAAGTTATCTCCACAGAGTACCCAATTTTTAAAGTTGCATTAAAAAAATAGCACAAAATTCCTACCTATAAACCATTGAGAGAATTGCAATGAATACAATGGTATATTCACTAGTATTAGATTTTTATTTTTTTTCAGAGACAAGATTTCTTCCAGGAAAAGCATACTTAAATGCTTTTCTCAAAGCCATGAGACTTGAACCTAAGGCCCTCCTCATATCTGAATGTCCTCTTCTGCCCACCCCTACCTCTGGTACCAATGGGTCAGGTCACTTCTTTTGAGGAATAAACTCCTGAACATAATAGATACAAGAGTGATTTTAGATAGAATTTCAGAAATGGTCATCTACACTTCACTATATCTCTGTCACTCACTGTTATCATTACGGCTTTCATTTTTCTATCTATACTTCTAGTTGTTTTCTCTGTGAGATTATGCCTTCCTTTTAGTTGAAGTCCCTAGGGGTCTATGAGTGTAGATCCATCATAACTATTTTGAAAATAACTTCAAACATGAAACCTTTAAATGCATTTCTATTACAGAAGTAGGGGGAATATTTTATATTTCATTAGTTGCCATGTTGATACGCTTCCTTATGCATGAGCTTACTACCTCACAGGTCCTGTGTCCTTAATTTCTTTTTTTTTTTTCAAGTTTATTTCTTCATTTTGAGAGAAAGAGCGAGAGGAGAGAGGGTACACAAGCAAGGAAAGGGCAGAGAGATAAAGGGGAGAGATAGAATCCCAAATTTCAAGCAGGCTCCATCCTGCCAGAGTGAAGCCTGATGCCGGGCTTGATCCCACAAATAATGGGATCATGACATGAGCAGAAATCAAGAGTCAGATGCTTAACTGACTGAGCCACCGAAGTGCCCCATGTGTTATTAATTTCTTGAGATGAAGTTTGGAGAAATAAAAAACCTGGGGACATATTCTAAAGTTGATTATCAGTTTGAAAGAATAGATCTCATTTATTGTTACCACAAGCTTTTTAAAACAAACTTCGTTGACCTCTTTTATTAAGTTTGTGGGGGCTCATTCAACATTTTGAGATTAAAAATACCTATTTAGACTATCTGAAGAAAAAGAAAAACAGACAAAAATTATCAGCCCATACAGTACAGTTCTAATATTGACTCTGTAATATAAAACCTATATTCTTTAAATTATGTGGCATTTTCTTTAAAAAATAGTGATAAGGAGAAGTCATGTTGGCTGTATTTATTTTTAACTCTTCTAAAAGAGTCTCTAAAATAAAATAGAGAAGGCACACATACTTTTAAAATGCTGAAGCTCTGTTACTTCCTTATAGGGGTGGTTAGAAAGAAAAAAAAATCCTTAAATGTATCTCTGGCATTGAGGCAATTGCCTTTAAAATATTTAGCATACATTTAAATTTGCTTTTTGTAGTATGCTGGAGTGTGGCTATTACAATAGGATTGGAGATGTCTATAACTTAAGGAGGCAAAATATCCTAAACATACATAAGTAAATTACGAATTAAGAGGTGGGGATGGGTAGGAGTTTAAATCTTATAAACTGATTTACAAAACCTATAGTAGCGGAGAGTATATGTCAGATGCATTGGACATGTAATGTGTTAGGGGTGCACAGTTTCAACTCCTCCACCCCTTAAAACGAACAAACAAAAAATGATAAAATTATGACTTCATAATTGTGTGGGTGTGTTTAAACAGTTGTTGAACTAAATATTCTGCCTATTTAGCTCTGGGTTATCCTATTTTTTCTAAAGACCAATTAGAGCAAAAAAAAAAAAGATCTTAAAATATTGTATCTTGATAATCTTGATTCTCTTTCATTGTATCTAAGGTTGTAAGTTATCACTTCTCTGCTTCTGTAATCTTTCCTTCACATTTACCTCAATCTGATATTCTAGCTGTGCAGGCTCACTCTTTGTGAACCCCTCACACACACACACACACACACACACACACACACACACACACACTGTATGCTGTCTGGAACATAGGAGGAGTGCCTTGCATGCAGGCGGACCACACCCTTTGGTATACACTACGTGTTCTCTGCTTCAGTTGTCCAGTCTGTGTGATCTTCAGATCTCTGAGGGGGAACGAAGACCTGTCTGTCCTTAGAGATGTCAGCGTTTGGGAACTTTGGAAGTTTAAAGTTCTTTTAATGAGACGGACATTCTCTTTAAAGTGCTTCAATATTGGGGCACCTGGGTAGCTCAGTCAATGAAGCCTCCAACTTCGGCGCAGGTCATGATCTCATGGTTCATGAGTTCGAGCCCCGCGTCGGGCTCTCTGCTGTCAGCACAGAGCTCATTTTGGATCCTCTGTCCCCCTCTCTCTATCCCTCCCCTGCTCACTCTGTCTCTCTCTCTCTCTCAAAAATAAATAAACATTAAAAATATTTAAAAATAAATAAAGTGCTTAAATATTTCTTATATTAACTTTATAAACATGTTCTAGGTTAATTTAAGTCAGTGCAGGGTCACTGGAAAAGGCTGTGCTGCATTCCTCTGCTTTGGGAATGATCCTCAACTTAGTAAGCTTTCAGGGTGACATTTAGATGGAACTTTTTAGAAATATATCACTTTCTCGGGGAAGTACTGTAGAGTAGAGCAGATTTATAGAGCTGGAAGCCTATTATGCAGAGGTGTAGATCACTACTGGCCACCAATGAGACCAGCCTATTTGTGTGTGTGTGTGTGCAAATATTCACCTAATGTCCTTTGTCTTGTCTTGCCCTGTTTAAGTAACAATTCAGTTTGATTTTTTTTATGTCTAAAAATTCAGATTGTTCTTTACCCTAAATCATTTTCCTTGATTTTTGTTCCTAATCTCATGCATCGAACAAATGTTTTTGTTTAGCTATATTTGTCAGGAATGATAGATTTAACACCAAAGCATAAATGTAGACAGGTAGTTAAAAATCCTGTACAATAAATCATTGCATTTACCATGTGTTTGTGAAGGGATATGATTAAAAAGGAAATATGTGTGAGGTAGAAAAATAAATCCAGTAAGATTATTTTAGGAGAGCAGTATTAGAAAGTTCAGAATTGTAATCATTGTATAGAACTTTTTTTCTTTTTAAAGGAAAACAGATCTTGTAGTTGTTACTCAATATATTTAAGGCTTCTAATACTTTATCCTATAAATGTAATATTCTCTTTTTCATAAGCAACTCATTTTTAATTACAGAACTTATGCACTTGTTCAAATAGAGTGACAATTTCCACTTGTTAGGGACCATTACAAGATAAGAAAGGAGCAATTCTTTACTATAAAACTGTCTGGGATTAAAACATTACTTTACCCAATCAAAGTACTTTGGGGAAGCAAAAAATAATATAAAAGCAAGGAGAGGGGCAAAACATAAGAGACTCTTAAATACAGAGAGCAAACTGAGGGCACTGGAGGGGTTGTGGGTGGGGGAATAGGTTAAATGGGCAATGGGTGTTAAGGAAGACACTTGTTGGGATGAGCATTGGGTGTTATATGTAGGGGATGAATCAATGGATTCTACTCCTGAAATCATTATTGCACTATATGCTAACTAACTAGGAGGTAAATTAAAAAAATATTTAAATTTAAAAAATCATATATAAAAAAACAC
Source organism: Panthera uncia (assembly GCF_023721935.1). Lineage (NCBI taxonomy): Eukaryota > Metazoa > Chordata > Mammalia > Carnivora > Felidae > Panthera > Panthera uncia. The sequence goes on from NC_064810.1 coordinate 28,719,631, forward strand.
TTTGGTATGTTTTCCAAAAGAATAAGCTAGAAAACTAATTCTTCTTGTAAGACCTTGTGATTTGAATAGCTGAATATTATCATTTAATCTTAACTATAATTCATGTCCATGATCTTACAATCTGAAAACTATCTGTGGTATGGTTATTAGTAATCACATCCATGCTGAATACTTATTCATATATAAATAGAATATCTTTTTGCTTGTTTCTAGTCAAATAATTTTCTGTATACATCAGAAACAGATGAAAACAACATGGATGTTATCATATACATACACAGAGTTGCGACAAATAAACATATGCATAGCCATAGCCTTTTAACAAATATATTACTTTGCAGGACATGATAAAACTCTTCTTGCTCCAGCTCTCTAAGGTTTATAAAATGACCTTTGAGTGAGTTATTTTAATGAGTGCTGGGCAAATTGTCCTTTTTGTTTGTTTGTTTGTTTGTTTGTTTGTTTGTTTGTTTTGGTCTTCGGGAAAAAAATGGCTGCCTTGGAAACTGGTCATCTTTAAGGCTGGCCGCTATTCCTGTCTGCCAACTTCCACTGAGGATTTTCATCCCTAATAACTGGAAGTGTAAACAAAAGCTGACTGCTACTGGCTAATTTGGGTCCCTTTACAACTGTAAATAACAACTTCCAAATTTTTGCTTAAAGTGTCACACCAATGGTATGACTATTTCAAATTTTTTCAAGTCAGGAATAGTCTTCTCTTTCTTGTCGTGTGAAAGATAAATTAACAGATATTTTCTGTGCCTCCTAGCTTGGGAAACTGATTTATTATAGATGGTGAAATAACAGAGAATAAGAAATCTTGAACTTTGCTGTCTCATAACTATTCCTCCCCCAACCATGAAAATTGATTTAATATACTCCCATTTTGGGCATCATTTAATGTTTCAATATTAGAAGTTTTAGAAGTACATTCTTGCTACAGTTTCATCCCAAGGACAGTATTTTTTTGCAAAATTCCATTATATGTGAGGGTTTTATTTTCCCTAATATAGTTTGCAGCCACCTAGAAAAGGCCACAGTTATTTGTGATGTTATTTTTTTTCCTGCTAAAACCAGTTTTAGAAACTATAATTCTAGAAAGAAAGAGAGAGAGAGAGAGAAAGGAAAGAAAGAAAGGGAGGGAGGGAAGAAGGAAGGAAGGAAGGAAGAAAGAAAGAAGGAAAGAAAGAAAAAGGGAGGGAGGAAGAAATTGGAATTCTTTCACTGAATAACCCAGATAAAGTGTGTGTTTAACACCTGTATCCTACCTCTTAGGGTAATTAGGGAACACATTACATTTCAGCTCAGCCATTTGAATTTTCTATATTTCTTTCAATATAGCCTCATTGTTCAGATTCAAATTTTATTATAGAATGTATTACTTAAGTTTTGAATGAATCTTTACTTTTAAATACATTCTTGTATCTGTGACTCATCATGGATTTAGAAATAAAACAGGGTATTGCTTGCCTGTATTTTCCATATTTAACACAAAGGTATTATTTAACAGTATCATTTAATAGTAGAGGCATATTCTAGTAAAATTTTTTTAAAGTGTCTTTATATAAGGGAACTTTATGCTCACTAATTTTGAATGTATAATCTGAAGCATTATAAACTTTTTTTTCTAGACAAAATAAAATCACATTCAAGAATTGTATCACAAATAATCATTTGTGGCTTGGTGGCTAAAAAAACCACAAAGATTTATTGTCTTACAGTTCTATAGGTTAGAAGTCCCATACAGGTCTCTTTGGGCACACTTCAAGGAATCAGCAGTGCTGCATTGCTTTTTGGACAATGTAGGAGAGAGTTTAGTTCCTTTCCTTTTTCAGTTCCTAGTCACCACTTACATCCCTTAGCCCATGGCCCTCTATTATCTTCAAAGCCAGCAACATGACATCTCTCTGTGACTTTCTTCTGTAGTCACATTTCTCTCTGATTCTTACTCTTATTCAGTCTCTCTCTTCTATTCTTAAAGACCCTTGTGGTTATATGGGATTCACTAGGATCATTTGAGATAATCTCCCCATTTTGAGGTCACCTGATCAGCAACCTTATTTCTCCTTTGCCATGTAATCAAACACACTAACAGCTTTCAGAGATTAGGATTAAGATGTGGGCATCATGGAGCATGGGGGGGATTATGACCTTATTCTGTCTACCACAAGAACGAAACCTGCTTCTAAAATAAATTTTGAGGGGTGCCTGTGTGGCTCAGTGGTTGAGCGTCCGACTTCGGCTCAGGTCATGATCTCACAGCTCGTGAGTTCGAGCCCCGCATCAGGCTTTGTGCTAACAGTTCAGAGCCTGGATCCTGCTTCGGATTCTGTCTGTCTGTCTGTCTGTCTCTCTGCCCCTCCCCCGCACACACTCTGTCTCTCAAAAATAATAATAATAATAAAAGTTAAAATAAATTTTGAAAGGCCTGTTTATTTTTTTGGATGCAATAGTGTGATGAAAATATTAATGAAATAAAAATATTAATAAAATAACCCAAACCAACTATGAAATAATTTGTGAAATAAAATTGTACCTAAATGTGTAAATTGAAACCTAAGTTTTTATCAGGAACTCTAGCAGAATTTACTACTGTATCACACTACTTCACGAATGTTACTGTCAAAGAATAACAAGTACAAATTTATTTTATTTAATTAATTATTTTTTTTTTTTTTCTTTTTGAGAGTGGGAGAGAGAGCACACTCATACCCGTGTTGCAGTGGGGAGGAGTGGAGACAGAGATCTTAAGCAGGGTTCATACTCAGTGTGGAGCCCCACAGGGGGCTTAGTCTCATGACCATGAGATTGTGACCTGAGCTGAAATCAAGAGTCAGACGCTTAACCAACTAAGCCACCCGGGTGCCCCAAGAATCACAGGTATAAGAGTAACTATAAAGTTTCAGAACATTAGCAAAATAATGTACCAGGGCAACTTTAAGCCCAAACTTTTCTCTTCTCCTACCAGGGAGGTGTTATTTGTATGAAGGAAGATTCAAGGATGACTATTTCATAAAACTCAACCTTACATTTTTCTTTCAAACTATGATCAGCAACATATACTTTGGGGCCTGATGTTAGATCCATGGATTTGTGAAACTGGATTGGATTTTAGACAACTTTGAGCTTATGCTTTACATTTTAGACAGGAAGAAACTAAAACAGACGGAGATATAGAGATTTACCTAGGCCCATATGGGAATTGGGACTGTAGGACTGGGACTAGAGTTCATTTGTACCTCCTTAAACTCTTCCCCACCTATCAGCTCACACACAGACTTGACCACAAGGAGCACACTAATTGATAGGACTGCAATGAGCATCTTTTTGCCTAACTGATTTTGTCTCATTGGGAATTTATATTATTCGGGGTTCTTAGTTACCCTACCTAACTTCATTAGGCTCTCCCTTGCTAGGCTAGACAAAAAATAAAATAAAAAAAAAAAAGATTATTAGTAGCTCCCAGAAACTTTATTTAGGCAAACAAACAAATAAACAAACAATAAGAAAAAACCTTATGTGGAGATTGTGCACCTACAACCGATAAGATTTCTCCACCACGCTGCTCTGGTGGGGAAGCTACCACTGCTAATGTCCAAGCCAGCCTACTGCTGACCCCAGGAACAGGGCACTGCTGCTCAGCTGTCTGCCCCCACAGCTTCTAAACGCTGGGTGTCTCTCTGCTGTGCTCTGGGACGCTCATCCAAATGGAGTTTGAATATAACCACCTTCTTCAAGAATCTCCCCTCTAAACTGAAATCTCAAACGAAGTCATCTGTGTTTTAGATGCAAAGGAAAACGGATTTGTGCTTTAAACTTAGAGATTTCCTAAAGTGAATCTTTTCTCAGACCTGGGCACTGTGTTAAAGAAGTACAGTTCAAAAAGCATGAACAATGTGAACTATGAGGTTGTTAGATCATCCTCATTTCTTGACTCGGCAGGAATTTCATTTTTCCCCCTGATAACTTCTAACCTGCAAGTTGATGTAACTTTAAGTGGGAAAAGAGCAGTGAAAACAATAGAGGAAATGGAAGATTATAAAAATTATGTATGTTGGGACAGGGAGTGGGACAGGGAGAAATTGATGTCCCACGTCAATACTGGTTTGTATCCATGGGCTTTTATTTTTTTAAAAAAATTTTTTTTAACGTTTATTTTTATTTTTGAGACAGAGAGAGACAGAGCATGAACAGGGGAGGGGCAGAGAGAGAGGGAGACACAGAATCGGAAGCAGGCTCCAGGCTCTGAGCTGTCAGCACAGAGCCCGATGCGGGGCTCGAACTCACGGACCGCGAGATCATGACCTGAGCCGAAGGCGGCCACTTAACCGACCGAGCTACCCAGGCGCCCCTCCATGGGCTTTTAAATAATAATCAGAATTCAACTAAGTGATTTGTTACCCATAAGTTAGAAATCAGTTGCTGTCAGCTTTTGATTAGCATTAGATTCAGTCATCTTAGATGCTTGATTATATTCTGTCACATATCAGCTCATTTAAACAATTGAAAATCTAATTCCTAACTATGTTTATTCAAGGTAATTCTAACTATAATCTTCAAAGAAGAAATGAATTACCTAAATTGGTAACTGTGCAAAGATTGTCAACTGTCAGTCATGACCACAAAGTAACTTGCGGAGTAATCCTAATATGCTAATTTCCCTTCATATCAAACTTTCGAGATAGGTGTCGTGATTATTCCAGTTAAGGAAACTGAGGTATAACCTGACAAAGGTCATTTAGGACATTTGTGACAACATAAGTAATTTTATAAAAGCCTTATGTGTGCATGTCCTGTGTAATATCCTGCCCTTGGGTAGAGAGGGGTGGGGTGTGTGTGAATATGAATAAGTTGGGTTATAAGGCATTGGTAATGGAACAATCACTCTTGAGATGATTTTACATTCTGTAAGTCTCCTCTGTAGCAGACTGGAGATAGGTAGGCTGGCTTCAGGGAAGTCAACTTCCAGATTTTGAGAGAACCACATGGCTAGGACCTGAGGGAGAGTCTGTAAGAGTTGAGAGCAACTTTTGCCGACAACCCACAAGGAAACAGAGCCTAGTATTCCTGCACCTTAAAGGAGCTGAATTCTGTCATCAATCTGAATGAGTCTGACAGAGGACCCCACGCTGCAGATGGGAACTACAGGCTGGCTAATACCTTGATTTCAGTCTGTGAGGACCTGAACAGAGGACCTAGTGGAACTATGCCTACAAACCTGACCCACAGAAGCTAAAGATAATACATTTGGGTTGTTTGAAGCCTGTACTGTGGAAAACTATTGCACAGCAAAAGAAAATTAATTCACGTGATGAAGGCCACAGAGCTGACAAGTGGCCGAGGAAGTAATTTTACCCAGCAAGTCTGACTGAAAATCTTCTGGTCTTTTCCAGTTAAATCACTGCCTCTAAGTTGGAGGAACCAGCAATAAACAAATCCAGGAGAACTGTCATAGGCCCTCACACTCCAGGTCAGGCTAGTGGGTGGTAACACTACTATTAGAGAATTATGTTTTTGTCTTTTGATAACCACATTTAAAGGCAATTTATTGATGATTTAGAATTTAACTGACTACTATGGTATGATTAGCTTTCTAACCTTTAAAAATAATAAGAAAAAAATATCTAACCATTACTTTAATTATATTAGGAAATATAGCTACATCTCAATCAGGTCTTTTAATTTGAAGCAGATATCTTTTTATGCAAAATATAGTCTTCTGAAAAAAATACAATTTTCTGGTCTGAAATAGTAATACATTATAAAACCACAATACAGCTGAGATATTTTAAAGGAAACATGTACCTATTAATGTCAGTTTTCCCAAATTTTATATCAAATATTCTATGACATAATTTGGTAAAGATGTGAATTTTTATTGTGCATATATCTTTATCACAAGTGTATAGTTATGTATGTATATATTTATACAGATAAGTTTAAACAACTTCGGGAAAAACATGAAGGAAAAGCAGCTATTAAATACATTTTGATAAGAAGTTAGAACAGGAAACTAAATAATGTATGGCCCAATGATTTCATTACTGTCTGCCCACCATCCTGTCATTTTCCAAGTTAATTAAATTTCCTTCAAAAAAGTACTTTAAGGATGGCTCAGTTGGTTAAGCATCAGATTCTTGATTTTAGCTCAGGTCATGATTGCACAGGTTCCTGAGACTGAGCCCCCGCGTGTCGCGCCCCCTCATCGGGCTGGTGCTGACAGTACAGAGCCTGCTTGGGATTCTCTTTCTCCCTCTCTGTCTGCTTCTCCTCCACTTGAATGTGTACTCTCTTTCTCTCTCAAAATAAATAAACATTTTTATGTTAAAAATATGTTTTTATGTTATAAATAAACATTTACATGTTTATAAATGTTTACAATATGTTATAAATATTTTTATTTTAAAGTGCTTTAAACAGATCACTGTTGGCACATGTTAGAAATATAAAACATATTTATTTTTGTTTCATTGTAAAATAGTCATTCTTGACTTGAGCTTATTCTTGAGATTTGATAAACAATTTGAGGCGAATTGACAATTCTAAGAAAGAGAAATACAGAAATGGCTTCTTTAAAAACTGGACAGTGAGGAATCATTGTTGTTATTGTTTTTAAAAAAAATTTTAATTTTTTTAACATTTATTCATTTTTGAGAGTGAGAGACAGAGCATGAGCAGGGGAGGGGCAGAGAGAGAAGGAGACACAGAATCTGAAGCAGGCTCCAGGCTCCGAGCTACCAGCACAGGGCCTGATGTGGGGCTTGAACTCACGGACTGCGAGATCATGACCTGAGCTGAAGTCGGACGCTCAACTGACTAAGCCACCCAGGCGCCCTTGTTGTTATTGTTTTTAAAGGTATGAACATTTTGTTGCATAATAGCATTCTTCTAAATCTGTACAAATGGTCACTAGCCACTAATTTTGCCATTTCTCCACTATAAGAAACAATATCTTTAGCTAGTTCTAGGTATAAAAGCATCAGAAACCTAACACGCATGTCTCTATGCATGATGTACATTGAAATTTTACTTGGGCACATTGATTCATTTAACGCCAAATGTCTGTAAATATTTTAGACTAACTTTGCAAGGAATAGTCTTTATAAAGAAAACTTGTTTATGGGGCGCCTGTCTTTGAAGCGACCAACTTTGGCTCAGGTCATGATCTCACAGTTCGTGGTTTCAAGCCCCACATTGGGCTCTGTGCTGACAGCTTGGAGCCTAGAGCCTGCTTCGGATTCTGTGTCTCCCTTGCTCTCTGCCCCTTCCCCACTCGCACTCTATCTCTCTCTCTCAAAAGTAAATAAAACCTTAAAAAAAAAAAAATAAAAGAAAACCTGTCTATCACATGAGTGCCCAAGTTGTAATCATTACATATTCTTGTATTAGTCAAGGACACTCTCAACAAGGGTCCTTAATCAGTGTTTTCAACGGAAACCTACAAATTGGAATTAGAGTTATTATTATTTTTTTGCTTTGTGCTTCAAGAATCCTCACTTTAGGTCATTCTAAGGTAATAACAGCCTCTATTGAAGGCACAGTTTATCATCTAGTTTTTGTACGAAGTGATATGAGGTCATTGTATTTCTGCCACTAGATTTTATCACTTTAATAATCCATTACAATATATATATATATATATACATATATATATATATATAATGAAATGATGAGCCATATTATATTTATCATATCATACAACAAATAGCATGACATGCCAATAAATCACTCTATTTTACAGAGCATTGAGATTATTCTTCCACATCTGCATTGAAATGATGAGTCAGCATATAGTCTCAATCAAGTCTAGAGTTTTGACACAAATTTGTATCTTAGAATGGATAATGCATATGGAAATTCAAAATTATTTCTTTTATAATATTTTACCAAATAAACTTATTTAGTTTTACAAAATATCAAAGTCCAAAATAAAATATTAATTATAAATGAGCTATTGTCTTAGGAGTAATACAACTCATGTAAGAGGAATAATACTACCATCTGTTACTATACAACCCAATTACAGTACCATTGACTGTATTCTCTATGCTGTGCCTTTTATTCCCATGACTTATTCATTCCATAACTGGGAGCCTGTTTCTTTACTCCTCTTTACCCGTTTTGTCTATCTTCCACCCCACTCCCCTCTGGTAACCACCAGTTTGGTCTCTGTTTTTAGGTCTGATTCTGCTTTTTGTGTGTTTTTTCATTTGTTTTGATTTTTATATTCCACATGAAATCATGTGGTATTTGTCTTTCTCATCCAACTTGTTCTCATAGCATAATATCCTCTAGGTCCATCCTGTTGCCTCAATTTAAGCACTATCATTAAGCGCACAGTGTTTTAGGATTTTTACACTTAGGTAAGTTCAGAATTTTCAAAGGATTAGAAAGTCAGTGTTTGGGGTTAATTCCTAAACTTTCATTTCTTTGATTGATTGATTTATTTATTTATTTATTTATTTATTTTTTCCAACGTTTTTTATTTATTTTTGGGACAGAGAGAGACAGAGCATGAATGGGGGAGGGGCAGAGAGAGAGGGAGACACAGAATCGGAAACAGGCTCCAGGCTCCCAGCCATCAGCCCAGAGCCTGACGCGGGGCTCGAACTCACGGACCGCGAGATCGTGACCTGGCTGAAGTCGGACGCCTAACCGACTGCGCCACCCAGGCGCCCCTCATTTCTTTGATTTATTAAACAAACTTAAGGAGAATGCAATATGTGATGGATTGATTTAAATGCTATAGTAGTGATTTAGCTGATTTATAAGAGAACAATGAACAGTTCACAAAATTCCTGGTCTTCTTAGACCCTACCTTCTAGTGTAGTAAGACAGTCACATAGAAAATAAAACAGGTAATATGTCATATGGTGATAAGTGCTAAGGAGAAAAAACAGAGAGAGAGGAAGGGAGAGTAGGGCATACAAATTTCAGTTTTAAATAGCCTGATCAAGAAAAGCCTCACTAAGCCAGTGACACTCAAGCAAAAACCCAAAGGAAAAGAGGAGAAGCAGTGCATCATATCACAGTATTTAAGAGCAAAGCCTTTGTAGGTGGAAGATTTGCAGTGCCTGATGTGTTCAAGGAAGATCAAGAAGTTTTGTGTGACTGGGCTGTAGTGAGCCAGAAGGACAGTGAGAGTACAGGAGGTAGACAGATAATGGAGCTAGATTATGTAATTTCTTGTAGGCATCTGTAGTGTCTCGGGCTTTTACTTTGAATGGGATGGAAAGCCACTGGAGAGTGTTTAACTAGACATGTGTCATGATCTGGCTTAGACTGCAAAAACTCACTCTGGCTGCTGTGGATAGAGGCTTTGAGAGGCCCATAGTATCCATAGGGAACACCAAGCCTTCCACTTGTGAGCTAGATCCTATCATCTCTCACCTAACTCAAGAACATTATTCCACTAACTTTCCCCTTTCTTCTGCATCATTAATTCTCCTCTTTTTAACAAATAATTTTCTTCAGATATACCTTTCCACATCACACAACCTCTCAAGGTACTGTCTCATCCTTTCTCTGATTCCCAGAGCTAACCTGTGGTAGTAGTCTGTACCCACTGTACAGAGTTTTTCTTCAGAGTTTTCTTCATAGTTTTTCTTCTTCAGAGTTTTCTTCATAGTTTTTGGAGGTTCCTCCCTAATCTGTTTTCTCCTTTGCTACTTTTCAAAAAGTATGCTTGCCAAGGGCAACATTGACCTCCTTATTCTTGAGGTCTCTATCATTTTCTTAGCAGTTGACATGAGTGATCATTCACCTCTTCAAGAATTTTCTTCAATTTGGTTTTCAGGGCATTAAACTCCTGGTTCTACCTACCAAATAAACTGCTGCTTCTTAGGCTCCTTTTCTGATCTCCCATCTTTCCAATCTTTAAATGGCAGCATGACAGAGCTAAATTCTGGCACTTATTTCTTCTACCCATAGTCGGTCCCTTGTTGATCTCATGCCTTAACTCTCATATGTATACTTCTAACTTCTAAATTTTTATCTCCAATTTTCATTGCTCTGATGAACTCCAGAATAATATATAACACTGCTTGGTTGATATTTTCATTAAAAATATAATAAGTAACTCAACATTATTATTTGCACAATTGACCATCTGACCTTCTGCCCCAAAACCTGGGACCCCTAAAATCTTGCCCATCTCAGTAAATTAATTTCATTGTTTAATTATTTAAACCCAAATCCACGGAGTCATCCTTAACTGTAATTTTTCTTTTGTTCCTTTCTCAATCCATCAGGAAGTCCTGAAAGTCTACTTTTAAACTGAACATAGATGGAATTGAGGTATTTTACACTGATACTACAGTTGTCCAAGCCACCATCAGCTCTCAATAGAACATTGCCATAGTCTCCTATAATTTGAGTTTCTTAATCAGGATCAAGGTTTATTACCAGTTCTTTCTTTCTGAAATTATTATTATTATTTGGTGGGTTTTATGTAATTGACTTATGCCACCTCATCAAAAGTTTCTACATTGTGTCCTTTATGATCATTAAAAACTTTGTAAACATCCTTCACTAAAATCTTGAGAGAAATTTCTTCCTGGGGTTGATTTTCAGTGTGAGCTCTTGCTTAAGAACAAGGAACAAATTTGAGGGTGTTAGCTAAGAGTAAGTCTAAGCTAAATTCAAAGAGAAGAAGGTTGTCACTTTATTAGGATCTGAAATTATTTGGGAGTCTTAATGTCACAGGAACAAGTAGATTTTGCCTAAGTGGCACCTTACAAGTTTCTCATCAGCCATCCAGTTTTTGTAATACATCCAATTAAGTGTCGCATTCCCTGAGTCAAAGTCAGCATTTTATGAGTCATAATTTCTACATTACTAACATTTTTAATTTGGCCATAATATTTTACTTGTTTTCAACCATAATTACATTTTTTAGGACATATAGTTTCCCTGAGTTGATAGTTTAACCCATTCAAAATCTTCAGATAAATACCACTTGCTTCTCATAATTCTGTTTTTGTTTATTTCAAAGTGTTTTATCATAAAAGCTTCCTTAAAATCTCATGTTTGTCAAAATTTGCTCTTTGGGTTATCATGAAACACTTTTAATTGGAACCCCCATAATTTCACAGATAAATGGAAGGACATAGAAATTAATTTGACCTCCTTGCTGCTTTGACATCTCACTGAATTACTACCAAGTTTCCTATAAAAGCCATTATCTCAGTAGTAACTATATCATTTGCAACATGTTATATTAAATATAAAATATTATGAACTAGTTAGGTTTCTGGCTTGATGCTATGTAATTGCCTTTTAAATTTATATCTCAACTGGTTTTATGTGCTTTTTAACATTTAGGATATATTCATATTTTTAAAGTATTTCTTTAGTCAAGATTTGATAGTCTTCAAAAACAAGTTCTTGCTTTGATTTATATCATCCTTGTGAGCAATTTGCTCATTCTTAATGGAATTTTTGAGATCATAGATAAATTAAGGAAGGGAGTTACCATTTAAATTCACCAAGAGAGTTGGAAGACACTGATAGTGATACCACTAATGATTTACAAGTTTAGGAAAGAAAACAAAATGTTTAATAAAAATGGAACAAAATGTATTTGTAATGAGTTTAACATTTTATTAATGAAAAGCTTATTTTTAAGAATGGAAAAAGACATAGATTTGTAGATTTTTTATTTCAAACTGATACCTCTTTCTGGTAGTTGGGTCTAGCTTTGCCCATTTTCTTCTTTGTGCAGCAAAAACCCCACGAAACAAAATCAAAACTATTTTGGAGAACATAATTCAATGTCAAAGGAAATCTGTTAATAGACATATCTACAGTATATATTCTCAAATCTATGTTATACACATCCTTTCATACTTTATAAGCCAGTGGTTTAGGACATAAAAAAAAAAAACCAAAAAACAAAAAACCAAAATTGATGTTTCTTAAATTACTTGTGATTTGTTCACACACATTGTGTTTTAGCATTCTAGCAGTGTTTTGGTGGATTTAAAGATTGGTTTGCTCTATAACCCTATAATCTAAGAAAGTTTTTCTTGGCTTTTAAATCTAATCTCTGAGGATGGAGATGTTCAAACAAACGAACAAAAAAATCTTTCTGGGATTTTTGTTTTTCCTTGAGGCACATCAAATTCTTAGTTCCTTTAGGATATACAGGAAAAGAGATTCAAAATATTGTATAGAAACCTTTTCATCTTTTCCTTCTATTTTGTAGAGCACTGTTACAAAGCATAGCTAATACTGCATCTAAATTGATTTTTTTTTGCTAGGATAAATATTAAACAAAACTTAAAGATATAATAACCGGTTAATTCAATAAGATGTTTCCTTTATTTATGCTCCTAGATAATTAATAAAGACAGACAACTTAGAAACTTGGATCATAATCTAGAAATTCCATGAAATTCCCATGAAACATGTATATATAATTCTAGACTAGATGAAAGTTTGGTTTTGTTTAAGACCCTTTGTCATACCAACTCCCCTAGGATCAGAACACTTCATATTATGGCTTATGCTGCTATTCAGAAATAATGCTTTTTCATGTCATATTTATTCTTAAAATAAAAACATTATAATTCTACTGAAGATTTATTAAGACAGTTCTGATAAAGAGCTAAGGAAATATAAAAAAAAATACATATATGGCAATGGTCTCAAACAGTGCTTAAAGGAACTTTGGTGAAGGAATGTAGGCAGGCTTCAGAGGCAACTAGAACTAAATGGTAAATGACTGACCTTTGTCTCTTTATCTATTCAGACCTGTTTCCTCATTTGTTATATGAAATCAATAATAGAATCTATATCCCAGGACTGATGATGTGATATATATTAAACATTCTTATACTTTGATATAGCAATCTTTCAGTATTCCCCTGTAGGCTATTATTTTTGTATCTTGTTTTATTTTCCTTTTTGAACTCGCTGTTGGGATGGGGGTGATAGGACTGATCTGCTTATTGTTCCAATACTTTGCTCAATGTGAAGGAGGTTGTCCTTCCTAATTAAGTCCAGCATTTTTATCTCAAATGCATGCCTTTAATAATTTCAAAACATTGGAGATGTTTCAAAAACTAAGCCTGTCATTTATTTGCAAAATATTTAGTATGAGCATTTTTCTTCATTAAAATGTTAAATTAACTGAAAAATTAAGCACATTAAAAAGAGGACACTTATATACAAACTGAATAATACTCAATTAATTTGTAGCATAGTCAAAGACATCTGGGATATTAGTTCTTATAGGTGAGCCATGAATTAATATCAATCCAGGTAGTTAGAAAATTGAAAGTCCTTATAAGTTATTATTTTATAAAAATAAATCACATAGGTGCAACTAGAGAGGTAAACAATGTCCTGACAAATGTGAATAAACTTTCTCTTTTGGTACATGTGCTGCTGAAGTGAGCACTAAACTTTTTCTTTTAAAAACATTTTTATGGGTGGCTCGGTTTGTTGAGGATCAGACTCTTGATTTCAGCTCAGGTCATGATTTCACGGTTTGTGAGTTTGAGCCCCATGTCAGGCTCTGGGCCGACAGAGCAGAATCTGCTTGGGATTCTCTCTCTCCCTGTCTCTCTGACCCCACTCACTATCTCTAGGTAAGTAAATGAATAAACATTTCAAAAATAAGTACAAATAAAAACACTTCTATTTGGTATATTGTCTTGAACTTATCCTCTAACATGGTCTTTCTGTTGAAGCCAGATAGATATACAAAGTTGGGGTTTAAGGCCGATGAATAGGGCATTACTCCCCTTCTAAGTCATTAGAAAAAATGTCAGGGGTTGTTGAAGTCAAGCCCCGGCTTAACATCTTGACTCTGCTGCATGGAGAAATAAAAGGAACCAAGGAAAAAGCTCCTTAATTCACAATGTCAGGCAACAGAACAAAAGGAGAATCCCATTGGCTGCTCATGTTTTTTTTAATTTTTTTTTAACGTTTATTTATTTTTGAGACAGAGAGAGACAGAGCATGAACGGGGGAGGGTCAGAGAGAGGAAGACACAGAATCTGAAACAGGCTCCAGGCTCTGAGCTGTCAGCACAGAGCCTGACGCGGGGCTCGAACTCACGGACTGTGAGATCATGACCTGAGCCGAAGTCGGACGCTTAACCGACCAAGCCACCCAGGCGCCCCTGCTCATGTTTTTTTTTTTTTTTAATTTGAAGGGAGCCTGCCACTAATTAATAGAGCCCATGTATTGGTACTACATTAACCAGATTAATATTTTGCCTCTTAAGAGAAGTGACTAAACAAACTGGAAAAGAGATGGATAAAGGTACAGGAGCATATTTCTTCCTTAATTTATTATTAGAAAAAACAAGATGATTATGAGTAAAAATGAGAGAATAAAGCAAACTAACTGAGGTGTACTAATTAATGTGTTAGATTAAATATTGTTATAAAACTGGAGGAATTTGTATAAAGTAAAAAAAAAAATGAGACTGTTGCAAATAAAATAATCAACATAAATAATACACAAAAGGAAATATCCCAAATTTGCTACTTTATTTTAATGGAGAAAAAAAAATGCTCCATTTCAGGCATGGCCCTTTAAGGCATATGGAGAAAAGATATAAAAATAAGTTAAAGATCAATGAAATGGTAAAATTGTACCTGTAAGATTCTGAAAATAAGTTGCTCCTTTAAGCAAAGGTTAATGAAATTATGCTAATTTTATATAAGTTAACGTAATATGTGACAATAGAGTTTTTCATATTCATTAAAAATACATATCTGAAAAGAGGGACCTAGCCAGAGGGAGTGAACATGAATAAAAGTAGAAGAGACAGACACAAGGGCTAGTTTATGAGCTGGGTCATGTTTATCCTACTGAATTCCTCACTGAAATGGCACATCTTGCCTCTGCACGATCTTGCCCCCAGTCTTCTGGAATCATGGTGTTGGTGTCCAACTCCATCATGCATCTTTCTGTGTCTGAGCTGCTTCCCGGTGGCTCATCCATGTTTAAGAGTGAGTAGCTTCAGTGGCTGAGAATGACCACGGCAGAAAGAAGAATGTGGGTTTATTACCAGAAGACTGGGGAGCTTAGTTATAGCGGCAGACTAGATGTTACAAGATTAAGGATAGAGAATATCTGAGCATCATTTATACAACGATTAGTTTGTGAATGCTGTCACTTTGCTTGTAACTTGTGTCCAAAGTTAAGTGAGAGGAGCAGTAAAAACAGATCTCTTAATGACATTTCCTATTTTCTTGGTAGGATTGCTGCTTTAGCTATTAAAAGTATCAGAGAGCCTCAACTTGCTACTTGGAAAACAAATTTAAAATTTATTAGTAAGAATGAATTTAATGTAACATTTTATATAATGTGATTACATGTTTAGTCAAGTACCACTCCCTTGCCTCAGTGATTCTCTACTTTAGCCCAATAATGTTGACAAAAATGCATCTAAAACCTGATCATTTCTCTGCCCTCAATAGCTCTTCCATCGACTGATGGAAAGGGAGTAAAATCAGAAGGGAATAAAATCAGAAGGAAAGTGCATTCATTTTATACCTATGAAGGCCAGCCTTAATGCCAAGAATTCTGTATTATTGTTATGTTTAAGTCTGATAATAGGACTATGAGGCCACTGTTCTTACACTTATTTAAAGAACAAATGCTAAAACAGGATAGGAAAGGTTAAATAACTTGCCTTGGATCTTACATAATTAGTTGGTTGAAGAGCTGAAGATTCGCCTTCAAAGCTGTCTGATTTTAAATTCTGGGCCAGTTCTAAATCATTTATGAGTTAGGAAATACCTCATATTGAAAATGCTTTACAAAGCAAAGGGGTTATTGGATTAATGTTTATATGTACATTTTACCAATAATATGTTGCCCTCTTTTGTGTGATGACCATCTTACCCCCATTGGTTATAGATAGGAGTGGTTTGTAGCTCCTTTACTGTCATTCAACAGTAAATCTCAGCATACATTTGAGATTAAAGGTGTTCATTTGCTGGATAATTAACTTGGGGTTTTATAAGTCGATACCCATGTATCCGATTTTTTTTTGTGTCTGAATTGCTGTCCAGAAGTAGATGACCTATAAGGGAATTGCACAGGGTTTTCACTAGCACAACTGTTTTTAGTTCTGAAATACCAGCAAATAAATCGTCTGTCCCTGTGGCCAAAAAAGTCCATATTAGCCTGTAGTTGACTCTAGCAGGCATTTTAGAATATCACAAAGAATTGAGGTCATAAAGAATCGTACTGACATTTTACAGTATATGCATTCTTTTTATGGAGGGTGGGGGTGCTTCATTTATGCGTTCTAAGGAAGAGTTTTTAGCTAGTAATTTAACGTATTTAACCCACATAAAGTCTTTTATAAGGGCTATAAAATTAATTTTATTACAGAAATTGCATTACACTTAACAGCTGATGACCTTATCTTACTGCAGTAATGTATTTTTTATTAAAATGAAACATTGTGTTTCAGAAGCAGGAGCCAGAATCAGGCCTTGAATCAGAAAGGGCCACATGTATTATGTACAAATCGCTGTCTTCCAAAAGAGCATATGACCTGGTGTTTCTCAGTTTATTACTGCATCAAGACGAGCAGATTTAAACTCTAATTAAAGAGATGCCATACATTTTCTTTTTACAACTTGGGTGACTTGAACTGTTTTACTGTCAAACCAGCCTCAGTAAGTATTAACAGTTATTTTGGTCTTTTATGTAAGCTCCGATCTGTAGGTTGAATTTAACATGAAGTCATAGCGTTGATTCTCTTTCCACTAGCCAATACTTTCGTGTAATTCTGGCTATACCTAGATACTACAATGTTTTATTTGCTTTTAGTTATTGCTGACCACTCAAAAGACACAATTTTCTGTGGTACATGACAAACACAGTGTGGATGGCAACTTAAATAATTAATTATGTTCATGAATGGATAAATGATATTTTAAATATTTTCCATTATGTATAGAAAAGCAAAACATGCTACAGGGAATAGAGCACTTTGAAGTCTTATATAGGTTTAATAATCTATTTTATAACCTTAATGAATTTTCAACATTAGTATCCTTCTTGAAAGACTAAATAGCTTCACTTCATATGGCTTGGGTAGTATTTTTCCTTAGTTGTTATTATCAAAAAATAGAAGTATTGTGCAAATGACTAGCTAGGAAACTCATATGGCTATGAAACAAAAATCTGAAGACATTTTGGGGGCTCCTGGGTGGCTCAGTCAGTTAAGCATCCAACTGTTGATTTCAGCTCATAATCTCACAGTTCCTGACTGCTAGCCCCGTGTCAGGCTCTGTGCTAATAGCATGAAGCCTGCTTGGGATTCTCTCTGTCCTTCTCTCTCTGCCCTCCTCTGCTCATGCTCTCACTCTCTCTCTCTGTCTCTCTCCCTCAAAATAAATAAATAAACTTAAAAAATACACATTTTAAATATAAGAGCAAAAGTGGATAATACTAAAATAACCTTAGATTTTGAGTTCTGATTAAAAACAAGGGAGTAGGATAAAATAATCAAGAAAATGAGAAAATGGATTGGAAGAAGAGAGAATAGATTTAGAGATTTTATTTGAAATCAGAGACAAACACTACTTACCAATTTCCATTGATAACCATATCCTCTCTCTCCAAAATAAAACAAAAGATTATAATTTCTCCAATTCCTAGAATGAATGACCATACAGATTTATTGCTAATATCCCTGTCCTCGATCTCTACTCCCCTTTTTGGGAGTATCACTTTATTGTTCAAAATTGAACAATACTGGAAAATATTTTTCCTTAACAGTGATGAGAAAAGAGTAGAAAAGCAATACAATATTAATATGATACAGTATCACAATAACCTTTCTTTTCATTACTGGTTGTGAGTTGGGTCATTTTCATTTGTTAATGAGTCTGAGTTGATAATTTAAAATTGTCCCATTACTTAATCATAAAATTATCTTAAAATACATTTGGATGTATTTGGAGGATTTGAGGCACTTTTTGGTAGAATCTGAGTCTTTGATTCAGTGGCCATATTTTTGGTTTACTTAATATTTTAACTGGTGTAATACAATATTAAAGGATTAGAAAAGCAAAGGGGTAAAAATAGTAAAGGGTTAAAAAGATTGTACACCTTGGAATATATAATTAGAGGAGACAATTGTGAAATAACTTTCAGGGTGCTCTTTCAGACATAAGGAAACTATTTTCATATTTGATATCCACATTGGAGTCTTTTTCACTCTGTTTAAAATAACCATATCCTACCATATGTTTTTACTCTTATGTGGATCCGAGAAACTTAACAGAAACCCATGGGGAGGGGAAGAAAAAAAAAAGAGGTTAGAGTGAGAGAGAGCCAAAGCATAAGAGACTCTTAAAAACTGAGAACAAACTGAGGGTTGATGGGGGGTGGGAGGGAGGAGAGGGTGGGTGATGGGTATTGAGGAGGGCACCTTTTGGAATGAGCACTGGGTGTTGTATAGAAACCAATTTGACAATAAATTTCAAAAAATAACCATATCCTAGAAATAAATGTTTTTTCTTCTTTTTTTTTTTCAATATATGAAATTTATTTTGGATACTAGTCCTTTGTCCAATATGTCATTTGCAAATATCTTTTCCCATTCCGTTGGTTGCCTTTTAGTTTTGTTGGTTGTTTCCTTTGCTGTGCAGAAGCTTTTTATCTTCATAAGGTCCCAGTAATTCATTTTTGCGTTTAATTCCCTTGCCTTTGGGGATGTGTCGAGGAAGAGATTGCTACGGCTGAGGTCAGAGAGGTCTTTTCCTGCTTTCTCCTCTAGGGTTTTGATGGTTTCCTGTCTCACATTCAGGTCCTTTATCCATTTTGAGTTTATTTTTGTGAATGGTGTGAGAAAGTGGTCTAGTTTCAACCTTCTGCATGTTGCTGTCCAGTTCTCCCAGCACCATTTGTTAAAGAGACTGTCTTTTTTCCATTGGATGTTCTTTCCTGCTTTGTCAAAGATGAGTTGGCCATACGTTTGTGGTCTAGTTCTGGGTTTCTATTCTATTCCATTGGTCTATGTGTCTGTTTTTGTGCCAATACCATGCTGTCTTGATGATGACAGCTTTGAAGTAGAGGCTAAAGTCTGGGATTGTGATGCCTCCTGCTTTGGTCTTCTTCAAAATTACTTTGGCTATTCGGGGCCTTTTGTGGTTCCATATGAATTTTAGGATTGCTTGTTCTAGTTTCGAGAAGAATGCTGGTGCAATTTTGATTGGGATTGCATTGAATGTGTAGATAGCTTTGGGTAGTATTGACATTTTGACAATATTTATTCTTCCAATCCATGAGCAGGGAATGTCTTTCCATTTCTTTATATCTTCTTCAATTACCTGCATAAGCTTTCTATAGTTTTCAGCATACAGATCTTTTACATCTTTGGTTAGATTTATTCCTAGGTATTTTATGCTTCTTGGTGCAATTGTGTATGGGATCAGTTTCTTTATTTGTCTTTATGTTACTTCATTGTTAGTATATAAGACTGCAACTGATTTCTGTACATTGATTTTGTATCCTGCAACTTTGCTGAATTCATGTATCAGTTCTAGCAGACTTTGGGTGGAGTCTATCAGATTTTCCATGTATAATATCATGTCATCTGCAAAAAGCGAAAGCTTGACTTCCTCTTTGCCAATTTTGATGCCTTTGATTTCCTTTTGCTGTCTGATTGCTGATGCTGGAACTTCCAACACTATGTTAACCAACAGCGGTGAGAGTGGGCATCCCTGTCATGTTCCTGATCTCAGGGAAAAAGCTCTCAGTTTTTCCCCATTGAGGATGATGTTAGCTGTGGGCTTTTCATAAATGGCTTTTATGATGTTTAAGTATGTTCCTTCTATCCCAACTTTCTCAAGGGTTTTTATTAAGAAAGGTTGCTGCATTTTGTCAAAGGCCTTTTCTGCATCGATTGACAGGATCATATGGTTCTTATCTTTTCTTTTATTAATGTGGTGTATCACGTTGATTGATTTGCGAATGTTGAACCAGCCCTGCAGCCCAGGAATGAACCCCACTTGATCTTGGTGAATAATTCTTTTTATACGCTGTTGAATTCGATTTGCTAGTATCTTATTGAGAATTTTTGCATCCATATTCATCAGGGATATTGGCCTGTAGTTCTCTTTTTTTACTGGGTCTCTGTCTGGTTTAGGAATCAAAGTAATACTGGCTTCATAGAATGAGTCTGGAAGTTTTCCTTCCCTTTCTATTTCTTGGAATAGCTTGAGAAGGATAGGTATTATCTCTGCTTTAAACGTCTGGTAGAACTCCCCTGGGAAGCCATCTGGTCCTGGACTCTTATTTGTTGGGAGATTTTTGATAACCGATTCAATTTCTTCGCTGGTTATGGGTCTGTTCAAGCTTTCTATTTCCTCCTGATTGAGTTTTGGAAGAGTGTGGGTGTTTAGGAATTTGTCCATTTCTTCCAGGTTGTCCAATTTGTTGGCATATAATTTTTCATAGTATTCCCTGATAATTGTTTGTATCTCTGAGGGATTGGTTGTAATCATTCCATTTTCATTCATGATTTTTATCTATTTGAGTCATCTCCCTTTTCTTTTTGAGAAGCCTGGCTAGAGGTTTGTCAATTTTGATTAGTTTTTCAAGAAACCAACTCTTGGTTTCATTGATCTGCTCTACAGTTTTTTTTAGATTCTATATTGTTTATTTCTGCTCTGATCTTTATTATTTCTCTTCTTCTGCTGGGTTTAGGGTGCCTTTGCTGTTCTGCTTCTATTTCCTTTAGGTGTGCTGTTAGATTTTGTATTTGGGATTTTTCTTGTTTCTTGAGATAGGCCTGGATTGCAATGTATTTTCCTCTCAGGACTGCCTTCGCTGCATCCCAAAGCGTTTGGATTGTCGTATTTTCATTTTTATTTGTTTCCATATATTTTTTAATTTCTTCTCTAATTGCCTGGTTGACCCACTCATTCTTTAGTAGGGTGTTCTTTAACCTCCATGCTTTTGGAGGTTTTCCAGACTTTTTCCTGTGGTTGATTTCAAGCTTCATAGCATTGTGGTCTGAAAGTATGCATGGTATGATTTCAATTCTTGTATACTTATGAAGGGCTGTTTTGTGACCGAGTATATGATCTATCTTGGAGAATGATCCATGTGCACTCGAGAAGAAAGTATATTCTGTTGCTTTGGGATGCAGAGTTCTAAATATATCTGTCAAGTCCATCTGATCCAATGTATCATTCAGGGCCCTTGTTTCTTTATTGACCGTGTGTCTAGATGATCTATCCATTTCTATAAGTGGAGTGTTAAAGTCCCCTGCAGTTACCACATTCTTATCAATAAGGTTGCTTATGTTTATGAGTAATTGTTTTATATATTTGGGGGCTCCAGTATTCGGCGAATAGACATTTATAATTGTTACCTCTTCCTGATGGATAGACCCTGTAATTATTATATAATGCCCTTCTTCATCTCTTGTTACAGCCTTTAATTTAAAGTCTAGTTTGTCTGATATAAGTATGGCTACTCCAGCTTTCTTTTGGCTTCTAGTAGCATGATAAATAGTTCTCCATCCCCTCACTCTCAATCTAAAGGTGTCCTCAGGTCTCAAATGAGTCTCTTGTAGACAGCAAATAGATGGGTCTTGTTTTTTTATCCATTCTGATACCCTATGTCTTTTGGTTGGCACATTTAATCCATTTACATTCAGTGTTATTATAGAAAGATACGGGTTTAGAGTCATTGTGATGTCTGTATGTTTTATGCTTGTAGCGATGTCTCTGGTACTTTGTCCCACAGGATCCCCCTTAGGATCTCTTGTAGGGCTGGTTTCGTGGTGACGATTTCCTTCAGTTTTTGTTTGTTTGGGAAGACCTTTATCTCTCCTTCTATTCTGAATGACAGACTTGCAGATAAAGGATTCTCGGCTGCATATTTTTTTTTCTGTTCAACACATTGAAGATCTCCTGCCAATCCTTTCTGGCCTGCCAAGTTTCAAAAGAGAGATCAGTCACGAGTCTTATAGGTCTCCCTTTATTTGTTAGGGCACGTTTATCCATTGCTGCTTTTAGAATTTTCTCTTTATCCTTGTATTTTGCCAGTTTCACTATGATATGTCATGCAGAAGATCGATTCAAGTTACGTCTGAAGGGAGTTCTCTGTGCCTCTTGGATTTCAATGCCTTTTTCCTTCCCCAGTTCAGGGAAGTTCTCAGCTATTATTTCTTCAAGTACCCCTTCAGCACCTTTCCCTCTCTCTTCCTCCTCTGGGATACCAATTATGCATATATTATTTCTTTTTAGTGTATCACTTAGTTCTCTAATTTTCCCCTCATACTCCTGGATTTTTTTATCTCTCTTTTTCTCAGCTTCCTCTTTTTCCATAATTTTATCTTCTAGTTCACCTGTTCTCTCCTCTGCCTCTTCAATCTGAGCCGTGGTCATTTCCATTTTATTTTGCATCTCGTTTAAAGCATTTTTCAGCTCCTCCTGACTGTTCCTTAGTCCCTTGATCTCTGTAGCAAGAGATTCTCTGCTGTCCTCTATACTCTTTTCAAGCCCAGCGATTAATTTTATGACTATTATTCTAAATTTACTTTCTGTTATATTATTTTAATCCTTTTTGATCAGTTCATTAGCTGTTGTTATATCCTGGAGATTCTTTTGAGGGGAATTCTTCCGTTTGGTCATTTTGGATAGTCCCTGGAGTGGTGAGGACCTGCAGGGTACTTCCCCTGTGCTGTGGTGTATAACTGGAGTTGGTGGGCGGGGCCGCAGTCAGACCTGATGTCTGCCCCAGCCCACCGCTGGGGCCACAGTCAGACTGGTGTGTGCCTTCTCTTCCCCTCCTCTAGGGGCGGGATTCACTGTGGAGTGGCGTGGCCCGTCTGGGCTCCTTGCACACTGCCAGGCTTGTGGTGCTGGGGATCTGGCGTATTAGCTGGGGTGGGTAGGCAAGGTGCACGGGGGCAGGAGGGGCAGGCTTAGCTCGCTTCTCCTTAGGTGATCCACTTCAGGAGGGGCCCTGTGGCAGCAGGAGGGAATCAGACCGGCTGCCGGAGGGGTGGCTCCGCAGAAGCACAGCGTTGGGTGTTTGCGTGGAGCAAGCAAGTTCCCTGGCAGGAACTGGTTCCCTTTGGGATTTTGGCTGGGGGATGGGCGAGGGAGATGGCGCTGGCAAGCGCCTTTGTTCCCTGCAAACAGCTCTGTCATCCCCGGGCTCAGCAACTCTCCCTCCCTTTGTCCTCCAGCCTTCCCGCTTTCCGAGCACAGCTGTTAACTTATGACCTCCCAGATGCTAAGTCGCGCTTGCTGTCGGAACACACTCTGTCCGGCCTCTCCGCTTTTGCAAGCCAGACTGGGTCGCTCTGCTTGGCCGGCGAGCCGCCCCTCCGCCCCGGCTCCCTCCTGGCAGTGCGTGGAGCACGCACCGCCTCTCTGCCCTTCCTACCCTCTTCCATGGGCCTCTCGTCTGCGCTTGGCTCTGGAGACTCAGTTATGCTAGTCTTCTGGTGGTTTTCTGGGTTAGTTAGGCAGGTGTAGGTGGAATCTAAGTGATCAGCAGGACGCGAGGTGAGTCCAGCGTCCTCCTATACCGCCATCTTCTGCCGGTCCCATAAATTTTTTTTCTTAATAATTATCTAGTGAAGCTCTACTGTAATTAGAATTTTACTTTTGGGAATCACATTCAATGAAATGAAACCATGAAGAGTTTATGGTAAACTATTAGTTGATCTTAATTCAGTTTTAAAACAAGGTTTGACTAAGAGTGCTTAAATTATAACGAATGGACCGACATAAAAGACAGTTTCTACAAAAAGTCCCGAAAATTGGCTTCACCAAAAGCACTGACATCAGGAAAATGAGAGAATGGACATGGGACCAATGTATGCCTGGTTGTTGCCCTCTAATAATTTCACATCAGGAATGCAGTAGAATGAGGTAACAGGACTTGATTTGCATATTAACAACATTTGAATGGTTTGTCTATGATTCGAAACATGATGCATTTTGATTTCTCGTGTTTAGGGTGAGATAAAATCCACCCAGAGGAAAGCAAGTGACCCAGCAGTCAGCCTACAAGTGATTTACTAAGGACTAGCCATTCAAATTGGGATTTGCAGGCCTCAGCCTCCTGCCTGATGAAAACCCCCTTCCCTGTCTATTAGGTCTTTGTCCAGTGTATACCTAACATCAGAAAACAGGATCTGTTTTTGTATCAACACTTAACTCTTCAGGGTTGCTGTTAAATATCCTAACACCTCCATGGCATTTACCACTCAGTCCTCATCTAAAATTTAAGCATGGTTATTTTTAAAGCTCTTTAAAACCAACTGGTTCAAGGCCTTATAGTGGGAAAAAGAGCTAAAGTCTGGATTATATCATAAAAACTAGTATCCACACACTAGCTACCACACACTAGCCTGTGTGGTAGGGCATATTTTCCTTAAAAATATATCACATTCTTTTTTTTTTTATTTTGGCAAAAGATGCTAATTTGGGTCAGTTTGGGTTTCCACTCTACCCTGTTTGCTAATCAAATTCCCCTAAAACTGGTCTGTGCAGTTGCTTAAGAATTTCTCATCATATATATCTATTGACCATCTTTTCAGATGTCATATTTATAAGTGAAAGTGTTTTCAGATGGAATGTCAGTCTTTATTTTTGTCATTTCCACCTATTTGAGGGGCAAGTTATCTGTTAAATTTTGGTTTAACCATCTAGAATAGATCTAAATATGCCAAGAATATGAAGGTTATATATATAACTCTTTATGCAAACATAACAGAAAATTAGTCATTTTTTTCTACTTTGGAGTAATGGAATTGCCATATTTAAAGCATCCACAGAGAAAAGTTCTAATCCTTGGGTTTTGTCAATATCGCTTGCAATTATGCTATAGTTTTTCTTATTACTCTCCCTCTAAAAATATTTTCTAGTGCTGGAGAGACTGGTTTGTTTATGGAAAAAAGTAGCAATTCTTTGAAATTTATTGCTTCTCCTTAAAAAGAAAGCCTTTTTAGGACTCTGTGGCCAGGAAACAATGTGCATTAGCAGCCCCTTTCAAACCACTTTAAGTGCAAATTCATGAGAACTACTAAAATTTTGTTTCACGTTTTTTGTGAATTGAAGTATACATGTATGATATATACTCTCTGACATGTGCACACTGCCTTCTTTCTTAAGATACATTACTCAGATACTCACTCGATGGAAATTAACAATCTATGTTTCCAAAGCATAACATAGATACTTAAATTTTATCCTGGCTCTGCTTCTTAATACGTGTATGAATGGTCATGTAACTGAATATATCTGAGCTTGTTTTCTCTGTAAATGGGAAATTTGTACCTCAATAAAGAAATTTTGGAAAGAGTAATATTTTATACTATGAGCTTCGTTCAACCTCACAAACTGATCAGTAAATGGTGGTAATAAAAATAATTGATAATAATTGAAAACTCATTGTTTTAGTACTTCCTTGTGCTTGAATATCTAGCACAGAATTGGATGCAAATGAGAAATTCTACATTACAGAAGTAGAAATGAGCCCCTCAAGTATGCTTCATTCTACTCAGCTCCTTTACAGAAATTTGCCATCAGGAAACACCCTAAATCTGTTTGCTAGAGCTTTAAGTTTCCTTTTACATAGTTCTTTTTCTCATATCTCCCAACTTTGCTATCACAGAACAGAAAATACTGTGCACACACACCATGAACACTAAAAGTAAAGACAAAAGAAAACCTCAAGAACAAAGATCTCCAATGCAAAGGAATGCACAGCCATATAGAACATACTTTCTTTTCATAATAAAAATAGAATCAAACCACAGATTTTTTTTAATGTTTATCTTTGAGAAAGACAGACAGAGTGTGAGTGGGGGAGGAGCAGAGCGAGAGAGGGAGACACTGAATCTGAAGCAGATTCCAGGTTCTGAGCTGTCAGCACAGAGCCTGATGTGGGGCTCAAACTCACAAATGGCAAGATCATGACCTGACCCAAAGTTGGATGCTTAACTGACTGATCCAGTCAGGCACCTCTCAAGCCACAGATTTTTATGACTGGTTACTTTTCTTCCTTTACCCAAAGCTAATTGATTCAGTCAACAAAGAGAGCAACTATTTTAATCTATCAAACACTGTGCTATGTGCTCAAATAAGGAAAAGTCAACTCTATTCTAAAAGTAGACTGATGTAAAGATTAAAAATTACAATCCATCGTGTTGCATGACATGATAAAGTAGGTATACGAGACAGTTGAGACAGTGTGCATATTGTTACTACCAGAAGTGAGGGAAGGCTGACCACAGGAGATGAATCCCTGTACGTTAAACAGAAATTAAGAGCCAGAGAACAAAGCACCTTTTTAGATAAAAAGAACAACAACAACAAAAACAAAACAGCTTGTGTAAAGGCATTAAAGGGCATCATGTGTTCAGATACCAATGTGAAGTTTACATAATGGGAGTGTAGGAAGGACAGCGGGGAGGGAGGGTTAAAGGGTAAATAGGCATGGTACAGGAGGATGAGTTCTATGCTACCAGTGACTGAGCTTTTAAAAATTTTTTTAAGTTTATTTATTTATTTTGAGAGAGAGAAAGAATGAGAGCACAAGTAGGAAAGGGGCAGAGAAACAGAATCCTCAGGAGACTGCACACTGTCAGTGCAGAGCCTGACATGGGGCTCAAACTCATGAACCATGGGATCATGATCTGATCTGAATCAAGAGTCAGATGCTTAACTGACTGAGCCACCCAGGCACCCCAACAGAGCTTTTTAAATAGAAGAGCTACCTGGTTGAATCTTACCCTTATAAAATATAACCCCTCTTCTACTGTGGGGTTGTTCAGGAGGAATGACAAATTAGACAAATTAGACAAATTAGAGACCAAGACAAGTGGGAGGGAGTGTCAAGGCTTTAGTCCTCACTTCTTCCAGGTGTCTATGCAAATATCGCCACTTTACACAGACAGACCCTGATTAGCTTATTTATGTAACAGCCCCTGCTATCATTATTCCCACTTTCTATTTTTCTTTGTAAAAATATTATTACATGAACAGCTGAATTGCGATGTTCACACTAGAATGTAGGTTTTATATTTGTTGTGTTCATTACCATAGCCTCAATGCCTAGAATATTGCCTGGGACATAGCTGCTACTCAGCAAATACTTTAAAAAAAATAAGTGATTTTTCCAAATGCAAATATACAAAGACCTAAACTAAACAAACACCCTGGCCATGAAGTAGTAGACACAATAATAGACTCAAGAAGCTTTTCTAAATCAAAATCAATAAAACATATTTGGTGATATGGTAGATAAGGAAAAAATAGAAGAGGGGAGTCCTTTATTTCAAGTATGAGAGTATGAATTATGATGATGAATCATGATCATTATGATAGAATGTAATAGGAGGAAGAGGTTTGAGGTGGAGAAAATAAAGTCTGTTTCAGACATATTGAATAACAATTGTCTGTGGACCAATAGAATTATAGATCTAGAACTTGAAAGAAAGATCTGAGATTAAAGTAGAGACTTACAAATGATCAAAAACTGATGGCAGTGGAAGACATTAAGTACAAAAGTCATACAGAGAGCACAGGAAGATAGTGGAAATACTGTAAAGTTTAGAGCAGTGGGGAAAATTTTAAGACCAGGAAAGAAACTGATCATTTAAAAATTAGTATTAAGGATAAAAAAATTCCATTGCCTCATTCTAAAGCTTTTATAGATTTGGAATTGAAGGTAGCACTGGGAGTCTTTGAGATTGACCACCATTCAACATGGGGTTCAAGAATATTTTTTTAAAGTAAACCATGGAGAGGAAAAATTACATTTTTTGCCAGCATATTTTGTTGATATTTTTGAATTTTTAAATTAATTTTTTAAATGTTTATTTATTTTTCAGACAGAACACGAATGGGGGAGGGTCAGAGGGAGAGGGAGACACAGAATCCGAAGCAGGCTCCAGGCTCTGAGCTGTCAGCACAGAGCCGGACGTGGGGCTTGAACTCATGGACTGTGAGATCATGACCTGAGCTGAAGTCGGACACTTAACCGACTAAGCCACTCAGGCGCCCCTGGATGTTTTTGCATTTTACAGTAGGGAAATTATTAAGTTTTTAGATCTCAAAATATGTAGGCTGACAACTGAACTCAGTCTCTGGTGGCCTTAAGGCAATGGTGATATCTATATAGTGGAAGCCTGTCTCTCACCAGTTGACTGACAGAGCCAGCATCTGAAGAGGAACCCTCCTGTTTCTAAAGACTGTGCTTTCCATGGTTTGCTCTCTATGCACTTATTTCCTGTTGAAAGACTTCCTGTGGTTCTACATGTAACAAAGCAGCAGTAATTGCTTTTTTTTTTTTTTTTTTTAAGTAATTGAGTCTTTAATATCTCTTTGTCTCAGGTTAGCATGTAGCCTTTCTCTGGTGCATATCCTTTCTTTCTTCTCTAAATAGACCACAAAAATTACATTAACAGAAATCTACAATGATAGCCATATATGATGGTTACTACTTCTAAATGCTTAGTAAAGGAGTATTTGGAAGCCACCATACATTGGGAAGGTTAATCCAACTTATTTCTGGGAAACTGTCCCTTCCCCACTCCCAGCCTATTGTTTGTAGAGAGACCAAGAGTGATTGCTATCTTCATGGGAAAAAAATCCACACACAGCCAGGGATATGCAAGACTTTTGTTGGGGTTTCTGAGAAAAAGAAAGAAACTTTCCTTTTTTATTCTATAGTGAGAGAAAGTGAAAAACAGCTGCTGCCATCTTGTATTATAAAGGTAAGAACCTTAGTATGAAGCTAAACAGAAGACTGAACCTGAGGATTAACAACAACAACAACAACAAAATAGTTGCTAATAAGCTCTTCATAAAACTACCTGTAGACTTTTCAGTTATATGACTTAAAAATTGCCATATTACTTAGGCCATTTTGTTTGGCCTTTCTTTTCTCATTTTCCTAATTAGTGCATAGATCACATGCCATTAGTTGTGCTACAGATTTTACAGACATTATATTACATAATCCTCACCACAATTTTATGAGGCAGTTATTACCACCATTTTATAGATGCAGAAGATGAAGAACAGAGAGATTAAGAAATTTATCCCAAATTACATTATTAATTGAGGTATAGATGCAGAAGTTTTACCCCAACCCTATTCTAAATCCTACAGTTAATTACATACAATATTATTCCATTTGTCTTACCAGAATTTAGCTACACATTAGAATTGCCACTATAATATCTGGCTTGAATTTCCCTGCAAGCCCTGTTTCTTACTGGTGCTCCACCTACATCTCATTGTTATGTCCACAGAACAGTTTAAAAGTATAGCGTCCATATTTCTATCTACATCTATGTAGAGAGACTGAAGAATTTCTATCTCACAGACAGGAATCTCATTAGTAATAGTCCTTGCTGCTCAAGAGGCAATTATTATATTCTCCATGGACTCATCCAATCCCCAGTCCACATCTTATTCTGTGAAACATATGGAATCCTAGCTTAATTAAATTAATATAATAAAATGATGTACTTAAGAATTCAGAATGTGTCTAAGTTACTACTAGCTGTATTACTTAGGTGATCTTTAGCCATTTTTCTCTTAGGAAACCTCATATAACACCTGTATGCTTGGAAATAGTGTGCACTTAAAACTTACCTGTAATTTGCTTCAATGTTCATGTAACACAAAGACTTAAAAAAAAAAAAAAAAATATATATATATATATATATGCACACACACACAGCAGTCTTTATGATGAGATATATATATATATATATATATATGTAACATATAAACAATATATATTTATATATTTACATATATTTTTATACACACATATACAAACTCTGCAATTATATATATATAACATATATTTAAGAGTATTTCTAAAACTCAAGAATCATCAGCTATACAAACAGAACTATGTTGAGTCATTTGGAGAATAATTTTAAGTTGGCTCTGATGTATGATTTGGCTAATAATCTAGTGAGTTGTACTCTAAGAAGTACAAAAGATGTGAGAATAAACATGCAATAATGTTAGCTGATATATATGCGTGTGTATATATATATATTTGTATAATATATATTAACATATATAATACAAATATATATATATATATAATATACATATATATATAATATGCATGAGCCTATGTTTGTATTTCATTCTCAAAGACACCCCAGAAAAAAAATCTTACTTTAGTTAAGCGTTGTAGAAATGCCATGCAGCTTTGTGTTTTTTCCTAAATCTGATTTACAAAAACTAAAATTGTCCATCGAGGAATCCCAATTTTTGTTATCAGTTTAAAAGGTGAATAAAAAATCACAAATATTGCATATTATAATTTTTAATAGGAGCAAATTAATAATGGATATTTTAAATAAAAATATACTTTGGGATTCTGGTTTCTGATTCAACTTGTAAAGAGCTTAAAAGTCACCAGTTACCACTCCATCCTAGTGATAGGTAAAAAGCAGAACAAATTGAAAAATTAACAATTCTTGAATACCTTAGAGAAGTGAGGTCACAGGAAAAATTTATTTCCCCAAAATTGGAGACACAAACATTTAGATAAAGAATCACAACTTACTGGAGTATAAACCCACAAGCAGAAACCTCTGTAGGAACCAGTGCAGGGCAGCAAAACCTGAACTGTAATTGATGAATTACTAGAGGTTCAGTGTGGACAACTGTGAGAGTTAAAAACACCAGGGACCTCATACCTTTGTGAGTTTTAAGACCAGGATCTCTTGCAGGTCTTCATAGTATAGAAGAAAAATCCCCTGATGTTTCCGGCAGAAAGAGGAGAAAAGGAACAGACTGACATATGCCAGAGCATCCTGAACTTCTTGACAAGGCCTGCTCTTAAGATACACTATTTTACCAGAGCCTAACCTAACTAAGGGAAGAGAAATACCACCCTCCAGCAACCTCTAGCCTCTCATGTGGGGGAAGGGGAATTCACAGCTCTAGCCCCCTATAGCTATCCTGTCCTATCTAACAAGGGTGGGGGGAAACTGAGAAACATTAGTAAAGTTCACTGGCTAGGGCCATGAGCTCCCCAATGAGAGCTCCATGAGACGTACTTACAGGACCATAGGATGCTATTTCTTCCTCTATATTTTACTGCTATATTACTCAAAGCCTATTTAGTGCAGTACATCATGGTTGCCACCCAATAAAAAATTAGGAAGCATACTAAAAGGAAGAAACATACTTTGAAGACACTGAACAAGCATCAGAACCAGAGTGAGATGTGGCAGAAATGTTGAAATCATCAGAATGGGGATTTTTTTTTTAACTATGATTAAGATACTTGGGGATATAATGGAAAAAGCACACAAAATGCAAGCTCACATGGAAAATGTAACCTGAGAGATGGAAATTCTGAGAAAGATTCAAAAAGAAATGCTAGAGATCAAAAACATTGTACCAGAAGTGAAGAATGCCTTTTGTGAACTGTGGGACAACTACAAAAAGTAAAACGTACCCATAATTGGGATACCAGGAGAAAAAAGAAAAGAATAGAAGACATATTTGAAACAACAATGACTGATAATTTCTCCAAATTAATGTTGAGTAATGAAGCACAGATCTAGGATGCTCAGAAAATACTAACCATCTTAAATGAAGAAAGGAAGAAAAAAAAGAAAACAAGAAAAATGCACTTCATACCACCCTACACCTAAGCAAGTCATTCAAACTTCAGAAAATCACATATTAGGGAAAAATGAAAGATGCGAGAGGGGGGAAACACCTATAGAGACATAAAGGATTACACATCTGACTTGCCTTCAGAAACCATGCAAGCAAGAAGAGAGTGAACTGAAATATATAACGTGATGAGAGATAAAACCCACCAATCTAGAATTTTGTACCATGTGAAACTATGCTTCAAACTAAAGGAGAAATAAAAATTTCTGAAACAAAAAGACATCTATCTTGTGAGAAATGTTAAGTTCTTTAGAGAAGAAATATGATATAGGTCAGAATCTTGGAACTACATAAGGGAAGAGTATCTGAAAAAGAATAAGTGAAGGTAAAACAAACGTTTACTTTTCTTCATCTATCAGATAACATTATTCAAAACAATAATAGCAATGGAGAATTCAATTATGTATTCTCATGTGTAAGTATTATTATATTTAAATGAAATGAAATGAATAATGGCAATGATACAGGGATGAGAGGAAGGAATTGGGAATTTTTTTGTTATAAGGTACTCTTACTACCCATGAAGTGGTATAGTGTTATTTGAAAGTGAACTTAGATTAGTTGAAAATATATCTGGCGAACACTAGGACAACCACAAAAAACAAAACAAAACAAAACAAAACCAATAAATAAACAAAAAACAAAACAAAACAAAAAAACAGTACAAAAAAGTATAATTGACATGCTGGGAAAGGGGAGAAAATGGAATCATATAAATATTAGATTAAAAACACCAGAGACAGACAAAGTGAGGAAGACAAAAATGGGAACAAAGAACAAAGGCAACAAATACAAAATAGTAGCAAATATGGTAGGTGTTAATTTAGTAATCTTAATCTTAAATATCAATGGTCTAAATATAATAATTAGAAGAGTGCTTTAGAGTATAAAAAAATAAGACCCAACTATATGTTAATTCTAAGAAACCACTTTAAATATTAAGACACGTATGGATTATGACTTTTGAAGTCAGATAGAGCAGACTTCAAAGCAAAAAAAAAAAAAAAAAAAAAAAAAAAAAAAAACTGGGAGAGAGGCATTACATTGGATAAAGAGGTCAATACTCCAAAGAAACATAAACATTATTAATGTTTATGTGCTTAACAAGGAGGGCCAAAATGCATAGGCAAAAACTGATAGAACTGTAGGGAGAAATACATGAATCCACTATTAATAGTTGGAGTTTTTAAGACCCCTTCTATCAAAAATGGACATATACAATAGGCAAAAATTTAGTAAGAACATAGCTGAACTCAACAGTGCTATCAATCAACTGGATATGTTTGTTATATATCTATATATCTATATCTATATAGATTACTTCATCCAACAAGTGTTACACATTTTTCTCAAACTCACATGGAACATTCACAAAGATATACCACATTCTGAGACACACACCTTAACGAATTTAAAAGAAAGGGAATCATACAGTGTCTGCTTTGAGACCACAATGGAATTGAAATAGAAATCTAACAGAAAAATAGCTGGAAAATCCAAAATATTTTGAGATTAAACTACCTATTTCTAAATAACACGTAAATCAAAGAAGAAATCTTGAAAGAAATTAATAAATGTTTTAATTAATTTTTTTTGAAAGAGAGAGCGAGCCGGTGTGAGCTGGGGAGAGGGAGAGAGAGAATCTTAAGCAAGCTCCAACACCCAGCATGGAGCCTAACATGGGACTCAATGTCACTACCCTGAGATCATGACTTGAGCAGAAATCAAGAATCGGATGCTTAACCGACTGAGCCACCCAGGTGCCCCATTAATAAATATTTTAAAATAATGAAAATTGAAATACAACTTATCAAAATTTGTGGAATCCAGTGATAACAGTGCTTAGAAGGTAATTTATAGCATTAAATGCATATATGAGAATAAAGAAAAATACAAAGTTAATAAGCTTTTATCTTAGTAAACTTGAAAAAGAAGTGCAAATTCAATCCGAAAGTATAAAGAAGTAAGGAAATAATAAAAATCAAGTAAAAATCAATGGAATTGAAAATAGGAAATTAGGGGTGCCTGGGTGGCTCAGTCAGTTAAGTGTCCGACTTTGGTTCAGGTCATGATTTCATGGTCAGTGTGTTTGAGCCATATGTCAGGCTCTATGCTGACAGCTCAGAAAATGGAGCCTGATTTGGATTCTGTGTCTCCCTCTCTCTCTTCCTCTGCCCCACTCACAATCTGTCTCTCTCTCTCAAAAATAAACATTAAAAAAGTTTTAAATAAAAAAATAAAATATGAAATCAATAGAAAAAATTAAAACTGGTTCTTTGAAAAGATCAATAAAAATTCCTAGGCAGGTTACCTAAGGGGGAAAAAAAACCCAAAGGACACAGATTACTAATATCTAATATAAAATTTGCATCATCACAGATTTCATGAACATTAAAATGATAATAAAGGAATACTGTGCACAATTCTAGGTCTACAAATTTGATCAACTAGATGAAATAGACTGATTCCTTGAGAGACACAAGCTGCTATAACTCACACAAGAAGAAATAGACAATCTGAATAGGACTATATCTATTAAAGAAATTAAATCAGTAATTAATAACCATCCAAAACATAAAGCACTAGGCCCAGATGGGTTCACAGGTAAATTCTACCAAACAGTTAAGGAAGAAATTATATCAATTCTCTGAGTCTCTTTAGGAAGATTAAAACACAGATACTACTTTCTTACTCATCCTATGAAGCCAGTATTACTCTAATACCAAAGTCAGAAAAAGACATTCTAAGAAAACTATAGACCAATATGTTTCATGAGTATAGATGCAAAAATTTGCAACAATATTTAACAAATGAATTTGACAATGTATAAAAAGAATCATACAACGTGAGCAAGTGAGATTTATCTGAGGTTTGCAAGTTTGGTTAAACATTCAAAAATCAATTAGTATAATCCATATTTTCAGCAGACTTAGATTTTTTAAAAAGAGAAAAATAATATCATTGTATCAATATATGCAGAAAAAGCATTTGTCAAAATTCAACACGCAATCATGATAAAAACTCTCAGTAAACTAGGAATGCAGGGAAGCTACCTTAAATTGCTAAAGAATATCTAGAAAGAAGCTACTGCTAACAACATACTTAAAACAGTGAAAAACTCAAAGGTTTTCCACTAAGATCAGGAATAAGACAAGGATGTCCCCCTGTCACTATTACTTTTTAGCAATGTACTAGAATTCCTAGGTAAAGCAATTAGACAAGAAAAGAAAAAAAAGAGGTATACATATTGGGGTGGGGAGGGAATAAACGTTTGTTTCCAGATAACATGACTGTCTATATAGAAAAACTGACAAAATCAATAACAACCAAAATCCCTTCCTGAAACTAATGAATAATTATAGCAAAATTGCATGATACAAGGTTAACATACAAAATTCAATTACTTTCCTATATACTAGCACTGCACAAATGGGATTTGAAATTAAAAGCACATATTCATTTACATTAGCACCCTCCCAAAAAACACAGAATACCTTACAGTATGTTTAGGAAGAGTAAAATTGGAGGACCAATACTACCTGTCTTCAAGACTTAACACAAAGCTATAGTAATCAAAAAAGTGTGGTGTTAATGAAAGAATAGACAGATAAATCAATGGAACAGAATAGAGAAGCCAGAAATAGACCTCCATGTTTATAGACAACATTGTAGATCTTTGTCAAAGAAATCAAGGCAATACAATGGCGCACAAGTAGTCTTTACATCAAATGATGTTGGAAGAACTGGACATCTACCTGCAAAAAACAAGCAAACAAACAAACAAACAAAAAGAATCTAGACACAGACCTAATATCCTTCCCCCAAACCAACTCAAATGGACAAGAAACCTAAATGTGAAACATAAAATTCCTAGAAAGTTAGAATAAAACCTAGATGACCTTGGGTATGATGATGACTTTTTAGCTACAACACTAAATGCATGATACATGGAAGAAATAACTGATTAGACTTCATTAAGATTAAAAACTTTCGCAAAAGATAATGCTAAGAGAATGAGAAGATAAGCCACAGATTGGGAGAAAATATTTGTGAAGGACACACATGACAAAGGAATGTTGGCCAAAATAGGCAAAGAGCTCTTAACAAAAAACAAAAACAACAAACAAACAAAAAAACCCAAACACTCAACACTAGGAAAATGAACCACCTGATATGAAAACAGGAAACAGAGTGGCCCCTGGGTGGTTCAGTCGGTTAAGCATCTGACTTCTGCTCAGGTCATGATCTGGTTCATGAGTTCAAGCCCCATATGGGGCACTCTGAAACCAGTGTTTGCTTCAGATCCTATGTCCTCCTCTCTGCCTCTTCCCTGCTCGTGCATGTGTGCTCTCTCTCTCCCTCTCAAAATAAATAAAGTTAAAAAAAAAGGCAAAAGACCTGAGCAGACACTACACAAAGTAGATTTCAAATACACATAGGAAAAGATATTCAAAAGATATTCAACATCATGTACTATTAAGGAATTGCCAATCAAAACAATGGTGAGAAACCGTATACTTACCAGAATGGCCCAGATCTGGAATACTTAAAATGCCAAATGCTGATGAGGATGTGGAGCAACAGGAACTCTCATTCCTTGCTTGTGGCAAGGCCAAATGATATAGCCACTTTGGAAGACAGGTTAGCAGTTTCTTACAAAAATTAACATTTTCTTGCTATAAAATCTAGCAATGATGCTCCTTGGTATTTACCCAGAGGAGTCAAAAATTACATCCATGCAAAAACTTTCACACAGATGTTTATGATACTTTTATTCATGGTTGCAGAACCTTGGAAGCAACCAACATGTCCTTCTGTAGGTGAATGCATTAAAAAAACTGTGGTATTTCCAGACAATAAAATATTATTCAGCACTAAAAAGAAATGAGCTATGAAGCAATGAAAAGACAAGGGGGAAACTTAAATGCATATTACTAAGTGAAATAAGCCAATTTGAAAAGGCTGTATTCTATGTGATTCCAACTTTATGAATTCTGGAAAAGGCAAAACTATAGAGACAATAAAAAGATCAGTGACTGTCAGAGGTGTGCCGGGCAGAGATGAATAGGTGAACACAGGATTTTTAGAACAGTGAAACTATACTATATATACTACAATGGTGGATAAATGTCATTATACATTTGTCAAAGCCCATAGAGTATACAATACCTAGAGTGAATTCTAATTATGGATTTTGTGTATTAATGACATGTCAATGTAGGTTCACTGACTCTAACAAATGTACCATTCGTGTGGGAAATGTTGATATTGGTGGTGCTATGTACGTGTGTGGACAGGAAGTATATGGGAACTCTTTCCACCCTGTTTTGCTATGAACCTAAAACTTCTTTTAAAAACTTTGTTGATTAAAATGTGTATGCATGCATGCGTGTGTGTGTGTGTGTGTGTGTGTGTGTGTGTGTGTATAAATTTACTTTGAGTTATCCAAACTTTCAACTCATTTCACTGGTTGCTTGATGATGGAGGTGAGTAAATAAGAAAATCCAACTCCTTTATTTTTTTGGCATTGATTCTAAATAGCTATCTAATTGTTATGGAGTCAGAGAAACTCTTTTCTCTTTAATAGCTGTGTGATTTGATGTTTCAGCTCAAAAGCAACAGCTAGTGCCATAGCTCCTATGCCCTAAATTAAAGAATTAGGAAATCTGACATATATTTTCTTAATGCACCCATTTCCTCTTTGCTAGGGCTTATCTGTGTACCCCCAGGTAAGTCATCAGCTACCCATATACATACCCTTTGTATTCAATTTCTGTTTGAACCATTCTCTTTGCTCATGGTGGATTAGCTATCTACTTTATAAATTTTCACTTTAGTCATACATCCTTTGTGAAAGAATACTTATCAGGTCATATTTAATCTGAGACTATTTCCCAAAAAAACTGATATTAAGAGTTCTTTGCCCATTTTGAAAATTAGTAGAAAATGAAGACGTATTCGGTGACTCAGACCTTGCCAAAAGAGCAATTTAAAGTATTTTCTACATAGAAATCACTGAAGATTTTCATTTTTGCATTCTTAAAAACATCTTCCTCAAATCACTTTTTATTTATCATGCTACTTATGAAGGTATTTTGCATTGCAGCCCAAATGTAGAAAACTTATTCCCCTTGTCTGTTGAGTAAAACATGGTTGATGAAGCCTGTTTTGGGAAACTTTTGAGATGTAAATTTGATTTGAACAAAGACAGTTGATTTGAGTTTTCTAGTCTTTATATTTGTCTCCTGTGTAATTATCATTGTGTTTCTATTGCCTTTATGTAAATGTTATAAATTCTGTCCATGATAAAATTTAGTATATGTAAAGTCCCTGATGTCATCAGCTTGTATCCTCTTTTTATATGTGCTCAATCTTTTATTTATGTGCCTTGTGTTGTACATGCCCTTTCTTCTCTATAACAAGTGGACATTAAAATAACCTTTTAAAATAAATTATCTTTGCCCTACAAGAAGAGATTTTGAGATTGGTTATTCATAAGATTTCCTTTCTGTCAGATGTGCATATGGCAAATATTTATTGAATGCTCGCACAGGCCAGCTTGTGATAATTAAAATAATTACTTAATTAAAATAATATCTATTTATAATGTATTATGCACAATATAGTATAATATATAATCATTATAGGTATATAATGTATAATATTATACATAATATGTTTAGATATGTATCATTATACAGTTATATATGTATATTATAAGGCTTTTGTAATTTTTGTAAAAGCCAAACTGCATTCTTCCCAAAAATTTGAATGGGAATTTTTTAACAGTTAATGTTATAAAATTCCCAGTGGGGGCTTTGATGTCATAGTGTCTTTTCCTGGTTTAATTAAAAAGGAAATGCCATAATATGCATTTTTCATTTGTATGAATATTTACATTAGGGATATAAGTGGCCATATAGGAGAAAAATATAGTAGCAATAGTGACAGTGATAATTTTGGGGAAAGTATGACATTTTGCACTATTTTTTTTATTAACTTTTAAGATGAATGTCTCTTTCATAGACTGTCTTGGTCAGCTTTATGAGTATAAGAATTTATAACACCATAGTTGGAAATATCATAGGTGGACTTTCTGGTTAAGCTACCAGCAATCTAAGGTCTTTGATTTCACTTCTCAGATTTGTGAAAAAGTTAGAAGTTATTGGTCAAATATGTGTTAGAATCAAAAAAGAATTTTTAATAACCACAGACATGTGGTAACACTGACAAAGAATGAGTAGAAATGTACTGCAAAATGTACACACACACACACACACACACACACACACACACACACAAATCTAAAGGAGGAAACAAACAAATGGACCCCTCAAAAAAATCTGAAGGAGAGTCCCTCCAGGTTGTCAGTTCTGTGTACCTACCTTACACATATGAGACTTTCAGTGACCCGATGAATGGAACAAAGCACTCATAATCCTCGATAGCAAGCAACCCTCATTAATACTTCTCTGGAACAACTCTGCAACAACACAATACCACTAAATAAGAAATATGTTGGGGATTTATTTTTATTTCCAAAGATGTAGAGTCAATAGTAAAAAAGAACTGAACCTAGGCTGAAAAGATTTGTAGGATGCCCCAAGTTTCTGTGCAGCAAGGGAATTAAGTCTTCTCCAGACTATCCCCACTGTCTGTACCATATCCACAGTGCAATGAAGCCTACAAAATTCCACAAAGGAGAATACATTTAACCTCTGTTATCAAACAAACAGATTGTATAAACATTGCTCATCTCAGGGTAAATAAATAGGTGAGGAAGGAAAACTACAAAATCAAGCAACTTGCTTAAAAAAATAGAATATAGCCTTCAAGATACTGAAGGAAATCCTTCTTCTGAAAATAAAAGTAAATTATAGATGCTTTGTAATATCAACAAAATTCAGCTAAGTTGGAGTTCATGAAACAAAATTGATGAGATAGACAATAGACTGACATAAAGTGAGCTGTCTATGAGTTAGGTGGCAGTAAAGATAATACAATGTAAACAGTGATTTCAGGATTAATGCCAGCACAAGAAGTAGTAAGAAGTGGAATTAAATTGTAGGATGAAGTGATATAGCAGGCACAGTTAAGCTCCTCTATAATGTTAGGGGAGTGGGTAGGAGACTAAAATACAAAATATGCACAAGGAGAAGCTAAGGTGGTGGAGAAAGAAGAATGATCCAAACACATAACTTTGTTACTTAAATTGACATCAGAACATATGGGATATAAGTAGTAATTAAAGACACAATAGCATAAAATATAATGAGCTGAGGCAAATTATGATTTGTGAACAAAAAACGACTCACTGTATAACAGAAAAAAGGATGAAGTACTGGAGAGAAACAAACAATTTTTATTTTTAGTAATAAAAATTTGTCATCACTGAAGAAAAAGGGAAGAATAATTACAAAAGAAAAAAATCAACATTTTGGGGAATATTCCTGCAACACTAAATAAGAGAAGTAAGTGTATGTTGAGCTGACCGCTAACATTTTGACCCACATTGTAACCCAAATAATAAAAAATAATAATAAAAATAAAAAAATAGTGGTTGTTTATTTGCCAAAGCAGCAATAATCTATTCTTTTTAAACAGTTTTTATTTAAATTCCAGTAAGTTAACAGTGTAATATTAG
Organism: Panthera uncia; assembly: GCF_023721935.1. Classification (NCBI taxonomy): domain Eukaryota; kingdom Metazoa; phylum Chordata; class Mammalia; order Carnivora; family Felidae; genus Panthera; species Panthera uncia. Next base: position 28,759,954 of record NC_064810.1, read on the forward strand.
TTGTAGGTGTGCAACATATTTATTCAACACTTTCCATACAATACCTGGTACTTGTCATAACGTGCACTACTTAATCCCCATCACCTATTTAATCCATTCCCCCACCTCCCTAAAAACCATGAGTTTGTTCTTTATAGTTAAGAATCTGTTTATTGGTTTGCCTCTCTTTTGTCTCTTTGCTCATTTGTTTTCTTTATTAAATTCCATACATGAGTGAAATCATATGGTATTTGTCTTTCTCTGATTTATTTTGCGTAGTATAATACTCTCTAGCTTCATCCGCGTCATTGCAAATAGCAAGAGTTTGATCTTTTTGATGGCCAAATAATATTCTATTGCGTGTGTTTGTATGTATGTATGTATATATACGTACTACATCTTCTTTATCCATTCATCAGCAATAATCTATTTTTAGCCATATAGGATCTCAGATAATGGGTCCATTGGGTAACAAAATATATGGGATTAAAATAAAATTACACCTAGTATACAATGTATAGTATCTATGCCATAATCTATGTATGTGTACAGCATATATACTATCAGTGATCTACAAGACATAGTACATATAGGCAGACTCACTCATGTATAAACAAAGACAAGATAATCATCTGATAAATCTAATGAGAAAAAATACAGAAACACAAGTAAAGTTAGGAATAGAAATTGAAGGCATTAAAATGTAGAATATAAATTTGAAGATATTGATGGCATTAATATTTTTCTAGAACGATAATTTGCCAAACATTGAATTGAACATGTATCAAATCATAGTACATAACTGAAGTTTTACTAGGTGTCAAAAGAATGTCTTTATTCAACATAACAAATTTATCTTTGCCTTCAGGGAGCTAAAATGAACCTTTATTGACTGGTCTCCACAAGTACTTATTTCCCCATATGTGTAACACACATGGCTAAAATATTCATAGGCAGTCAGAAGGTTCTGAAAATCCTGAGATGCTGAGCAATGTTCCATTATAGACCTCAGATTTACCTAAGCCACCTTTATATTTAATTATGTTTTTAGAAGATCCTTCTGACTCACATTTTCAGGCTGAGTGACTCACGAATAACTTTGGGATCATAAATTAGCCAACATAACTTGGGTGGCTAGAATAGACAACAGAAGTGCTGAAAAATTAAAATCATTAGACTAATCTTAAAAAAAAAAAACAACCTACCCCAAACAGATGTATTTAATGGGAAAAGTTTGTTATTATTCCAGAAGGAGTCAGTACTATCTTGTTTAAATTGCCCTCAGCAAAAAGATGAGTAATAGATATGAGAATTTTCAGTATGGTTTAACAATATGAGAGCAGAGGTTTAACAGTAGAAATTAAAGCCAAATAAATAAATAAAAGTGTGTCAAGGAGGATCTCACAAAGAAGGTAACCTTTTAAAAATGCTTGATAAATATTAGCTTAAAAAATAACAAAATCTGCCAAAGTCATGTAGCTAACAAAAGGCTGAGCTTTGGTTTTATTGATTTGTTTTAGATTTTTCTCTATCTGAATTTCTATAGATTACTGACAATAATAGTAAAAACAATAACATTTATCACTTTTGAACGTTAATAAAATGTTAGGCGCTGTGCTAATTGTTTCACAAGTATTGTATTATTTTTTCTTCACAATAACCCTGCTAGGCATTATCCTTGTTCTACAGAAAAGAAACTGGCATTTATGTATATGACAATTCAACTTATGTTTCAGGTATCATTACAGAGACTAATTAATCAGCATTCAGTGTAAATAAACATACGAACATCCCTGCCTTTGTCATACTTACCCTTCCGTGAGAGACACGTTAGAAAAAAATAGTTGTGAGCAGACATTTAATAAAATACTTTCTCTGCTCCATTATAATCTGACCTCTGGTTCACACTCTAGTAGTGTTTCTCTAGAAACCTGATAAGCATAGATGGTCAACCATTTAATTCAACAACATTACTTATAAAAAAAATGACCCCAAGTTGGGCAATTGCATCTGGACTGGTAGGAAATAGAAAGGGCCTACAAGTACGTTATGGAAATGCCATATTTTGGGCTTTCCTGAGTGTGATGGCTCCAGTACTTTGTGGGATCCCTATGTGCTGTGGTCATAGAGTTATTAAAGAAATACTGGCTTCTTTCAGATATGAGGCTGTTAGTTAGGAAAGCCTTGGCCCCTCATCTCCTTGTACCTAAATGGTTTCTGGAAAGTGGAGCTGTTCTAAGGAATGCTTCAAGGACTGTTGTGGAGAAAAGTTTGTGATGCTGCGCTGCTGGCCAGCTGTGGCTCTTCAATATCTTACTGCATAGCTGGCTTTCTTGTATGTCATGTGGTAGTCTGAATATTGTTTGAACCTAAGGAGACTCTCTAGTGAGCACTAGAATAGCCAAAGTGTGCATGTGGCATGTGGTGGTAAGTATTCTGATTAGGAAAGAAAGATGGGGCTTGATAAAAATGCTTGATAAATATTAGCTTAAAAAATAACAAAATTTGCCAAAGTCATGTAGCTAACAAAAGGCTGAGCTGGGTTTGGGAATCTGGGAGGTGTGAATTAAGGTTGTCTTTATCTCCACAAGGACATCTTGGAAATCTGGACAGTAACAATGAAAAATTCACCAAAGTTCATCTATTGATACACAGAATAACATAGCACTATTTGACATGCTGAAAGTTACCTGTTAGTTTGCCTGGGTGAGGTCATTGTTCAGTTCAGCATCTCTTTATATTCAAGAGTATTCTTCACTATGGGATACCTGGATGGCTAGGTCAGTTAGGCATCCAACTTCAGCTCAGGTCATGATCTCACAGTTTGTGGGTTAGAGCCCCACATCTAGCTCTGTGCTGACAGCTCAGGGCCTGGAGGCTGCTTCGGATTCTGTGACTCCCTCTCTCTCTGCCCGTCCCTCGCTTGCACTCTATCTCTCTCACTCTCTCCCTCTCTCTCAAAAATAAAATAAAATAAAATAAAATAAAATAAAATAAAATAAAGAGTATCGTTTACTATCTTAATTTGCATGTATCTTGTCCAGCATCACCATATACATGTGTATGATTAACATTGCTAACATTTAATTCATTGCAAATATTTAGGATTAAAAAGAAACAGTCTCTAATTTTATACCAAATGTTTTGCCAATTTGAAATTGAATTTTTTTACTGCTAGGAATTTGAATTTAAATTTCAAAATATATTTTAAGAAATAGAATGTATACTTCTATAGAGATACTATGAGAAGCAAGGTAAATTTTCAAAAATACATAGTTGCCAGAATATAAAATATCTCCTCTGTTTCTTGATTTTTACATATTTTGAATATGATATTTGGTATTTAAAACCTGCAATTTTTTAATGTGATTCCTTTGGATTATTTTAAAGTCTATATTATAGTAACCACTGATGGCATAATAAAAAAAAAGTTGCAAGCCAACTTATATAGACCCATATATATTTAAACTTTTTTTAACATTTATTTATTTTTGAGACAGAGAGAGAGAGCATGAACAGGGGAGGGTCAGAGAAAGAGGGAGACACAGAACCCGAAACAGGCTCCAGGCTTTGAGCTGTCAGCACAGAGCCCGACGCGGGGCTCGAACCCACGGACTGTGAGATCATGACCTGAGCTGAAGTCGGCCGCTTAACCGACTGAGGCACCCAGGCGCCCCTGACCCATATATATTTAAATAGTTGTACTGGGCCAGGTGTCCTGCAAAGACTGGTTAAGTCATTAGTTGTGCCGCCAAAATAGAAGTCAAATAAGATATAAACAAATAATATCTGTCATGACCAATTCATAGTTTTCACACTGTTTGATCAATATGCATATATATAAGAAATTATTTCAGACACATAATCTAGGGGCGCCCGGGTGGCTCAGTCATTTGAGCATCTGACTCTTGATTTTGGCTTAGGTGATGATTTCACGGTTGTGAGATCAAGCCCTGCGTCAGGCTCTGTGCTGAGTGTGGAGCCTGTTTGCGATTCTCTCTCCCTCTCTCTCTGCCCCTTCTCATCAGCTTGTGCTCTCTCTGACTCTCTCTCTTTCAGAAAAAAAATTACAAAAAAGTGAGACACATAATCTAAATGAAACAAGGGCATAGTTTTAATTTGAGAAATAGTGGCTTTTAACAAAGTAAACCTTATGATCTAAGGTAATGACTTCACATGGCTGCTTTAAATGCCATAGCAGTAGGTTCATTATTTTTTGTGCATTAAATAATGATTTTAATAAAAGTCTCAAGTTCATGTTCTGAAAGCTATTACCTTACAGCTATTGCATATACTTCTTTGTCTAGAGGGCAAAGTGAACAACATCTCATATTTTTCTTAGGCACGATATGAAAGCATTAATTTCCTTCTGCTGCTTTGATGGAGCGCAGTGCTTTGGGGCAAGTCAATGCAAAATGATCACGTTTTCACTTGTAATCAATATAGCTGGCTGACAGTGGGCATCTATTTTTCATTCCAGCAACCAGTAAAATAAAATGATATGTGGGTTTTCTTCAAAAGAGATGCTTTTAGGAAACACACATGAAAATAACATTTTTAGCAAACCACTGAGAAAGTTGGTTATTACTGCAACTCCTTGGCTGCAGAGACAGATGTGAGTCTGGCCTTTTCTTTTCTCCTATCTCTCTCCATGGGATAATTTGAAGATCTGTAACTTTACTTAAGGAGTTGGCTATGAATCATAAATGACAGAATTAGTTTTTAAGGATAATATATTTAGTCCTTGTCATGTCTCTGTGGACTCCTTGACTTCTAAACACCCATTATGTTTTATGTGAAGAGCATAGATCTGCATTTTGTGCTGAAAAAAACGTAATTACCAAATTGCTGCAGGTCCATTTTTTTCTAAGTCATATATTTTCTACTCATGAGATTTTCTAAAATATGAATAAGCTAAATTATAGAAAATGTCTTAAATTGCAGTTAGCTGATTTTGACTGAAAAGCAGTGGATATTTGATGTTGAAGTTGAAATGTTAGAATGCTTGAAGAAAATGACTAACAATAAAAAAACCCTAACTTTTGTAAACTCTGTAGGATCCTGTGAATTTCATAGTCATACCAAAAATGTTTATTTTACTTCTTTAAGTTCAATATAATTTTATTGTCTTCCTATGAATAATTTTTTTACATTTATTCAAATAGTTAAGAAAATGAATTACCTAAAACAGAAGGGAAGAAAAGGAGGGAGAAAGATTGGGAAGGAGGAAGGGAGAGAGAAAGGGACTCTTTAGGGCTGGCTGATTCTATGGACAGAAATTACTTTGCTTCTATAGCCTTTTGGTCATGTTGCCATGGATTCTCTACTGTTATATTGGCTAAATTTTCAGCAATCTTGTTAGGGTAGTTTTCATTTGTAGGTGAAGGAGAGGATTAAAGGTGATGGTTCTTATTTTGTTTCATAAATGTCCAGATTGTATAGATTTGCAGAAAGCTCTGGGCTCATGGGGTCATGGCTGTCTTTTAACAGCCAGAAAGAGTATTGAGAAGATCAACTGGAGCAGATTTTGCAACTGTTCATCATTCAGTTACTTGGAACCATGAGTCCCTGGGCTGTTCTTTTAGCCTGATTTGTTTTAGTGCCTGGGTACTGACTGATGATAATGTGCATCTTGATTGATTTTAGAATACCAGTTTGAAAGAAAAATGTCATGATTGATTTCCAGTTCAATGGAATCACCATATTTTAAAGCATTATCCTTTGTTGTTTTTAAATAATACATACACAAATGCATCATGCTAATACAGGAGTTAACTAATAAATGCTAAGTCAACTAATAATGTAATTAAATGTGAAGACCACTGTTTATCTGCTTTCTGCAACCTCAAGACTCTCTAGAGTTAAATATTGTTTTCAATATTGTGTTTACCTTTCCAATCCTATTCCCGTGCATTTACAAACCTTTAAATGACCACACAGATACTGTTGTTTACTGAAGAAAGGCGATTGTATTGCATGTTGTATTAATTTTCTATTGCTGCATAACAAATTACCACAAATACAGTGGCTTAGAGCAGCACAAATTTATTAGGTCGCACTTACATAGATCTGAGATCTGGCGTGGCTTAATTAGGTTCTAACTTTAGTTTCACAGCTCTAGAATGAAGATGTTGGCCAGGCTTAGCTCCTACATGAGACTTGGAGGAAGAGTCAGCTTCCATGACCACTTAGATTGTTGGCAGAAACCAGTTCCTTGCAGGCGTTAGATCTACCTTTCTTGTTTCCTTACTGGCCATTGGCCAAGACCTGTTCTCAGCTACTGGAGGCTGCCATGTCTCTTGATATGGCTTCAAAGCAGCAATGGTATATCTAGTTCTTTTCATGTTTTAAACATCTCTGACTTCCCTTCTACCCTCAGCCAGGAAAAAAGCTCTACTTTTAAGTGTTTTACATTGGATCCACATGGATAATTCAAAATAATCACTTTATTTTTAGGTCAACTGATTAGTTAGCACTCATTATATCTCCAAAGCCCCTTTTGTAAGGAAACGTATTTGTGGGAGTAACACCAGGCAGAGGCGAACATTGAGGTCCAAATTCAGTTTGTGTGCCACTTGTTTTTTTTTTTTTTTTTTTTTTTTTAGCAACAACTCTTTGAAGGGTTTATTTGGGTTTCAAATTTTTTTTTTTTTCCCCTTTTTTTTTTTTTTTTTTTTTTTTCACTTAGCAACATGTCTTTGAAAGCTTTCTGTGGATCTAATGTTTCTGTGTTCTTCTCATTTGTTTTTCTTTTATATGATGTCACTATATTTCTTCCATGGCATGGATATAGGATACCATATTTAGCCATTTTCCTACTTGTGGAAATTTCAGTTGGAAAATGTTTAACATTATACATGATAAAAGGCAATATAGATTAGTGGTTGAAAAAATTAGGTGTCTGAGATGTAAGGACTTGAGTCAATTAATGGCCCCACTACTTTAGGTAGATGTGAACTCAATTAGTTATTTAACCTCTTTGGGCTGTATTTTTTGTTTATTTGTAAATGATGGGTAATAGTATTTATTTCACAGAGTCATTAGATTAAGTAACATAGTAGAGGCAAAATGGTTATCTTGCCATAAAATATTCACTGAAGTAATGTTAATCATGTCTATGCTATACTAACATGAGTATTTCTATAGTATAATTTCCTAGAAATAAGATTTAGATTGAAGGCAAATGTACTTCTAATTTAGAAAGATAAGACCAAAGTGCTTTATGGTAAATCCATCCCTGTAAAAAAGACCTAATTTTTTTATTTTTCCTCACTCTGTAATACTGGATTAGGTGCTCCTATTTAACAAGTGTTTATTGAGTACCTATAACATATCAGATACCTGCTAAGTATCATGCAATACAAATGTAAGCAAAAATGGCATGGTTCTTGTTTGTTGAATTTACAATTTCACAATTTGTCTATAAATTAACAAGATAATCAAAAACATTTTAATTATAAATTGTGATTAGTGCTATGTAAAAAAGGAACAGGTAATTAAGGAAGCATATAACAAAGAACCAGATCTTGTCTAGAGAGTCAGTAGCCATCCTAGAGATAATGGTAACTTGGGCTAGAGTAGAGGAACGATGTGCTGAGATTGCTTCTCGAAGGAAGTAAAATTATCAGGGCTTACTATTAAGTTGAAAGGCAATAATCAAGATAAGTAAGTTTCTATATAGATAATAGTGCCAATCATTAAGTTATGGGAAAATGGAAGAAGCTCAAGATGGGAGGGGAAGATCATAGTTTTCAACATAGGCACATTGAATTTGAGACACCCCAAGGAAGATGTCAAATATACAGTAAAATATACAGAACTCAGAGGAGGTCTGGGCTGGACATAGATATTTTGGAATTTGAGTTTTGAAGTTGTAATTAAAACTATAGGGAAATATGATGATGCAGCTCTTTAAAGATCAGAGCTGTATTATTCAATACAAGAACTATAATGGCATGGGGATTCTTAGCACTTGAAATATGGTTAGTCTGAGATAAAATTACACCAGATTTTGAAAATTTAGTAGGAAACAAAGTATGTGAAATATCTCATTTATAACTGTTTATATTGATTGCATACTGAGATGATAATATTTTGAATATATTGATGTATTAAAATTAGTCTTTTCTGTTTCATTTTACATTTTTTAACAATTTTTATGTGTGTTTATTTATTCTGAGAGAGAAAGAGAGAGAGTGCAGGAGGGTCAGAGAGAAAGGAAGAGAGAGAATCCCAAGCAGGATCCACACTGTCAGTGCAAAGCCCAATGTAGGGCTCAAACTCACGAATTGTGAGATCATGACCTGAGCCAAAACCAAGAATTGGACGCTTAAGCAACTAAGCCACCCAGGAGCCCCTACTTTTATATTTCTGATGTAGGTTCTAGAACATTTAAAATTATATATATGCCATTTACCACTCACATTATATTTCTATTGGATAGTGGTGGTAGAGTGATCAAAAATGCCTATATTTGAGCTTTAAGAAAATTAAATATTTAATGTCTTGGTAGAGAATACATAGCTGAAAAAGATGTGAAAGAGTGACCAGATTACTAAAGGAAATTTAATATTTAAAAACAAAGAAAAAGTATATTTTGAAAGAAAGTGTGCTTTATTGAATAGCGCTCAGAGGGCAAAAAAGATACAGATTGAAAAGTGTGCAATTGTGCGTTGGATTTATGAGTAGGGATTTTTATGAAGACAGTCACATTTATTTTGGTGCAGTGGGATGAGTTGAAGCCTGATTTCTGAATGTTGATGAACAAACTGAAGGTAAAGAATTACAAATTGGGAGGATAGACAAACTTATGAAATCCGATTAGAAAGGGGAAATGGAATAAAGTGATCTGTTTTAATACAAAGAGACCTGAACATATTTAAAAGCCAAGAGAACTATCCAGAAAAGAAGAAAATGTTTCCAATGCAGGAGAAATTGGAAATATTGGATAATACGTAAATTCTGTGAAGTCGAGTAAGAGAGACCTTCTACCAGAGCATTCACCATATGTTAGATAACTATGTGTTTATTTGTCTATATGTATCATTAGACTATACTATAGCTCCAAGAAGATGGGAACCATTTCTTCTTCCTTATCTAATTCTCAACACCTACTATAAAGTGTTCTCTACCTAATTTATCTTCAAGGTATGTGTACTACGTGAGGAAAGAATGAATATTGAATATATATAAGTTTGTTATATAGATCATAATCACAAAGAACATTTCTTAAATATGAGACTGTTGTTGAGGAAAAACTAATTCTTTTTTTTAAATGTTTATTTATTTTGAGAGAGAGAGAGCATGAGCATGAGTGGGCGAGGGGCAGAGAGAGAGAGAGAGAGAGAGAGAGAGAGAATCCAAGCAGACTCCACAGGGTCAGCACAGAGCCCAATGCAAGGTTCAACACAGAGATCGATCCCATGAACTGTGAGATCAAGAGTAGGCCGAAATCAAGAGTTGGCAGCTTAAGTGACTGAGCCCTCCAGGTGCTCCAAAATTCTTGACATTAATAATGCACAATAGGATGAAGGAAGAGAAGGGCATTATAAACTGATCATCATGTTTTCATATTTATATTCCATACTATAGATCCTCTGGATGGCTAGAAATACAGGAAGCTGGGAAGCTTAGTAGAAATATATTAAGACCAGGGTGGGATGTGCCACAGGTCCAGTGAAAAATAAATGAAAGAACACCCAAGCCACCTTCCCCTGCGTGCCTTCAAATCTAGGCAATTGGTATCACTGAGTTTCTTGATATTCATCAGAACTTTATTTTAGGATCCAAATTAAATTACTTTGTAATTTTCTACTTTCATAATGTCTCTTAGTCAAACTTCTACTGTTGAAACCATGTATATGCAGAGGTTGTTTGCCAGGACTAGGGTACCTATAAACCTGAATGAATATGAGAGCGATCTAATGTTTGGGAATGATTTAACTGTTGGATTTTTCTTATTTTCTGCTTCACTTACTTAGTCCATGTTCCACTTTTCCTGGTAATGGATCTTCTCTATTGTTTTTAGATAGACATGGTGGGAACATACAAAATCCAGGAGCTGGATTGTCTGAACAGTGGTCTCATTCTGTTATAGATCAGTGTGCTTATTATTTTATAGAAAATGAATTTGGAGGAAATATGAAAAAAGTTTAAAAGATGCTATATTTTGGATAGGCAGAATTTAATGAGTACTTAAATTTTCCATAGATTGCTAAAGCATTTTAGAGTATTAATTCATTTAATCCTGAAACCAACTTTTGTTATCATCTTCATTTTAGGAAGGACAGGAAGGACACAGAGACTTTAAGTAACTGATCTAACACCACACAGTTATTGAGTGCTGGGATAGAGATTTGAAGCCAGCTACTCTGACTTTAGGTTCTTAGCTCGTATCTACTAAGTTATTCAAATTGGCTATTATTCAGATTGGCTAAAGCTAGATGGAAATGAGCTCTTAGTAGTAATACTCAAATAATAACAGGAACTTGGTGATTTTATGAAGTAAATTGAAAGCATTAATTTGTTTTCTTTTTTTAAGTTATAAAGGAAAGAAACATAGGCAGATGAGACATTGCTTTGAGATCTGACCTTATATGCCACTGTGGCTTTATCGATATGTTAAACCCCCTTTAGTCTCAGTGTCCTTCTTTGTAAAGTCAGTTGGTTAGACTAATTGTCAATAAAGTCATTTAAAGCCTTATAATGATGGGATTGTTGAATATTGTTGGAGTATTCCAATTAATAGATTTCATGTTTAAAATAATCATCTTAGCAAGTAGGCTGCTAGGTAGCAAATGATGAATATGTAAGTGGAAAAGGACACTGTTACACATTTTCAGTGAAATCTTTATGAGAGAAATCTCTTTAATTTTTCTTTTAAAACATTTTTAGCAAGGGTGATGGATGACTAATTAGATGTTAATTGTTCATGTCTACTGATTAGGAAACGTAGGAAGGGTTTTTAGAGCGTTGATTTAATAAGGAATGACACTTGAATCTTACCCATAATTAGCTTATTACATTTGGCTGCTGTTTGAATCTGTGCTATGGGAATGATTTAAAGAGATTAATCTTTTTCAAGGACCAAGTAAGTACTGATACATTACCCTAGAACACCTTCCAAACTTGCTGACACAATGATGACCCTGATTCTATGTGATATATTCATACTCTTCATAGGTTAAGGGAAAACCAAGAGATCTGGCTTTTGGGTAGAACCCAAACTCTCAATGTCATTTATTAGGTTACACAATGTCATTTAGAAGGTTACACAGTTAACAGTCTTATGCCTCCTTTAATGGGGGAAATTTCATGGTACCAAAAAATGGAAAATCCAGTTTTTAGTGTGTATATCAGAAATGAAGCTATTCTCTTCCTTGCCAAAACTTGTGTATAAACCCTCCTTTCATCCCAGACTGACAGAGAACTGCCAAAAGCAGAGGAAAGAGAGTAACGTGTGAGTGCTCAGCTTAGATAAAGAAAACTGCAGAAATACTTCTAAGAATGAATTAACAAGCACTTGTATGCCTAATATCCAGCTTAAGAAATGCAACATGGTGAACACTACTAAGGTCTCAATGTTGCCTAAGGTCAGAGTACATTATTTTCAGGCATATCTTTATATTTGTACTACATGTTTATGTATCTCTAAACTATATACTTGTATTTTCTTCATTGTTGGAATTTCATAGAGCTTAATAAGTGGCAACTTTTTTTCTCTTCCTGAGTTCAGAACAAATTAAGAAATATATTGAGAAGTTAGGTAGATATAAATCGCTTGATAGCTGGCAAAGAGAGAAGCTTAGCTGTACGCCAACAACGAACCCTGAGATCTGAACTCCATAATTAAGTTACCTACTCATTGCTTAGAAGGACAGAGCAATTGCCGACCTTTGTATATGGAGGCAAATCATACTACCCATAGGAGCAGAATACAATGCACCTCTGTGAGTTTAGCTAAACCCCAATAAGGAAGAAATGTGGAGCAGAGTATGTGAAAGGCTGAGGTAAGAACACAGAAACACCAGGGAATTACTTTGCCATACTTAATGTGGGTTATCACCAACTACTTTCATAATGAGGAAGGGATGGTTTATTTAACAGTCCCACTGTATAATAATTTTAGTTATTACATAAATGTATGTTATAACTTAAATTTCTGGTAGACAGAATTTTATTTCAAGTTACAAGCTTTATCATTATTCTTTCCCATCTTCAGAAAATCCTAAATGCAAATATCTCCTGAGATCTCCTATATTACTTGATTAGCAAATTAATTGGACCCTACATGGCTGCTAGCGACAAGATTCTTTAATCTGGAGTTGGATAAGGCAAATGTGTAAGACGGCTTACAAAAATCAGTTCTACCTCACTTTACTACATATTCCCATTGGATGACTGAATCCATCATATTTATTCCTTGCCACAAAAGCAATTCCACAAAAATAAAAACAAAATAATCTGTTTCAAAGTGCGTATTTATACATTAATTTACAGTGAGAATATATTTATATAGATTGTGCATTAATTCAAAATAAAGTATACACATTTTAAATGTATGTCTCAAATTTACCACTACATATATAACTTTTGAGTATTTAGACAAATAAAAGCTCATTTATTTCCCACAGTTACCATTCCACAACCATAGTTTAATGGGGCTGCTAATGAGTTTTGAGTCATGGCTTATTTACCTTCATGTAGACAAATAAACTTTCTTCTATGTCCTTTTCTTAGAAACAAAAACAATATTCTGTTTTTAGTTATTTATTTATTTTGAGAGTAAGAACATCCCAAATAGGCTCCACACTGTCAGAGCAGAGCCTGACACAGAGCTCAAACATACCAACCATGAGATCATGAAATATGAGATCATGACCTGAGTTGAAATCCAGAGTTGGATACTTAACTGACTGGGTCACCCAGGTGCCCATCTTCTATGTCCTTAAATAATACCTTCAACTTACAAATCTATTTCACAACCAGGTTGAATGAGAAAATGCAAGATGATCCAAACAAATCAGAAGCATTTCAGGAAAACTAACAGCATTCACATTTTGGAAAAGGTTTATTAGGACAGTAACAGAATTTTTAAGTCTTTGTAATGATTTTTGACTGACTCATGGTAGATAATAGGACAATTTCTTGTTTGAGGAATAGGGAACATGCCAAGGGACTAGGTATATTTCATGTGTGGTTCATCTCTTGCTTGCTGTCATAAGGGGAAATTTTGATACTATTGAAGGCTATTCTTAGAAATGGTATTTACGAATCATCCAGTTGGATGTCTCCTCGGTACAAAATGACTGGATACATTTGTATCATTATAAGACAAAATAGGTAATAGAATTAATCAAAAATCAAATTCAAATATCAGTCAATGGAAAAACTACCATATTATATCTGCAGAGCCTTCATAGACAATCTCTCATTTGAAGCTCACAATAAAATGAGTAGATGTTATCTTCATTTTACTGAGGAAGAAGCTGACAGGGATTTATTCAAGCTAAGGTAGTTATTGTTATGGTCCCTATCATAGAGATGAACATGTTGAGACACAGAGACTTAAGTGATTTATCTGAGGTCACACAGCTGGAACATGAGTTATAAACCTAGCTGGTCTGACTACAGAGCCGATGTAAATAACCACTACACCATATAATAGAGGCAATGCAAAGGAAAACTTCTTTATGCATGTTATAGTATATTAACCATTTTATTCAAGATATACTCTCAAACAACTCGAAAATACCAAATCCAGTAACTTTTCTCTTCAGGCTTCATTTTATTTAATTCAACTGAAGCACTGGATGTCTTTGGATTAATTCTCTTCCTAAAACTATCTTTGCCTTCTGCATTGGGGAAAATAATCTGATATTTGCATAGTGTCTTATAGTTACTTTTATATACGTCATTGTATTTTGTGTATACAGAGTTTGGATTATGTTAGGAAAATGTTGTGATGGATGGGGAAATTAAGGCACAGAGATGGTCAATGACTGGTTCACAATTATACAGTAGTAAGTAGAGAAACCATATCTAAAACTCCTACCTTTAAAGTAACTGGTCCTGCACAGTTTCCATTGCAGAATGTTGCCTCCTTAATTTTTTTTCTCAACTGGATGAATTAGATACTCTTTTTTTTAAATTTTTTTGTTAACGTTTATTTATTTTTTTGAGACAGAGAGAGACAGAATATGAACGGGGGAGGGTCAGAGAGAGAGGGAGACACAGAATCCGAAATAGGCTCCAGCCTCTGAGCTGTTGGCACAGAGACTGACGCGGGACTCGAACTCCAGACCGCGAGATCACGACCTGAGCCTGAGTCAGACGCTCAACCGACTGAGCCACCCAGGAGCCCCATGAATTAGATATTCTTAAGTTTAACATTTCTTTTACTTATATGGGGCAATTGCTAAATTCATTGATTATGATTGTATTTTACTGAGATTTGGTTTAGAATAATTGTTGCCATCTGATAAAAATATTACATGTTTGTAGTGTTCAGGAATGTGCCAATCACTGCCACAAAATGAGGATATAGTGTAATGCATTTGGGGATATGTTAAAAAGATAGACTAAATTATTAATTAAATTCTCTATGTACATATGTAAAGTTGGCAATGTATAATTTATTTCTTAGTCTTCCTGGTGTCTTTGTAACAGCCTACTGCCATCTACTGGGTTTTGTTCAGAACTGTCCTGTTAATCACCAAATTAGAACTCTAAGTTTTATGAGTTTCAAATCTGAAAGCTTGATGTTGACATGCCAGTGACTTTTAAACCCTTTCTTCCTATTATAGATTATGAAATTATTAATGCAAAACTGGTTTAGTTTTTCTTATTTAGTATAATTTACCATTTCTTCTCATAGGACATTTGGAATTCAGATCTTACCAGTAAATTACCTTGAATATCATCACTATGATTTTGAGGTTAATATCAACTGCTTAAATTTATTCCATTTAAACCTTATATTTCATTCCATAAAATTTTATTAAAATTTTCTCATTCTTCTGTAGTTTGGAATTATATATATCATAGTTATTTCTCCTATTTAAACTGGAAGGTAGAGGTGCCAGCATGGCTCAGTTGATTGAGCGTCTGACTTCGGCTCAGGACATGGTCTCATGGCTCATGGGTTCGTGCCCAGCATTGGGCTTTGTGCTGACAGCTCAGAGCCTGGAGCCTGCTTCAGATTCTGTGTCTTCCTCTCTTTCTGCCCCTTCCTGCTCATCCTGTGTCTCTCTCTCAAAAATAAGTAAGCACTAAAAAAAATTTTTTAATTAAAAAATAATTTAAAAAAATAAGCTGGAAGGTAAAGTCTTAAGGTAGCCCAAATTTAGGAAAATTCTTCATGGCTAATAAAGCAATGACAACAATATATAATATTACTTTTTGCAGAAATAAACACAATTATAAGTAAACTTTTAGTTTTTGTGTATTAAAACATAAATTATTCATTGGATACAAATTACTGTTTCCAACCAAATTCTGATAGAATTTAACTAATTTTAAGGTTGGAATTTTGTTTTTATCTATATTTTATAAGTATTATTTTGTTTTTAAATTAGGATTAGAAGTCTGATTAGGTTATATGGGTATTAATTTATTCACTGATTTCACTTATATTAGATAATATAGTAGAAACTGTTACTACTTGCATGTGTTATATATTTCAAAGCACTCTCTTGTACGTTTTTTAGCCTTCTATCATGAGAAAATGTTCTCCAAAATCATTAATAATTCTGGTACTGATTTTTAAATAGCTAGCAATATTGAAATTATTTCCAGAGGGTTTACTGATACTAATTATAGTCAAAGTCATTACAAGCACAATAGAGCCCACAGTAAAATAAACAATGAAACAGACAAGCACTTCATAAATGAGTTTTATAATAATATCATCCCAGATGAAAATGCTTTTTTTTTTAACAGCTGTATTAAAATGTTTCTCTAAGGTTGCAGAGAAACCATGACTGCTTAATAGAAACAAAACTGGGGGAAGTAATGAAATAAAAATAATGAAAATATTAAAATGATGGTACTATGGGTTTGCATATTTAGAAGGGTAGAGAAATGCAGCATTTCAAATACTACTATGTGCTTGATTGATAAAACATGCATAAAAAAGTGGTACCCCCCTAAAGAACTTCTTTTGCAAAAGCCTTTGACTCATAACTTATTTCCCCATTTCGCATTAACCCCACATGTCATCATTTACCAAGAATGCATTGACTGTGCCTCTTACTTTTTTCTCCATTTCTTCTTGCTAATGGCTCTTTTTCTGCCTCCTTTCTCATGTACTATCAAAAGTACAGTAACTTTTTAATTCCTCTCGGATCCTCCAGACTTCTATTTCTCCAGTTCCTATTCCCCACTGTCCAAAGCCAAAGTGGAAGAAAGGAAGGGGGAAGGAGTTAGTATTGAAAGCTTGTCATTTATCAAATACTGCTCTGAGCACTTTATCCAAGTTTTCTCAACCCTCGTAAGATAGACTAGTCCTAATCTTCAGGACATAAAATTGAGTACTGCCAAATTTCCATAGCTAGTCTAAGTGCGCATAGCCAGTAAGTGTCAGAAACAGGATCTATTTCCAGGTTCCCATTCCGTCTGTCCTAAACTGGATACATGAGAAATTTTTCTAAAGGGAAAAGCATTGCCATTATTCAGTGTCAGTTTATACATTAATAATATAATAATAACAGTTTATATTGCACAACACTTTTCATCTTACCAGGCATTCCTCTAATATTTTAAGTATATTAACCTTTTTAATCTTAAAAATAACCCTACCAGGTAGTTATTATTATTATTAATTATTATCATTATCCCCTTTTTACTGATCATAAAGTGAGGCATAGAAAGTTAAATAGTCTGACCAATATTACAAAGCAAGGATATAAGAGAGCAGGGATTTGAACACATGCATTTTAGCTGCAGAGTCCATCTTCTTAACTACCACATAAGGCTGGGTTGATGCTTAGCACATACTTTTTGACTTGAAATGAAACTTGGACAGTCTACTAATTTTGCATGAAAATTGATTTTATGAATTAACTGTAAAATGGAAATAAAAATGGTATTGAGGTCCTAGAATTAAAAATCAAATAGAAAAGTAAAATTTACTAGAGTTCTATTTAAGAACAATGGAAACTTGAAAGACCAGAGTCATTTTTGAATCTCTCTGCAGTGTAGAATTAGGGTAAACAAAAACCTTTGAAAATATAGAGGGAAAAGTAATTATGGGACCTACAAAATGTGGCATGCTTAAGAAAACGGAGTAAGTAGTGAAATAAAAATCAGTGATTATAAGAAGTGATCATTTTTCTAAGTCTTGGTCATAAAAATGCTATGTTTAAACCTTCCCCACTTTGGTAAACATTAAAACGTCATGTTCTATGACTTCTCAAACTTATTTGAAGAAAAGTATTAGTTTTAATCGTCTGCTATGAACTGAATGTTTGTGTCCCCACACATTAAAATGTTGAAACCCTAATGCCAAATATGATAATATTTAGTGTGGGGCCTTTGGAAATTGATTAGGTAAGGAAGCTACTAGTGTCCTTGTAAGAAGAGGAGGGAGAGAGCACGCCCCCTTTCTCTCCACCTGGAAGAGGCCTCTCATTAGGAACTGACTCAGCCATCATCCTGATCTTTAACTTCCTAGCCTCTCAAAATGTGAAAAATGAATTGTGTTGTTTAAACCACTCAGTCTAAGATGTTTTGTTTTGTTTTGTTTTGTTTTGTTTTGTTTTTTTGGCTTTAGCAGCCCGGACTGATTAAGACATAGTCTTCTAGCCAAGCAAACTCTGACCTAAGCAAGGAGACTGTTGGTTTTGTCAAAATTTTGGTTTACACAGTACTTTGGGTTGAACTGTATTTTCCAAAATGATTTATTGAAGTTTAACCCCATGTGCTTCAGAATGTGGCCTTATTTAGAAATAGGGTCATTGCAGGTGTAATAGTTAAGATAAAGTCATACTGGAGTAGGATAGATTCTTAATCCAATATGACTATGTTGTTATAGGAAAGGAAAGAGAAAGTCAGAGGTCAGAGAGCCAACCCTCATGTGAGGACATAGAGACAGACAGGGAGAACACTGTCTGACAAGAGAGGCAGAGACTAGAGTAATGTTGCTGCTGCAAGCCAAGGAGTACTGAGCACTGATGGACACCACCAAAAGCTAGGAAGAGACAAGGAAGACTCATTTTTTTTTAATATTTAAAATGATTTTTTTAAATGTTTAATTTTGAGAGAGAGAGAGTGAGGGAGAGAGAGAGTAAGAACAAGTTGGGGAGGGGCAGAGAGAGGGAGACAGAGGATCTGAAACAGGCTCTGCTCTGACAGCCCAATGTGGGGCTTGAACTCAAGAACCGTGAGATCACGATCTGAGCCGAAGTAGGACGCTTAGCCGAACTGAGCCACCTAGGCACCCCAACAAAGAAGAATTCTACCCAGACTCTCAGAGGAAGCATGGCCTTGCTAATACTGTGGTTCTTGGACTTTTAGCTTTCAGGACTGTGAGAGAATATATTTCTGTTATATTAAGCTGCCGGAAGTGTGGCACTTTGTTATGGCAGCCCGAGGAAACTAATATACTTAGCATCATTTCACACTCAGGGGGAGGCTCTTGCTCCCATGCTAGCCAGCCAGCACTAGAATCTCTTCCATCTGTGGGTTTTCTATTTCTATTCATTACAATTATGTGCAATTGCCCAGAATGGTTATATTCAGAACAGGAAAAGCCCCTTTTGAAAACATGTGGCACTTTTCAACACATAAAAGATTTAAGTCATCCTCTGTCCTGAAAAGACCCCCCCCCCATCCACACACACATGTGATTCCACTTTGCAGTTCTTTCCTTTATCCACCTCAAAGGGAAAGAGAAGCACCAACTCCAACTGGAATGTTAGCTACAAGCCTATAGGAGGGCAGGAGCCTACTCTCTCCCTCTGATTCAATCAATTCGTGAAGAAATGATCTGTTCAAAGGAAAGACCTCACTGACTATGCTGTAACCAGTCTGATAACTATACTTCTCAGGACTGGCACAGACAGTGGTCTTATTACCCACCACAAACCCGTCTGTATTCACAGTCATGTTGGAATAGCACCCCCCTCCACCCTTAAACTGCCATGATGAGATGAGAACTCAAAATGGTCTCTGATTCTATCCAACGATAGCATTGTATCATAGCCTTCTTTACTTTTCTTCATTAAAGCTCCAAGAATATTCCTTAATTTCTCCTTATTTCCAGGTATTGTCCTTTCTCTTGGGAGTTCTCTTTTTCAAATATTGGACTGGAGGATGATAAATCTTCTTAACTATTCTGTACCGTGATCACCAAAGTGATTTCCCCCCGTTGTTTTTAGGAATTTGGTAAAATATACTACCATTGTCATAGACAGATTGACAAAATTTAAGAATGTTCAATGATTCTCAAAACACAAATAACCTAAAGGTATTGTTTCTTTTCCTCTCTTACCAAATCTTATAAACCTTCAAAAATCTTCATGTTACAAATTATTCCTCAGTTTGGGCTTATTCGTATGTTTTCTTCTTGAATAAGGAATTCCGTTTCCATGTCACTTTTCATCTATGGATGATGTATCCGTTGAATTATAGCGAACCTGTTGATATGAAATTTAAATGCAATACTCCTTAATAGTATAATTTGCCTTTCAGAAAAACTTCTCAGTCTAAATAATATGCTGGGTGCTTAATCCTTTCAGAGCTAGAAGAATTCAAATTAGATTATTTTTAGTCCAGAAGCAAGATAAATTATTTTCAAATAATTTTAAAATATAATAAGTATTCTTTTGATCAAGATTTTACAATTCATTTTTAACCTCTGTTTTTTCTAGTTGTATACTGAAATACCACGAAATTTTTACATAATATTTTTCTGACTTTGTATGTAGCAGACAAAATTATTAAATATTATTGAAAGCTCTAAAAGGTAAATTGATTTTTCCTTAATAATAGAGTATTTTAAAAATGAATTTTCAGTAAAATATTATTGATTGACTTAGGAAATTTTCTGTTGAGTAAACATATGCTCAACATCAATCTGTTGACACAGTTAGGTTGTATTAATCTTTAGTGGAATAATATCCACAAAAAAATTCAGTGCCATATGTTTGCTGGGTTGCTATATTCGTAGATTTACAAATGAGAGGTAAAAAGATGAATAATAAATTGTGTTTACTCTTGATGGAAAACAGTATTAATTATTAAAGATTTATGCAATTATTCTTCATTATGTCCAATAAATATATATAAGGAAAAGGTTTTAATGAAGACTTTCTAAGGCCAAAATCAGTTGAATACTAAACGTGGATTTGAGAATCATCTTTAAGACCGTAAAGAATGTTAAGTTCAACTTGTAAAAAAAAAAAATTCTTAGGTTATGAATTAGGATTAAACCAAGAAAAATCATCAAGATCGTTGTATGGAGATTTCACTGAAGGCAGAGGTTTTTTTCTGTGTGACACTCTTATTGAAAGGCCATGGAAGCATTTGCAGAGAGAATTTTCAGAAGAAAATGTGTGAGCATACTTTCAGCTGTAGCCCCTTATGCTTTTCTCACCCTGAAAATTGTGTCAAACAATGGAAACTAAAAACTGATTGAAGTATTAAGAATGAATCAAAGTAGTATCAGAGTACTTGAAGTTTTATACCATTTGAGTATTATATGCTTAGAAAACTTGAGAAAACAGTGAAATTTGAAAAATGATATACTTACACACAAATCACAGTCTATTGATATTTTTAAAATCTCTTCTAAGCTTTTTTTTCCCTAGAGAATCATGTTTGTTGTTACTAAAATATTTTTGTCAACCAAGAAAGACTTTTTGCTTTAAATTCCTTTTTTTTTTTTTTTTTTACTCAACCAATGTGACACTTCTGCAGTTATGTAACCAGAGAAGAATCAATGCTTCCTTTATTTTTTATTATTGGTGAGTCATTGTGGGGTAGTAGTTGGTAGCTCCTTCCTCTGCACACTGTACCCCAACTCTCAACCACACCAAGTGATGTTACTATGACACTGAAAATTTGAGATACAGTGCTTACTCCAAACCTGGTGAGTACACATACATTAAACACACACACACACACACACACACACACACACACACACACACACCACCCTTGAATAATGAAGACCTTCTTTTGTGAGAAATAGGTAGAGTGAGTACCAATAAAGTTATATTCAATGTGTGTTCCAGTTTCCTCTGAAATCCAATGCCTTGTCTGAAGGTAGGGTTGACATGAATGCTTATGAATTACTTGCTTTATTTATTAAGTAATGGCAACACATTACAGAAAATGAATAATTAAAAGGATAAAAAATACTCAAATTCATAACACCACAGTTTTGATGCATTCCCTTATTAATTAGTTCTAGGCATTTTTTTTAATTTTAGAAATTATAATAATAGTTTTATGCAGTTATTTACCCTGCAATTTTTCAGTTGATTTTCATTAATTTTTCATTTGTTACAATAAGTTGAATAACTGTTATAATTTACCTGACCATTCCTCTATCACAGACTATTTTATAAAATTCTAGAATGATCCTCTCTATAGACTTTTAAAGATCATTTCTTTAAATTTGACATTGCTTAATTGATATATGGAAAACATGTAAAAATATTTAAGTCTTTTAATACATATTGCCAAATTGCCATCCATAATGGTACTACTTTTCAATAGGCAAGGTGGACTATCTTTCTGTTCATAACTCAATAATCCAACATTTTTGGCTGAATGTGAGTGGCTCTGAGCAATGAACTGAGGATACCTTATTTGATTAATTACTTAACATTTATTTTTCTTCTTATAAAAAGACATAGTTCTAATTTAAAGTGAATTTGAAAGAAACTTTCTATCTAGATGAAATTATCTTGCAGCCTGAGAACTTTGTGGACATCTAAACTTTAAGTGTTTGATGGCTTTTCATGAAATTAATACCTTGGGTATTACTGGTAGAATTAAAGGATTCTATCCAAGAAAAACTAGTGTCACATTTTTGTGATCACTGGTTTTAACCTTTCAATGAAGGAATCATATTAATAAAAATAATATTATTCATAACAGCAACCAATACCAACATCAGCTAATATTGAATAGTGGCTTGTATTATGTCAGGGTCTTTATTAAATTATCTATGTACATGATTTCAGCACTTACAGGAGCTTTCATGATAGTAATTATCACTATTTTTAAAGATGAGGAAACTGGTCATTAAAATGGTTAAGTGATATGACTGAGATCACCCACTAGCAAGAAATCAGGTTGAAGTTAAGACCCAGATAAGTTGGACTCCATAGCCCATGTTATTTTCACTTTATTATGCTAAAAATTCACAATTTAGCTCCCAACAAGATTAAGGGCCAAGATTAGTGTAATGTTGGAAAAGTAATTGCACCTGCAGTATAAATTTTTTTTAAATGATGTCATGATCATTCATAAGTGCTACCACATATACTGAAATATCGAAAGGCAAATTTCTCAGAGTGTGACACTACTAGATGAATTTTGTTGTCATGTGACTAAACAAGATGACTTTCAGTTCAGCAGGGTTGTGATGTATGATAGTTCCTAGGTTTTATTCCACTAGATTTTAAATGACTTGTTCTCTCAATGTGGCACATGCTTGCGTGGAAGTCATTCCCTAATACCTCATGCCTCCAGCAAAGAATCAGTGTGCCTCTTTAGAGACTGTTGTTCCTGAACTGATAAGCAAGTCTTCTGGTTGACGTGAGTGTCCTAACCCACTTGTGGAACATTCTCTGCCCATGTGCTATGAACAACCATCATATTAAAAGCTGGTTATTGGAGTTTTCTGCTTTATACTTAATGATGGGTTACTTAATTACTAATATTGAAAGGCTTAAATGTGATCTCTGCGTGGTATTTTTGTTAGTCAATATTCCTTAAATATGGATTTAGTATTCAAAAGTTTTTAAGAATCCCATTTGAAAAGAAAAAAAATTTCCCTGCAATAGCAGTAAACTAGATCTTTAATGAAAGTTCTTACAGTTACAAAACTTGACTTTAAATAAATCACTACAGGATATAAAGAATAAGTATACTAAGTTTCAGTTGTTACTTTCTCTGAAATGCCACTAACAGGGCAATTATAGTCTGTTTTACTCCATTCCTTGACATTAGCATTTCTACTTCTGATAAATCCACTTCTCTTGCACAATTGTAGACACCAATCAGAAGGAAAAAGATGACAACAGCAGATGAGAACAGTACAACAGTTAGTTCTGATTTTTTAATCTTTCATTTTAATTATCTAAAAGGTTTTTATCCTCATCACCATGGGAGCAGTCTCAAATAGACTTTCCAGGCAAAGATTTGGATTCAAATTCAGGTTCTACTGTTTACTAGCTGGGTGAGTTAAAAATCCAGATTTTCTTCCCCAGTTGTTTTGTGTTTAAAACTGGTATAAAAATAGATTCCTCCATATGATTATTATAAGATGCAAATGCAATCACATATGTAAAATATTTAGCAAAGTGAATATGATGATTAGTATCATTAATATTAGTAAATCTAACATTGCTCTGAAAAGTTTTAAATAAATAAACAAATTTTGATTGTTTCCCTAATGGCTCTTTGTAGCATTAGCCATGAGAAGCAGTGCTCATGAAATTCAATGGTTCTGCTCCTGTGTCATCCACATGGACATGTTTTTGTACCTGAGTTTCAGCAGCAGTAAGTGATAACAACCAATCTCTTTGAGGTGACCCTGGGGACCACAGCATTGGATTGAAAGTGTTTTATGCCACATGGATATCAAATTATGCCTTCCAAATGCTTCCGGGTTTGTTGGAAATTCATACACAAAGTTTAATGTAGACTTTTTAAAGAATTGTATGTCTATTCCACTTATATAACACTATTAACTGGTTTTAATTAAGACCCATAAATTCGTGTTGGAACCAGGTTTAGATATTGGGGGAGCAGAATAGCATGGGTTCTGGGGTTAGCAGCTTTTGTTCAAGTCCTGGCCTGGCCTCTCTCTTATTATATAACCTCAGGTAAGTTACTTAACCACTCTGTGCCTGTATCTGTGTTGCTTCAGAGTGTCACTAGGATTAAGTGAGTAGATTTTGTATTAAATGTGTAGAGCAAGAGTTCCAGGTGCAATGTAAGTGCAATGTGTTATTTGCTGTTATTTCTGATTGTCACCTCAGTATTCCTTCTCGTTTCCTTTCCTTACAGATGGTCTTAATGGAATCCACAGTCAGAGGGTTATAATGAATTAGCATGTATAACTTTTGCAGTAACTCTGCTACACCCTTTCTACATACTATTTCACTGAATATTAGTAAACCATTTCAGAGCTATTAATGTCCACGCTTTCCTGTAACTTAAAGGTTAGAGCCAAGAGGCAAACCTAGATCTCTGTGGTTTGTAAGATTATGACTTTATCTTTAAAGAAAGCTTGTCATGCAGATTTTGGGCATGACTGTTTCTATAAATGTTTCAGGTTTTCAGATCTTAATCCTTCTGTTACTGGTTTGAGCACTCATGACTAATATACTAGCATTGATTTGACCTTTAGTCTCTTTGGTACCACAAACATTTGAACAATACCCCATGAACTCTTTAAAATGGTTTTGCAGATGTCATACTGTTACCAGCCAGAAGGTTCTACTAAGTTTTTTTTTATGCATATATGCATGCACACATAAGCACAGTTACCCTTCTCACTCTTAATTTGGCTGTCATTTTTATTTTTTCTTTGATTTGAGTAACCCATGACTTTAGTGAAAATTTAAAAAGCAAAAGCTTCTAAAGTTTTGTCCTCAAGAAATCATCCTAGTTTATAGGTTTCTTCCAGCTTCTGAGGATTATGTCAGTACTCACAAAATTAAAATGAGAAATAAGTTATGAAAAATTATGGGCTAAAGAGCTACTTTAAAATGCTGCTTTTAGAAGTACTTACTTGCAATGTTTAACAATAATTGGCTGTAAACAAAAATTTTTTATAAAAAAATCTGGAGTAGAGTAAAAATATACTAGGTGTTTAATGTTGCAGTGATTTTTTTAAATGTATGCAGAAGCTCCACAGGTGAAATCTAATGTCACAGCACATTTTGTGTGTAGTTGAACCAATTCTGGAAAGCATCTGCTTATTCATTGTTTCATTTGCCATCAGGATAATGGCATATATTTTTCTAGTCCATTATTATGGCTATTTTAAGAAACAATAAATTTGAAGAAACTGCCTAAAAGAGTTAGGGTCTTTTGTGTCTGACTTTTACTCATTTGAGAATATAGAAAATCTATTGAACTTAGCTGGCGTAAAACTGATACAGAGATTATAGTTAGCTTATAGTTATTGTTTCCAAATGGAAAGTTATGGGACACCAAGTTCAACAATAATACCTCCATAGGCACCACTGGAAATCAACCAGTAATGATAAATGTTGTGTGGTTATGTAAACTAGACTAACAGCTGAGCACTTTATTTCAATAGCACTTTGTCTGTTCTTCATATGGAAATGTTTATGTTCTGTGGTTAAGAGATTTTGTATTCCTCTTCTAGTAGCTTCATAATTGCCATCATTTCATAAATATAGATGTACTAGGTTTTGCCATTCAGTAGTAAGAAATTCCTATGTACGTTGCTCTCCCAAAGTTTAAATTCCAGTAGGGAGAAACCTCCAGGTAGCCTTATGGGTTTTTCCTCGTCAGTTAAGGATGTCTTTTGTCTTGCTGCTTTTAAGATTTTTTCTTTATCACTATATTTTGCAAAGTTAATTGCAATATGTCTTGTTTTTGGCCTGCTTTTGTTAGTTTTGATGAGGTCTCTCTGCCCCTTCGATCTGAATATCTCTTTCCTTCTCCAGATTAGGAAAGTTTTCTACTGTTATTTTTGAAATAAATTTTCTCCCTTCTTTTATAATCTTCTTCTTCTGGGATTCCTATAATACAAATGTTATTGTGTTTGATGGAATCACTCAGTTCCCTAAGTCTATTCTCATGTTGAATAATTCTTTCTTTTGTTCAGCTTCATTATTTTCCATTATTTTGTCTTGTAGGTCATTAATTTGTTCCTTTGCTTCTTCCAGTCGGCTGTTCATCGCATCAAGCCTGTTTCCAATCTCACTTATTGCATTCTTAATCTCTCATTGATTTTTTAAAACTCTTATTGCTATGGTAAGGGTCTCACTGATATCATCTATTCTTTTCTCAATCCCAGTGAGTATCCTTATGCTTGTTGCTTTAAATTTTCCATCAAGCATATTACTTATATCTGTTTCACTTAGATCTTGCTGTAGCCTAATGTTATTCTTTCATTTGAGATAAATTCCTCCATCTTGGCATTTTTTCTAAGTATCTTGTCTTCTGTGTGTTAGAAAAGCCAGTTGTGTCTCCTGCACCTAAAGTAATGACCTTATGAAGAAGAGGTCATGTAGTGTCCAGGGCCTGGAGACTGTCTGCTGCGTGTGCTGTGTGTGCTCTGCTGCTCTATTCTTCAGGCCAGTCATCTGCAGAGGCTCTCCTTGCCTGCTTTGAGCAGTGTTTGGTTTCTAGCCTGAATGTGGTGAGTGTTAACTAGGTGTGTTCTGATCTGCTTGTGAAATGAGACCTGACCCCAACTCCATTAGAACTGAAGTCCTGCAGAACTTTCTGGTCGGGAGACATGGTCCAGGAGAAGCATCTCCCAGAACACTGCCTCTCAGGGAAGCACTCCTAGAATAAACATCAATCTCCCCACTCTGTGCCCCAGGCATTTTTCAGATCACTGTTTCCACACTGTCTGCCCCCAGTTGTTAGTAGGGAGAAAGATGTCAAAGAGAAAAAGACTCAAACAAGTTTTAAATGAAAACGATAAGTATTTTATAAATTCCAAAAATATATTTGATAAGTAAACTTTATTCTAAAAGGTAGAAGTGAGATAGTCTCAGTAGCCAGGGAAAGTTTTCCTGAAACCTGGAAAAAGTACAAAAGCAAAATGCCTTATTATCATAAAAATAGGTAAATAGGAAAAAATGATGACTTAGTCTGATGACTTAGTCTCACATTCTATTGACTATGCAAGAAGAGAGAAGTAGAGAAGGAAGAGGAAGGGAGAAAGAATGAGGGGAACATAGTGTTTAACTGCAGATGAAATGGAAACCTGCTTGGAGAAGCCTCCAGCAAACTTTATCCATTCAGTGGCTCCCAACTGTTTTCTGTTATGCACTCCTATATAAATGATGGAAAGGGCTCATTAGAGTTACAATTAATTTGGGATGTGTATCAAAATCTTGGTTTGCTTGTTATGTTGGGAGATAATTCTGTCTCTTAAAAGAGCCCCTTCAGATATTTAATATGAAAGATCATTCATTGTTTCCCTAAATGAGAAAGATAGACTAAAATTTGATGGAAATGAAGTTCCCAGTCCCTTTCCCCTCAAAGATTTCAGATGAGGAATCATGGTAAAACTTGGGAACACCAAGGATTGTGGTAGAACTTCTCTAATTATTGAATCATACTTGGCCCAGACAGTTATGTGTGGCGCATGGTTAAGATTATAGCAAAGAAGGAATCGTTCCATTTGTTCATCTCTAGGAAGTTTATTTGCCTGTTTCTCTTAACTCTTCCCACATAACTGTATGTGTTTGTGAAAAATGTAACTCTTCTTATCTTACCAAGAAGAATTTATGACCTATTTAAGAGATGTCAAGTACAAATACTTTTACTACTATTCTTATCAGTACTTCTAGTACTATTGTTAAAAAAAACCCAGCTTTGTCAAAATGGACACCTATAACTGAAAAAACTGTGCCAGTTTCTATGCCACATAGAGAATGTCAAATTTCTTTGTTCTTTCCAAACGCAGGGCAAAAACTATGTTAGAAAACTTTTTTGCATGGAAAGTCATGTGTGTAGGGAAAATAAAAGAGAATCTCCTTCAGATGCTTTTTTTTTATTTTTGTTCTAAGCAACTGCTCTTGGGAAATGAATACAATATGGGATATAGTGGCTAGAGAGAGAAGAATAATGTATATAAATTGTTTCTCACCATGTACACCTGAACAAATGAACTGTGTTAAATTGCTTATGTAAAGTAGGAGGACTGTTGTCATTCACGAATAAATAGCATTTATAACATTGCTGTTCTAAGGTAATAAATGAATTTGCTAGTGGCTCATACACCAAATCAATTTTGGATGGGTCAAATGAACTAGATATTACATTATTATAATGCCTTGTTCCTCCTTCAGTTCAAATAGAAGCAATAGATAAAATATTTTATGATATGAATAACTTTCATAAAAATTTTTGACTATAGTTCACTTTGTTAACAAACATTTCTTGAACTTTATGGCCAGAATGCCAATAAGATTACAAATATTTGTGAAATTTTTCACCAGTTTATTCAAATTACCAAATTAAGATGATCTTGTAAGAGGTATAGGTTAATTAACATATAGAATTGGTTATTGACCCCATAGAATATTCAAGGTTTCATTTTGTTATTCAGTTAAGATAATTCATAGGAATTCAGAGGGAAGCTTAGGGGTAATGTTCTAATAACCGTTTGGACTTTTAATATTTGCAAAATGTCATATTATTATGGAAAAAATATTCAAAATAGGAGCCAACTTTATTTTATACGGGTATACTCTGAGAATATTGACTAGATCATCAGACACAGAGTCTTTTAATTTTTTAATTTTTAAAATGTTAGTGTTTATTAGTTTTTGAGAGAGGGAGAGTGAGAGAGAGATAGAGAGAGAGAGCATGAGCAGAGCAGGAGCAGAGAGGGAAACAAGGAATCTAAAGCAGGCTACAGGCTCCTAGCTGTCAGCACAGAGCCTGGCACGGGGCTCGAACTCGCAAACCATGAGATCGTGACATGAGCTGAAACCGATGTTTAACTGCCTGAGCCACCCAGGCACCCCCAGACACAGAGTCTTTTAAAAGTGTATATCCTACCTTTTTCTTTTTCTTTTTTTTCCTTCAATGCTGATATTTATCACTGTCAGATCTCTTCACTGGGGCTCCCTGTCACATATTTGAGTGATGGAGCAGGATCAAATTTATGTTTGCAGAATTCCATAGTCCTATTAATTCTTCTATTTAAATTTTCCAGACATTAAACACATGACTGTTATTTAATAAATGTAATTCTATTACCTCTATAAGTTCTTTATTTATGGCTTAAAATATATTTATATAGAGAGTTTTGCATACTTTTTAATTTTTGTTTGAATTACTTACATAGTTTAATTACTGAATGGCTTCAGGCCTCTTTTTCCTCTGTGATCCCAGCATGGGCTGGGACCACTTTACCCTAAGGACTTAACCACACATTAGTTATATGAGAAGCATTCTTTATATACTTGTAGAATGAAAAATTTTGCCTGCTTTGCGTCTCGTGAACAAAATATCTTGTCAATTTGAACCCATGAGAAATTCCTATAATACTTCTCCTAAGTTATATAAAAGCATTGTATAAGAGTTCCTTATGCAAGTATTCACTTTCTCCTCTCTTTTTGTATTTCTCATTCTCCATCCAAACCAGAGTGACACTTACCTGCAATATAAATCCTTCTGTTTCCTATGGCACCTACCAGATTGATGGCCACATAGTAAATGACCTAAACTTCTTTGAGGAGTCCAGCTAAAGAGAGTGAAGCAGCGATGAAGGAGATGGACAGGAATAAGATGGAGCATTGTATCATTAGATAAGATACCGATTCCAAGGCTAAAAGGCAGGCAATGAAATTATTGCAACTCTAAAAGAAGAAAATGGTGGTTACTCCACTAAGGGTCAAGCATACCATGTGATGAGAGCAGCAATTTCACAATCAATGGAACAGAGTACATATGGTAGAATTATTTCCCCAGCAGTGGCAATTTGGGTGATTACTGTCTTTAATATGTTGGCTTACATTTACCTTTCGTAGTTCAATTTTTAGACTCAACATAATAAAGAAATACTATTGGATAGTAAGGAAAGAGGAGGAAAATAATTTTTTAACTGTAAATAGCAAAGCATCTGTGTGATTCATTCCCAAATTCTTTATAATCATGGAAAATAATTACAGTACTCTGTTCTAAAAATGGTACAGAAATAATTATTAGGCAGATGTACAGCTATTTGTCATTGAGGTTGAACAATTTCATTTATAAACTACCGTGTTTATGTAACAGCCCTGGATCAAACCTACACCATCTGCGTTGGTTAAAAAAGCTTATTTGGAACATGTGCTGCCTACAGTACTGAAACAATTCTTTTGTTTCACTCACAATTGGGGAAATTGTTCTGTGTGATTGAACCCTGGCATTTTCCTCTTCATTTACCCTGGGGGAAAACTCATCTGAATAGTATCCTGTTATCCACATGTAATTCACTGAGGACCATACAATGTTCTGTGATAAATTATTTAAAACATCATGTCGTGAATACTAAGGTATGTGTCTTACAGAACTCTAGAACTAGACCTTGGAGGCAGATTAGTTCTGAAATGTGGCTAAGTCTATAGCCAACCAGACTCCCAAGGTTCAGATTTTGACTTGACCATTTAGTCAAGTTGTGGAAGTTATTTCACTCTGAGAGCCTCAATTTATTTTCCTCTAAATTAGGCATAATGATATTTACCTCATAGAATTGATGTGAGGATTAGACATCAATGCATGAAAAAAAACCTATATAACATGTATGCCCTGTTGTAAACAGCAAAATATCAGCTATTATTTTCTAATTTAACTCCCTCATTTTACAGATAAAGGAAGAAAGGCTTTGATGGTTTGAAAGGCATTGATGCCTAATGTAAAAAGGACAAATTTGGTGTCAGTCAACCAAGTTTAAATTCAACTCCTCCCTTTACTAGCTGTGTGGCTTTTACCTTAAATGTTACGAAGTGTAAAATACGGGAAACAACTCCATATCCTTACCAAATGATTTGTTGATAGTGTCTAGGAAGACATTTAGTTATTCAAGGGAATCTGTGAACCAACTTTCCTTTCGCCTTGCTTCCCTATTCTCTCTCTCATGTTTTGTTATGCCATTTCTGAAATGCCAATAGATAAAACATTTGCATTCTTTTCTGAGAGCGTAGACCCCACATTTCTTTCTATCATGCTAGTGCAGTTAAAGATTCACCTATCTTTGCAGTTAGAGTTGTCACCTTTGGCAAATAAAAAGAGAGGATACCCACTTAGATTTGAATTGCAAATAAAAATAGAATAAATTTTTAAGGATAAGAATGTTGTCTGAAATATTAGGAATATTAGGCATCTTGTATTTTATCTGGTCACCGCACACAGAGTTCTTTCACCCGATTTTTAGTTATTCCTGGATTGTCTGGAGTTTGGCCTCTAGTACATTCTTATAGAATAACTCAGCAACAGTGTACAGGTACAAACTGTGTGCCTGATAACTTTGTACTTGGAAAATAGGGCAGCTTTTCTTCACAATTTGGGTTTTTTAAAAGGATTTGTAGATGTTTCCTCACTATCCTGTGATCTCTGGATGATGCTGGGTAAACTGAGGCCAATCAGAAGTTTCCTTTTTTCATAAGACATAGTATTTTTGCCTTTCTACACGAAACACCTTTCAATTTAGGCACTTTTGCTAGGATTCGTTCTTATTGATCATTCTGTGTCATTTGTACCTAGAGCAAAATGTCCTCCTTTCTTTTTTTAATGTTTATTTAATTTTGAGATAGAGAGAGAGAGAGAGAGACGGAGCACAAGCAGGGGAGGGGCAGAGAGAGAGGGAGACACAGAATCCAAAGCAGGTTTCAGGCTCTGAGCTGTCGGCCCAGAGCCCAGCGTGGGGTGCGAGCCCATGAACTGTGAGACTATGACCTGAGCCGAATTCCAACACTCAACTGACTGAGCCACCTTGGTGCCCCTTATTTTTGTTTTTAAATGGCAAGTTTCCCTTTTCTTCTGCAATCACTATGGCAAACTGGTTAACTGTTTCTGCAAGATGACTTATCTATTAATTCCTTATTTAGCCTTACTTCCTCTGTTTTTCAGACCTAACCTAAATTCAGTACTCTCCTGCTACCACAGAGTATAACACTGTTCTCCCTTAAAACAAAGCAAAACAAAACAAAACACCAAAGAAACAAAAAACAAAAAAGAGAGAGAATTCCGAGTTTGTTTCTCCAGGAGTGACCCTGACCTTGGAGAAGTTCATTTTTGCTTCCCCTTTCTGAGATGCTTGACGCTTAGTTCATGCTCTCTAATATGTTAGCTTGTTCCTACACGTTTTTCTACTTGATCCCTGTTGCTTTTGACCACATATTTACCTGTGGGGGAGAGGGGATTGGGCTATTCCAAGTTTCCCAGTTTTACCAAAATACAAAATAATATTTTCTGTTTTCTTGTTGTTGTTCCTCTCTTGGTTTTCGGATGACTTAGAAATCCTATTTTATGCTGAATGTTTAAACCTATATATTCACTGTTGTACCTTTTAGCAAAACTTATTCAGTGAAGAAAAATAATCACTAACTTAATAGGATTTGTCTTAAAAATAATGAGGTTTTTTTTTTCTTGTTCAAGAACCAAAGTGGATTAAAGTCAAAGATGTATAAGAAAATCATTATGCTTAAAGCAAAAAGTTATTTTCCTTGAAACAAAAAAGAAAACAAATTATCTCATTGAAAAATATGGAAACTATTCAAGGAAGCCAAGTAACATTGTTCAGAACTTGAAGAGCTCCTCTGTATCCAGTTAGTGTTTCTGCTGTATCCTTCGCTGATTCCAAGAAGACATTTTGATTTTGTTAGTTGAAAGGCATTTACAACTGATTACTGAGGTCCACTGGGATTACTTATCTCATCATAACTCTTACTTTTCTTATGTTAAGTCCATCCAGTGCTCTGCACTCCTACTATGTCCTAAGGTTTGCTTACCATTTGTAACCATTTCTACGCTAAGTTTGCTTGGCATAAAAGTATCAGGACAAATTCACAGCCTACCCTACACATTAAATTAGGGACTAGAACACAACAAACCATACATTTTCACACTCACTATTTGACATAACATTCAAGGGACAGCAGAGTTAATGGAAAATATTTTTTTCTCTACATTGTTTCTTCAGCTTTTGTAAAGTCTGTTGGTAAGTACTATTATTGTCCTTTAGTGTCAGATAGAATTTTATGCAATGAGATACATAGTAAGACGTAGCAAATTAGCTCAGTAAAGTAGAGTTAGGATGAATTCTTTTCTCAAATAAACTTAGAAAAAATATTTCACAATAAAAACCCAGGGTCTAATTATACATATTTTGTGCTGATCTGAAGAAAAATCTGGAAAGAATTTGTAATAAAATTCACCGATCTAAATGCAGTAACATTAAAAAAAATTTTTTTTACATTTATTTTTGATAGAGAGAGACAGAGCATAATTGGGGGAGTGGCAGAGAGAGAAGGAGACACAGAATCTGAAGCAGGCTCCAGGCTCCGAGCTGTCAGCACAGAGCCCCATGCAGGGCTCGAACTCACAAACTGCGAGATCATGACCTGAGCTGAAGTTGGAGGCTTAACCGAATAAGCCACCCAGGTGCCTCAAAATGCAGTAACATTTTTAAGTTAGTGGAGTAATTTCTGTCTGGGTCTTATATTCTGTTACATCACCAGTGTTATGATTTTTTTCCTTCATAAGCTTAGGTATTCACTTAAACTAAATAATTTATTTAGTTTACTTTACATTGTAAAGTACAGTGTCTTAGACCATTCACTATAATTTTAAAGGGAAAAAATGGTACTATCAGCATTTGGGACCAAGAAAAAAGAGTAAGACAAGCTACATTTGTTTTTAAGCTTAAAAAGTGCAATTATCTATCATACAAATAATAATTTGAGAATAGGAGTGTCAGCATAGAACAATCTTCTACTTTGCAATTGTTGTGAGAGTTATACTTTAAAACTGGAAAAGATTTAAAATTTTTCATTACCACATTTATTGAAAAGACAGTGCCTTTCAATGACTCTTATTAAACTAAGTTTAATTGAGGAGTATAGAAATAGAAATATAATTTGTATACTCTGTGGTGTTAGAAACCACAGTCTCCTAAATTTTGAGGGGATACAGTATCACATGCAAATTATTCCTAAATTTAGATCTTCTCTTGGATATTTATTATCATTAAGCATGATTACTTGCCTTCTACTTGTAGCTATATACAATAAAAGGTGTTCACAGTTAGCAGCCAGAACAGTGGAAGCATATTAATCTCTATCTGGCTTTTTTAACTTGGGAAAACAAAAGAAATGTTTGGCATTGTGTATCTATTCAGTATATTGTTGTGAGATGGCCAACCACATGTTCTTTACATATTTATTACCAGGTAATCATTGATACATGATTAAAAGTAAATGGAGGAAGGAGTCTTGAGGTCAAATTCTGTCATCAAAGATTCTAAGTCATAGTGAGAGAGCTTAGATACTCAGGACTTCCTGAAGCAAAGCTTTACCTTAAAGATGATCTGCCACTATGATTTCATATTTACTTGTGGGAGAAGTCACCAGACTTTGAAAAATTTTAGACTGACCCACTTATACCAAACTCAATGCCAGATACAAGTGTACAGGTAGTGACTTTTCAAGGCCACTTCTAGAAGTTTAAAAACCTACCTGCTGACATTTTCACAAAGTTAAGTCACATTTTATTCTTTTAGAGCTGTCAAATTAATAATCATAGCTCATTTTGTAGGAGAACTATTTCTAAGTTGTTTTTAAATTTTTAAAAAAATTTAGCAGCACTTTATTACTACATTGAAAGGATTTAGGTAAATTGTCACTAAATTGTACTCCTTACAACAAATAAACTATAAAGTAGGGCATAACTATTTTCTAACATATATAATTTTGTGAAATATAAACATTTGGACAATTTGTCTACTATGGTACAATTGACCAAGTTCATATGCATAAACAAATGAATATTTCCTATTCTACAACCAAATACCTATAGGCTTTCTTGAATCTGATTTGAGGTAAAAACAAACAAGTAAAACTCACTGAAAACATAATACCAAGGTAGCAAATTGGAATTAACAGAAAAAACCAATCAGTGAAAGCAGTCCTTTATTTGAAGTGCCTTCTACACAGTTTTTAGGATTGTGAGTTCATGTAGATCATAATGCAAATTGCCACTTTTCATCAATAGCCAATCTATTTTTTAAAACTTCTCTGAAGTCTGGGTACTTTCAAAAGCACAGAGGGTAAAATGATCATTTCAAAGAAGTGTGTGTTTTGAAGCATTTTTACTAGGAGGAAAGTAAAGTGGCAACACTGAAGTGAGTCTCATTTACGCACAGTATACATATGTGTTTGATTAGTTTTATGCTTAACAGAGAATGTGGCATTCATGGCAAAGAGCTCTTCAGGTTTCTCTTATAAAAAAGGAGACATGAAAAGGATGATATTAAACAAAGAACTCCTCAGTTTCTAGCCTTTGGAGGAAGAGCACATAAATCTTTCCTCTCAGACCAGTGACATCATATTAATTTACAGTAACTGTTTTCCAATTCAAAATCTACTTTGAGGAAACCTTTTAGGAAATTATCTTGCCTAGCTGAAAAGATGAGATCTCTAATAACTAGCCATTGTGTCTGGAGAAAGTTGATTTACAGACCCATTTTTTCCCTGAAGGAAAGGTTATCCCCAAGGGTGTGTGTGTATGTGTGTGTGTGTGTGCATGTGTGTATGTGTGTGTGTGTGTGAGAGAGAGAGAGAGAGAGAGAGAGAGAGAGAGAGAGAGAGAGAGAGTTTGTGTTCATATGAATTTTCTGCAAGAGAGTCTTCCTCATAAGGGAAATTTACATACAGCCACATTGGTCGGGTGATCGGGTGATCTCGGTCAAAACATCTTCACTTACAGACATGTAGCCAAGGGTTATAAACTGCTGCTGCATTATTGCATTGTGCATCTGCTGAAATAAAAATAAAAGAGAATTAGGGGCACCTGGGTTGCTCAATGGGTTAAGCATCTGACTTCAGCTCAGGTCATCATCTCAGGGCTCGTGGGTTCGAGCTCCACATTGGGCTGTGGCTGATGGTGTGGAGCTGGCTTGGGATTCTCTCTCTCTGCCCTTCTCTAACTCGTCCTTTCTTTCTCTCTTAAAATAAATAATTTTTGAAACAAATAAAAATAAAAGAGAATTTAAAAATACTCATACAGTGTTTCAAGTGCAGATGTGCGTCATTCCTTGGAAATCATTTGCGTTATTTTCTCACATGAAAGGAGTGACAATGGTGATTATGACTCAATATGTACAGCAATAACTTGTGAATAATTATTGTTTGTAGTTATTGTTTTTCTGAACTTCAGGGAATTCAGAGATACCAACAAATTCATCGCTGAGGTTATATTCTATAAAAACACAGAGCAGAATAAAACAAAAGATTTGTCATCTCAAAAAAAATGCTCTAGATCTAGGGAGTTTTTCCTCATTGAAATATGAAAGTGTGATTTTCATAGTTGCATTTTTTTGTGACTTTGGCAAGGATAATCTAGTTCACATTTCCATCTATTGTGGACCAAGGCCTCTGATCCAATGATGTGAGAAATATTCTCTGGCATTTATAGCACCAAAGTAAAAAGCAAACAATTTGCCGCTACACACGAGAGAATGAGATGGCATACACTTTAAGGAAATTAAACTTTCTTTTTATGTCGGGGAATTCCAGTGTGGATTTTGCTTCAGTATTCATAATCTGAAAAGAAATGTATTCACTTCTTATATTCAGATGTGTCTTTGTAATTGGAGGCCACTTGAAGTACACTACGCAATCTCCTAGAATTTAACTCCCAATAATACTAGGTAATGAAGATAATACCTTACATTTGCATAGTACTTTAGAATACACATGGGTGCTTTTGCATTTATAACTTTATATTTAGGATTGAACTGAGTTTAGGAAGGAGAGCTCTTCTTATATGCATTTGAAACGTGCTTAAACATGTCCGAGAGGCACTGACTGCTAGATCCAGTAGCTGGAAAGGTTATGTGCTAAAAAACGTGGTTGTTTTGTAAGAGCAGAAAAGAAAAAAAACTAAAATATTTAGAGCTGTGCCTCTAGATCCAGGAAGCTTGATGACTGAAGTCATTCCTCAAATGCTTGGAAGCTTTCTAGAATGTTGATTTAATTCTCCTTGATATCAATTAGCAGAGTTATTGCTTGAGACCTATCCTAGCACAAGGATATTTCCATATCCTCTGCCTTACCCCTAAATTATTTTGATATATTTTAGTTGCAAGTATCTCTTATGCTAAAACACCTGATGCATCTGAAGTGTAAAAATAACAGAAACTAAAAAGAAATTTTCAAAGAAACATATGAGAATCTTCTCAGCTGCTAGCATTTGGGAATATATTAAAATGACAAGGAAATGCTATCTTTACTTTCCATACTGAAAAAGTCAATTAAATCTGACAGTATTAATTTTGGAAAGGTTGCGGAGACATGGGTGCCTCCATGTATGCTTACTAGGAGTAGAGAATAGTACAGCCCTGAAGACCTGTTGCCAATATCTAGAAAAAATATGGACATGTACATAGGTTATGCCCCAGAAATCCCATACTAGAAACTCTTGCCCATGAGAACAAGGTTTACATTTGGATTTTATTTCAGAATTGTTTATAATTGTGAAATTATTGAAACAATGTCTATGTTTATATTGCTGTAATCTTATTTGATAGCATGTTTCTCAGTTGAATGGAACTATATCTACATAAAAAAAAAAAGAGAGAAAAAATAAGGCACCTGGTGCCTCAGTCAGCTGAGCATCTGACTCTTGATTTCAGCTCAGGTCATGATCCCAAGGGTCCTGTGATTGAGCTCTGCCTTGGGCTCCACACGGAGCATGGAGTCTGCTTAAGATTCTTTCTCTCTGTCCCTCTGTCCCTCTTGCTTGCTCTTGTGTGTGTTCTCTCTCTGTCTCTCAAATAAGATTTTTTAAAAAATTTAAGGAAAAAATAAAAGATGTATATTATGGAGGATATATGATTTATATAAATTTAAATAACTTACATACTATATATACATACACATTGTATATACATATACAGGGACACTTATGTGTATTTATGCATACACACAAGTATACGTGTGTGCACACACAAACACACACAGTTGACCCTTACACAATGCAGAGGTTAAGGGCACTGACCTCCACAGAGTTGAAAATCTGCATATGACTTTTGACTCCCTGAAAACTTAACTATTAATAGTGTACTGTTAACTAAAAATCTTACTGATAACATGAGCAGTTAACACATATCTTGTATGTTATATGTATTATATGCTGTATTCTTATAGTAAGCCAGATAAAAGACAATGTTAAATTCGTAAGGAAGAGAAAATACATTTATAAAACTGTACTATAAAAAAATCCGTGAATGAATGGACCTGTGAGTTTAAACCCATATTATTTGAGTCAACTATACATATGTTTCAGGTATCATATCTGAATTCAGGAAAGGAAGTCAAAGGAAATCAAAGGAAGTCATATTGGCCCTTCTGCTGATATCTCCTTACATCTTATTGGCCACAAACAGGTCACATGACCATCATTAATTACAAAAGAACCTGGAAAATCATCTTCAAAAGAGGATTGTTGTCATTGGCTGATACTAATCATGACTCATTCATATTGTAAACAAAATGAACTTTCTATAGGCAAAAAAAGAAATATTTAAGCAACCAGTTGTATCTGGCAATTAGTAAATCACACTGTTGAAGACAGGTTTTTTTTGTTTTTGTTTTTGTTTTTTAGTATTCAGTGATGAATATACCCCTTGAATCCCCTCTTGATTTCAAGCTCTTTGTGCAGAGACCTTATATTTAATATTTCTCTCATGTCCCCAGAACATTCAGTGATGGGAATATGGAAAATACTTTAAAAATACTTGTTGATTAAATAACCATGAGAAGAGGAGAATTACAATTGTGCAAAATGAGAAATTTAACTTACTATTTGACAGAAATTTTTTGGACCACAATTGCCACATTTAAAAAATCATAGGGGCGCCTGCGTGGCTCAGTCGGTTGAGCGTCCGACTTCAGCTCAGGTCAGGATCTCGCGGTCCGCGAGTTTGAGCCCCACGTCGGGCTCTGGGCTGATGGTCAGAGCCTGGAGCTTGCTTCCGATTCTGTGTCTCCCTCTCTCTCTGCCCCTCCCCCGTTCATGCTGTGTCTCTCTCTGTCTCAAAAATAAATAAACGTTAAAAAATTTTTTTAAAAATCATATAATTTATTTATATACTGTATTACATTATTTGTGCTAAAATTTAAAATGTAGTTTTTACTATTTCTTTTTCATAATTGGTTTTGAAAAATCTGCCTAAAATATACTATCAGATTTCAGGATGATATCTGTTCATTAGAGTGGAATTTATGAAAGGAAGATCATGTTTTAACTTACCCATTTTTTAAGTTTATTTATGTATTTTGAGAGAGACAGAGAGAAAGAGAGAGATTGTAAGCAGGGAAGGAGCAGAGAGAGAGGGTGAGAGAGAATACCAAGCAGGCTCCAGGTTCAGTGTGGAGCCCGAGGTGGGGTTCGATCCCACGACCATGAGATCCTGACCTGAGGCAACATCAGACACTTAACTGACTG
The DNA here is from genome assembly GCF_023721935.1 of Panthera uncia. Taxonomy (NCBI): domain Eukaryota; kingdom Metazoa; phylum Chordata; class Mammalia; order Carnivora; family Felidae; genus Panthera; species Panthera uncia. The sequence goes on from NC_064810.1 coordinate 28,799,539, forward strand.
AGTCACCCAGGTGCCTAAGCTTACCAGTTCTTAAATTAGAACTTGTTTTATAAATTGAAAGATATCTAGGTAGACTGTTTCCTTTAGAAATTTAACAAAGACTATATACAATGACTTTTCTTTAGGTTGGGTTTCCTGAAAAAATAATCTGAGATAGAGATTTGTTTGCAGGAGATTATTGGGGAGTAAACTGAGAATACAACCCACATGGAAGTGAGGGTAGCAGGATTGGGCAGAGCAAAAAGTTGAACTACCATATGTGGTGAGGCAGTGTAACATTTGGCAAGGGTAGTTCCTAGGGAGGGGACTCAACTGAGATTTGTCAGCAAATGACATTTCTTGAAGCTCAGTCTTTTTTTCCCAGCATGGAGTCTGATTTGATGACCCAGGGATCAATCTCACGACTCTGAGATCATGAACCTGATATCATGACCTGAGTTGGAATCAAGAGTTGGACGCTCAATCAATTGAGCCATTGGAAGATGGCTCACTGGAAGCTCAGTCTTAAAGAGAAAATGGGCAGAGTGCTATAACATTTTCTCCAGATGTAGTTTCACTGGCCACTGTTAGCACATACCCAACACAAACAGCAAATGAGTACTAATACTTTTTCTCTGATTTTCTATCTGTTTAGATACAAAGTGTAGAAGTACTTAGCATTCTTCCAAGCATGGTTGGAGCAAAATCATATTATTCAAAATTTAGGTATTCTATGCACAAAGTTTTATAAATTGCACTGATTAGTAATTATTTTACAATCATCTGTCAAATAAAATGTCCTTATTGATTAAGGAATACAGTGACTCTAATCAGGAAGATTAAACCACAGTGATACATAACCATATTATTACTAGCAAACATGAAATATAACTAAATAAAACAATTATGACAATTAGGAACCTTGTGCAAACTCTTATAGTCTCCTGCATAGAGAGTCCCTGGGATCACCCCCGGGTTCAGTGATTCACTAGGAGGCATCACAGGACTCAGTGGAAGAATATGACAGCTATTTTTTTTTATTTTTTTAAGTTTATTTATTTATTTTGAGAGAGAGAGAGAGAGCACACAAGCAGAAGAGGGGCAGAGAGAAGGAAAGACAGAATCCTAAGCAGCCTTGTGCCATCAGTGTAGACCCTGACACAGGGTTCGAATTCAAGAATGGTGAAATCATGACCTGAGCCAAGATCAAGAGTCAGACGTTTAACCAATTGTGCCACCCAGGTGCCCCAACAGCTATTTTATTATATTAAAAGGACACATTGAAAAAAAATGTTGACTATCAGGGAAAGTCATTAGAGATTCAATTTACATGTTTTTGTTTTTGTTTTTGTTTTTTATGTTTTTTTCCAACATATTAACTCATTAGTTTTTTTTTCTTTCATTCTTTCTTTATTAGACTTTGTTATTTTAGAGTACTTAGGTTCATAGCAAAATTGAGGGTAGAGAGATTTCCCATATACCACCTGCTCCCACACATGTATAACCTCCACTATTACCAACATCCATCACAAAGATGGTACATTCCTTATAATTGATGAGCTTACCCAGACACATCATAATACCCCCAAATCTGTAGTTTACAATATAGTGCTATGGTGTTCTATGGGTTTGGGCAAATGTTTAATGATATTTACTCATCATTATGGTACAATACAGATTGTTTTCACTGTCTTAAAAATCTTCCATGCTCTACCTACTCATCCCTCCACCCAACCAACCCCTAGCAACCACTGATGTTTTTACTGTGTCTATAGTTTTGCCTTTTCCAGAATATATACAGAGGAATCATAGAGTATCTAGCCTTTTCAAATTAACATTTTTCACTTAGTGATATGTATTTAATTCTCTTCCATGTCTTCTCATGGCCTCATAACTCATTTCTTTTTAATTGAGAACAGTATTCCTTTATCCAGATGTACCACAGTTTATTTATCCATCGCCTATTGAAGGATATCTTGGTTCCTTCCAAGCTTGGCAATTATGAATAAAACCGCTATAACATTCACATGCAGTTTTTTGTACAGACATGTTTTCCACTCATTTGCAAAGACCATGATTGCTGGATCATATGGTAAGAGTATGTTTAATTTTGTAAGAAACTACCAAATTACCTTCCAAAGTGACACCACCAGCAGTGAATGAAAGTTCCTGTTGCTTCACTTCCTTGTCAGTATTTGGAGCTGTCAATGTTCCATATTTTAGCCATTCTAATAGATGTTTGATGGTATCTCATTGTTTATATTGCATTTCCCTGTTGCCATATGATTTGAAGCATCTTTTTTATGTGCTTAGGTGACATATATTTATCTTTTATGGTGAGGTGACTTTTAAGGTCTTTTGCCCATTTTTTTAAAAAAATTAATGTTTATTTTTGAAACAGAGACAGAGACAGTGTGAGTGGAGGAGGGACAGAGAGAGAGAGGGAGACACAGAATCTGAGGGGAGGCTCCAGGCTCTGAGCTGTCAGCACAGAGCTCGACATGGGGCTTGAACTCATAAACTGTGAGATCATACCCTCAACCAAAGTTGGATGCTTAACCAGCTGAGCCACCCAGGTGCCCGGGTCTTTTGCCCATTTTTTAATAATGTTTTATTTGTTAGCTTGTTTTACTTTTGAGTTTTAAGTGTTCTTTTTATATTTTACATTATAGTCTTTTGTTAGATATGTCTTTTGCAAATATTTTTCCCCAGCTTATGGCTTGTTGTCTCATTCTCTTGATGCTGTCTATTGCAGAGCAAAAGTTTTTGATGAAGTCTAACTTATTATTTCTTTCATGGCTTATGCATTTGATGTTGTAACTAAAAAGTTATTGCCATACCCAAGGTCATCCAGTTTTTTTCCTAGGTTATCTTACTGGAATTTTATTGTTTTATATTGAGATATGTGACCCATTTGGAGTTCATTTTTGTCAAAGGTATAAGGTCTGTGTCTAAATTATTTTTATTTTGTAATTTTGTAATTTATTATTTTTTGCATGTTGATGTCCAAATGTTCCAGCATCAGTTTTTGAGAAGACTACCTTGGTTGCATTGTATTGCCTTGGCTCCTTTGCCAGAGATCAGTTGATTATACTTACTTGGGTCTATTCTGTGTTCTCTCTTCTGTTCCATTTATCTATTTGTCTATGTTTTTGTTAATACTGCAGTATCTTGATTACAAGACTTTTATGGTATGTCTTGAAGTTGGTAGTGTCAGTTCTTTTAACTTTTTTGGCTATTTTGTATGTTTTGCTTCTTCATACGTACTTTGGAATCAGTTTGTTGATATCCGGAAAATAACTTCCTGGGATTTGATTGCAATTGCATTGAATTTCTAGATCAATATGGGAAGAACTGACATCTTGACAGTATCGATCCTTTCTATTCATTAACATGGACAGTTTCACCACTTATTTAGTTCTCTTTGTTTTTGTTCATCAGATTTTGTATTTTTATTCATATAGATCTTCTATGTATTTTGTTATATATATTTCCTAATTTTTCATGGTAATATAAATGATACTGTGTTTTTAATTTCAAGTTTCACTTGTTTGTTACTAGTATATAGGAAAGCAATTGAATTTGCATATTAACCTTGTATTCTGCATTCTTGCTATAATTGCACAATAGATCTACAACATTTTTTTTTGTTGTTAATTCTTTCAAATTTTCTATATAGTCACTCCTGTCATCTGTGAAAAAACATAATTTTCTTTCTTCCCACTCTGTATAGTTTTCATTTTTTTCTAATCTCATTGGACTAGCTAGAACTTTCAGCATGATGCTGAAAAGGAGGGTAGAGAGGAGACATCCTTGCCCTTTACTTGATTTTAGAGAGAAAGCTTCTAGTCTCTGACCACTAAGTGTGATGTTAGCTGTGGCTTTTTGGAGATATTCTTTACCAAGTTGAGGAAGTTCTCCTTTATACCTTGTTTACTGAGAGTTTTTATCATGAATTGGTGTTAGATTTTGTCAAATCCTTTTTCTGTATCTATTGGTATAATCATGTGATTTTTCTTTTTTACCCTGTTGATGTGATAGATTGAACTAATTGATTTTCAAATGTTGAACAACCCTGCATAGTTAGGGTAAATCTCACTTTGCTCTACACAATTATTTTTATACATTGTTGGATTTAATGTGCTGATACTTTGTATAGGATTTTTACATCTTTGTTCATGAGAAGTATTGGTTTGTAGTTTCTTTTCTTGTAATGTCTTTGATTTTGCTATTAGGATAATGATGGCATCACAGAATGAGTTAAGAAATATTTCTTCTGTTTCTATTCTCTGAAAGAGATTATAGAGAATCAGTATAATTTCTTCCTTAAATGTTTTGTAGAATTGACTAGTGAACCCATCTAGGCCTAATGCTTTCTGATATGAAAGGTATTAATTATTGATTTAATTTATTTAATAAGTGTAGGTCTATTCAGATTGTCTATTTCTTTTCGCAGGAGTTTTGGCAAATTGTGTCTTTCAAGAAGTTGTTTCATTTCGTCCAGGTTATCAAATTTGTGAACATGGAATTGTTCATAATATTCCTTTATTATACCTTTAACAGCCATGATTTCTGTAGTCATAATCCTACTTATTCATTTCTGATACAAGTAATTTGTGTCCTTTCTCTTTTTCTTTGTCTGGTTAGAGGCTTATAAATTTTATCGATATTTTAAAAGAACCAGCTTTTGGTTTTGTTGATTTTCTCTATTGGTTTTCTGTTTTCTGTTTCATCGATTTCTGTTCTAATCATAATTTATTTTCTTTGGTTTACTTTGGAATTGATTTGCTCCTTTTTTTTCTGGTTTCCTAAGGGTAAATTTATATTATTAATTTTAGTTATTTCTTTTCTTTTCTAATATATTCATTCAATTCCAAAGATATCTCTCTAAGCACTGTTTTTGATACATCTCACACTTTTGATAAGTTGTGTTTTCATTTTAATTTAGTTCAAAATACTTTTTAACTTCTCTTGACATTTCTTCTTTGACCTATGTTATTTAGAAATGTGTTTAATGTCCAAATATTTGAGGATTTTCTAGTTATGCTTCTGTTATAGATTTCTAGTTTAATTCCATTGTGATCTAAAAGCAGATATTGTTTTATTTCTATTATTTTAAATTTGTTGAGGTGTGTTTTATGGCTCAGAATATGGTATATGTTGGTAAATATTCCATATAAGCTCAAGAAAAATGTGTATTCTACTGTTTTTGGATGAAGTCTATAAATGTTAATTATACCCAGTCATTGATGGTATTGGCGAATTCAACTATGTTCTTACTGATTTTCTGCCTACTAAATCTGTCCATTTCTGATACAGTAGTGTTGAAGTCTCCAACTAGGGTAGTTAGATTCATCTCTTTCCCTTTGCAATTCTGTTTTTGTTTTTGTTTTGTTTGTTTGTTTTGTTTTGTTTGCCTCACACAGTTTGACACTTTTTTGTTAGGTGTATACATTACAAGGATTGTTGTGTCCCCTTTCAGAATTGACCCCCCTCCCACTAAATAATGTACCCCCTTATCACTAAATAATAATAATTTACTTTATCCCTGATAATATTCCTTGCTTTGTAATCTGGTCTGTTTGAAATTAGTATAGCTACTCCTGCTTTATTTTGCATGGTATATTTTTCTCCATGCATTTAATTTTAGTCTGTGTGTCTTCACATTTAAAATAGAGTTCTTGGGGTACTTGGGTAGCTCAGTTGGTTGAGTGCCCTCTCTTTATCTCTGCTCAGGTCATAATCTCATTGTTCATGGGATTACGCCCTATGGCAGGCTCTATGCTGACAGTGTGGAATCTGCTTGGGATGGTCTCTGTCTCTGTCTCTCTCTCTTTCTCTCTCTCTCTCTCTCTCTCTGCCCCTCCCCTGATTACGCGCTCTCTCTCTCAAAATAAACATTTTAAAATAGAATTCTTGTGGACACCATATATTTGGGGCTTGTTTATGAATCTATTCATTACAATCTTCAACTTTTAATTGGTATTTTCTGATCATTGTTGTTCAAAGTGATCACTGATATATTTGGAATAATGTATATCATTTTGTTTACTGTTCTCTACTTGTTTCCCCTGTTTTGTGTTCTTATTTTTGTCTTCCACTATTTTTCTGCATCCAAGTTTTTATTTGTCTTGGTCACATAGACACTCTCTGCCTCTCATGTACCAAAATTCCAAGATCACAGAAAGAGAGCAGATGTTCAGCATACACCACATTGTACAAACCCTAGAGGCACATTCTTAGGGAATGATGAGCCAGAACTGCGGAACACAGAACTTCTGAAATCCAAGTTCCTAGATGTTAGCCAAGGGCCAAACTTATAGGCAGGTCTTTATAAGAAGTCCTACCTTCTTATAAAGTCATGCCTGCTATGTTAACTCTTTTCTGATAACCTCCACAAGTTTATCAGTATGCAACCATTTTATTATAGTACTATGGGAAGTTTGCCCCCTGGATTTTGACTCTCTTCTAAAATGTGTAGGGCATTTATGTTATTCTCTGATTATTGTTGTCACTTTTATTATGCCAAGTGAGAAGATACAAAATAAATATTTCCTGAAAATTATAGAAAACGAGACTGTACTGTTTTTCCTTCTTTGTGATAAGGGGAACCAAGGGAAGGAACATCGGAAGAAGTCAGGCATTTGCAGTAGTGGAAGCAAGTGAGTCATGAGAAGAGACACAGTGTGTATGAGTTGAAAGCACAGACATTGGAGACAGTCCAGGCATGACGCATATCCTGTCTTGGGCTCCATTTCCTCATCTGGAAAATGAGGCTAAAAACAGTACATGCCTCATATATTACTTTTGGGAAATAAGTTGTGTTTCTTATATATTGAAACAATGCCTAGAATGTAGGTGAATACTCTTCAGGTCAGTACACATAAAATTAAATGATATAAAATAACTAAAAATCACCTCTTTAAAACAGGAGTGTAAAATATGACCTAGGTCACCTTCTTAGACTATAAAAATGATGTTGAAAAGGCCAGTAACTTAGAAAATACGAAAAAGGAATAGTGCAGCCAAATTTCAATTAAGATTTTATTGTTTTTTTTTTCTTATTGTTTTTCTCTCTCAAGAATACTATAAACTTCCTAAAAGGAAAATCAGCTTTACTCTGGGATTTTCTACTCAAATATATATTTTCTGGAGAAAATGAAGATTTTTTGGTAAGTTAGCAAATGAGTAATGGAACTTTCCTGATCTCTAATTCATCCATTCTTACAATGAATTTTAAATAATGTAGATAAAAAATTCAAATGAAACAAGATACCTAAATCATTTAATATTTAGATTATCATATTTATCTCATTGCCTTTTAATCCATATATTTGCTATTCCATGTTACTTTGTGGATCTTATGTACTCTATCTAGTTCATTAAAAGTAGTTCTTATCTGTTTCCATTACTTTCTACATAAGTTGGTACAATTCTGTCGTCAAAAATTTTCAGACTTGAACTATTTCAGAGCTGGTTTTCACACTCCAGTCTTTCTGATATAATTTAAATTTAACAAAATGCACTGAGAAGTACTTGGAGCTTCCCATGGCACCTTCTTCTCTTTATCTCTAATTCTGATAATATTTTCTATTCCTCTGATCACCACGGTCGGAACAGAAAACTGTGGTAGAGACATTCAGTGAGTCACCTCTTGTAACAGTCCTCTCCCCTTGCAAGTGGGTGGATGCTGTGAATACTTCTAGCCAACAGAATATGGCAAAGATGATAGGATATCACTTCGATGATCTTTTATATTATATGGCAAGGTGAACAGATGTGGCAGATGTTATTAAGGTCCCTAATTAGTTGACTTGGAATTAAGAGATTTGTGGGGGTGGGTAAGATTTAATCAGATTAGACTTTTGAAAAAAGCATCTGGACTTCAGAGGATCTTTTTCCTGTTGAAGAACCATGAGGTTTTCACCTGCAAGGGACCATGTGAGCTTGGAAAAAGGCCACAAACTTTTGATGAGAACTTAGTCCTAGTTGACATTTGTTGTGGCCTTGTGACCCCTCCAACTAAAGGGCCCAGTGAGGGTATGTCTGGACTCTTGACCTATGGAAACTGTGAGATAATAAATATGCTTCATTTTAGGCTGTGAAGTTTGTAGTATTTTCTTTTACAGTAACTAAAAACTAATAAAATACCAATAATGAAACCTATTTTTTGAGAAGCACGTGAGTGGCCTCCAAAACACACACACACATACAAATTATGATAGATGCAGATGTGATAGTGACACAACTATACAAAGGTAACTTTGATAGTCAGCAGAGTCCTAGCAGTAGGAGGGCTTTTGCTCACAGTCCCTTAGGACTCCAGAGGGCCAATGACTCTGCCATCTCCAGCTTCTGGCTTGCAAGATCTTCCTTGGACTTTCCCTGCAGTAGTCAGGAAGGGCAAGGGAGCAAGGAGGATTCTGTGGGGCAGATTTTATGAAACACATTTCACTTTTCCTCACATACCATTGACCAGCACATAGACATATGACTAGTGATACAAGAAGGGCTGAAGAATGTGATTCAACTGTGTGCTCAGATAAAAGGAGATGTGGATATTAGTGCTCTTGAAACTAGAACACATCTCCTAAAACAAAATGATGTCACAGATGCATTTGTACTGTCTTTTTCTTCCCAAAGATGCTCCTTTCTAGCTGTGCACAATTCACATTATGGTATCCTCTCTTCTCATGTTGTACCTTTCTCTGTACTGGTGAAGCATAACATTTATATAGGTAGAACTAATATGGTACTTTTGTATAATTTCTATAAGAAATTTTCTAGGTATCTTTTGATGATTCGTTAATACATTCCACAAATAGCTTTGTTCAATAAGAGACAAGGTGCTAGGGGCAGGACACAAACATGTATGAAATAGTACATTTACCCATGAGAAGATAAACCATAAGGAGGTCATCATGTTTCTGATTTTATCAGAAAGCAGACCAGTAATACACAATCATTTTTAACTCATGAAGTTAACATGTCTTGTAGGTAGCTGAGTTGAGGCTAGAGCTCAAGTCTCATGACTTCCAAGTTATTTTTTCTTAGTGACCATGTGCAATCATGTTTTGTAAGGAGATGCACAGTCTCTTAAACAGCACCTTAGCAGCCTTCAATTTGAAAACTTAAATGTATTTTAATATGATAAACTACACAGATTAATTTTACATATGTGAAAGTAAAAATATTACTCTACAAATATCTCTAACTAGTGTTGTTTATGAATGTATTTATGTTACTATAAGATAATATTATTTACAAAAACAATACTATAATGTAAAATTTTAAATGTGGGACTGATATTTGGTTTGGTTGTTATATAGCTCACTTTCAAATTACTGGAATAGGAAGAAATGAATTTGTACTTTGCCATCTACATGCCTTGGAAAATAAATTAAATATTCTGAGTTTTAGTGTTCTTATATATAAATTGGGACTCCTACTTACTTAACAGCATTGTTGGGAAGTATTAATTGAAATATTACTTATAACTGATGGCTTACACAGAATCCAAATATTGGCTTCCCCATCTCTAAAGTTGGCAGTGCTATAAGAAGGAAGTCATTTTTTCCTGCCTTTTAGGGATCGTAGTATTTCAAAAGAAAAGCTTACTGCCATGTTTTTAAATCATGCCTCAGTCTGCAATTTTTTTTTTATTTTTTTAATGTTTATTTATATTTGATAGAACACAAGGCGGGGAGGAGAAGAGAGAGAGGGAGACACAGAATCTGAAGTCAGCTCCAGGCTCCGAGCTGTCAGCACAGAGCCCAACACGGGGCCAGAACCCATAGACCATGAGATCATGACTTGAGCTGAAGTCAGACACCCAACCGACTGAGCCACCCAATCGCCCCTCTCAGTCTGCAATTCTATTGATAGAAAATGGCTTACGATGAAAATTATTCAGAGACTCCTGGCAATAGGGAAAATGAAGGGAAAAAAACCTTGATAGTGATTGGGAAATAGACAAACTCACTTTTATCCCTTTTTGATTTTTTTAATTTGGGCTAAGTTTGGAAGAATGGGAAGAGAATGAAAATGTCTAAAATGATGCCAAAAGCTACAATAGGAGTGGGTAAAGAGGAGATAAGTCTATATGTATGTGTTGCATATCTATGTAAATCCATTCATAATATGTAATTTTATATTTATTTATACCTCATGAAGGTTTCATGATGACTTTAGTAGACTATAGAATAATTTGAGTGGTTGAGAAGAAATAAGACAAAGGATTAAGATTGGGAAAATAATAGTTGAATCCAGGAATAAATTTAGTACAGAGAATGACCACAGAGAATCCTTAACAACTGTACCAGAAAGTTATGCTCCAACTTTCTAGCCACCAGCACAAAAAATTATTAATTTTAAAAGTCAGTGTCATAAATGCTCCCTCCTCCTCCCTTCAAATCTATAATGTAGGAAAAAAGTAAGTCTATAAATAGACATGATAAATGGGTTCTCATAGAAAGAAGTTGGTGTACCTTTAACAATTAAAACTCTTTGATTTTGTGTTAGTTTTCTATTACTGCCAGAACAATTTACCTCAATTCCTGTGAGTTAAATTAAATAAATGAATTAATAAATCTGGTAAATGTAATATGGGTCTCAGCAGTTTAAGGTCGAAGTATCGGTGCTTCTTTCTGTAGGTTTTAGAAGAGAACATATATCCTGCGTTTTCCAGTTTCTAGAAGCTGTCTGCATTCTTTGGTTCATGGCTCCCTTCCTTTACCTTCAGAGCAAACAGTGCAAGCCAGCCCCTCTTCTCATTCCTTCTTTCTGATCCTTCTGTCTTTACAGCTTTCTCTCTAACCAAAGCCAGAGTGGATTCTCCACTTTGAAGAATTACATTGGATTCACTGGGGTAATCCAGAATAAGCTCTCCATCTCCCAGTTTGAATTCTTAATGAAATCTGCAAAATCTTTTTGACTATAACCTTGTCATCATGTCATTGATTGTAGAAAAGGATAAAGAAGATTTTACTCTTTTATAAAGAGCTATAATTAATTGAAAATACCAGACTCATCATGATATGTAATGCCCAAATAACTAGATTTTTAAACTACCTACAAGACCAATAGAAGTATGGCAAAATCACTTTTATTTCATGTATCCTACATTCCACTTACAAATGTGGAAAATAAAAAAAAAAGAAGCTATATAAATATCTATTGAACTTGAACTAGAACATAAAATATTTTATAAAATAGAGTGATCTAGATAGATATATATATATATATATCTATAGATATCTATATCTATATAGATATAGATATATTTGCATCATACATATCTATATCTATATCTATATCTATATCTATATCTATATTTGCATCATACATATATAAGGAGAAATGCCTTACAAGATAATATAAAATGCAAGGAACTACAGATGTATTGTCCTTTAAAATGGAATTTGATGTGTAGGATGACATAACAGGTAAAATTTTTCATTAAGTTTATCTGAAAGTTGAGATAGGGCCACCTCTTTTGTAATGTTCTTGGAAGCTTACTTTCAGACTGTTCAAGATTTTTCAGTCAAGGGGGAAATTAACACATGAGACAATGAGACACTATGTCCTTTTGGGTATGCTATCTAGTATCTACTACTTTTCCTCAGAATCTAATAATTAGTAGCACGACAGTGAAATCATGTAAGAATTCTGAGAGCTTATCCTTCTTACTTTCTTTTAATTCTTTGCTATATTCAAATGCCATTTTCATTGTTTTACAAATTGTGGTCTTTATAGCACATAGGATGGATCTATTTTTTTGAACTTTCAGAAAAAGTTTTCAAACTTCTCTAAAGCAGAAATACCTGAAAGAAAAATCCTTTAGTTGATCAGTGGTCACCTGGGTAAACAGATTTACTTATATGGAATTTGCTCCAAAAATGAGCCACAAGAGAATGTTTTGGCAAGAAATGAGGCTTGCCTCTGATTTCCGATAAAGATTTGAGTTGAAACAGTGTGTGTTCACTTAATCTTGTTAAATGTAGCACAAAACACTAAGTGTATTAGAGCGTGTATTTAAATGATAACAAACCCTGCTGTTAAAACTAATAGGAAACAGTTCTTTTCCCATTGAGTTTCCACATTCAACCATTCCTTTAGATATCATCATTTACTATGACTTCTTATGGTTGACTACAATATGCTTTTGAGATGCAATTTTAGGCCTTTGTTTTTCCTTATTGCTAAGCAACAGTTTCCTTTTTTGTTAGTGATAAAATTTGGGGACAACACTGTATTCAGAGGAATACCTGTTAATGTGATATGCACAAATATTAAAACCTAATTAGATCATTATGATTGGAAATTAATAACTGAATTTAATGATGATGATGATGATAATAGACATTCCAATATTGAGACTTTTTCTATTAAGGATTATTTTCTGTATTTAAATTAATCATTACATCTGAAGCTTGCTATGCCTCAATTAAAAAGAAACAAACAAACAAAAATTAGAGCAGCTTTGCTATTGTGTGCACACCCTTACTGAGGTGGGCTTGGTTTGGGGGAGCCGGGGTAGGGGGTTGAAGAGGGTGGGCCTGTAGAAGAGTAGTGGAATTCCTAAATTCTTCATCTTTTTCCTCTAAGAGACTTCAGGTTCATTCTGCCTTGAGGCAGGGTGATGACCTCTCAGGATCCCTTCCAGCCTCAAGCACCTGTGAAGTAAAAAGCATTTATAAAACCTTTAGAACACTTCTTGAAGTATATAGTTATAAAAGATAAAGAGTCCCTGAAGCATATTCTGCACCGAAAAACCAATATTGTTTATTACCTCTCTGTTAAATTTAACAAGAAAAATGTCAGGTAAAACACTGAGAAGTTTGTTTCCAAACAAATGGGGATGGCCATATTCTCCCAAGCATCACTGGATGTGTACCCACAGCTTGAGAGCTTGTTATAAAACTACCATCATTGAATCTTTTTCATGGTCGTTAAAGGATAAAATGCTATATGTCTGTCTTGTTACAGTACATTCTAATTTATTTGATCAATGAAACTGATATAAATAGCCAACTAACTGTATCATTTTGGCTTTTTCCAAATAACTATGAATATGGGCTACATTTTATTTTGCCTTGATCAGGCAACATTCTATCAACTGACAGTAACCAAGTAAAAGTTAGCCTCATAAAGAATCTCAATTGGGAGACATTAAGTGAAAGGTGAAATGCATTTACATTGAGCAATTATGATGTGGTTGAATATAAAATATTTGGAATAACCTAATCCTATTTTTATATTACTGCATTAGCATACAGGAGCTGAATAAATAATGGAGTCTAATATCAACACCATTTCCAGTTTTGGGGGGGGATAAAAAATAAACAAAGCTTAAGGATAACAATAGCTAGGTTACTATGTTCCAGATGCTATTTTGTTTGCTTAATTTTTTTTTTAACCAATTAAGTCCTCAAACCCATCTTACTATTATCTTCATTTTACTGATGTGGAAGTAAGCTCCAAATGGTGAAATTGCTGAGATGACACTAATAATAAGTGGTAAAATAAAGACTCCAATCTTTGTGTGACTTTACATTCCACCCTCCAAATTTTTACATCATATACATTCTGTCAGTAATTACCTGTGTCTTTCCTCAGATTCTTCCCTGTTAACAGGATTTCTTCATCCCCAATTCCACATGTTGAAAAGTCTGTCTGAAGTTATACAAATTTGTTGGTTAGTGGTGATCCTAGGGAGAATACTCTGATTCTTTTACATCATAATTTGATTTTATTTCCTATTATGTTCCAATGTATCTACATGCCCATCCTAATTTGGGGGTGGGAGGAGAAGATTAATGAATTGCTATTTTGATTATAATATTGTATCTTCATTATTTGTCTTTGTATAAGGACTTTATGGAATATACTGTAAGAGAAACAATAATAAGAACTATTTTATTCTAATGGGGGAGGTAAGACTATTACCAAAAAAAAAGTTAAACTTTCAAATTTAACTTTGAAACTTGATAAGATCCATCAATTTGTGTGTGTGTGTGTGTGTGTACACACTCACGCACACACACACACACACACATACATACATATATTCCAACATTAAAAAAAGACAATCCTTCTGGATTTACAGACCATGGAATGATTTATAAAAGAAGTGATAGCCAATTGGGGCCTTAAAAAACTATGTATAATTTTGACAGCATTGGGAAAGCAGGATATTCTAAACACAGGGAATTTTGTGGAAAAAAAAACAAATTTGGGGAAAGGTGATTAGTGAGATTTAATAAAAAGCACAATGTAGAGGGAGAAAATAAGTAGAAAATATTGGAAAAACAAGTTTTATCCAGTTATGTCTAATTTTAGAAGTTAAGATAAATCATCTAGGCTCTATGGAATAAGCCAGAGAATGTACTAGATTTTCAGAGCTAAGTAGAGAGACCCAGCTGTGGCTAAATGAAACATCTCAAGGTGGTTTGGGTAAGAGTAGGAGGAGAGTAACTTTGTCCAATTCAGGTTTTTGTTTGTTTGTTTGTTTGTTTGTTTGTTTGTTTTTTCATGAAATATGTTACTTTCAGCAACTAAATATTAGAAGTGAATATGAATTACATTTGCCGAGAATTTGAACTCAAAATTTTACTCTGAGGGAAGGTATATTATGAATTTTGCCAATTTGTGTATCCTCAGCCCATGCTCCATAGAAGGCACTAATATAATTTGGTTAAATGAATGACTAGGAAGGTCAAGTTTAAGCATTAGGTAAATGCATACCTAAACAGGAAGGGTGTCAACAATTTAGTAGCTGAGTGGGTCAGATATAAGATACAAATAGAATAACAAATGGGTTGGGCAAATTATTCAGAAAAGAGGCATCAAAATGATAATTATAAAATGTGCAGTCCTATTTGATGGTTGTTCTTAACACATAAGACACATAATAGACACTCGATAAATACTGGCTGAATTAAGGAATAAAATGAAAGCTAGACCAAAGAATCAGCAATCATATTGTTAACTATGGCTTGAGAGCATCAGTATGGCTAAAGTGGAAGGGGAATTGTGTGGGCAGAAAACACGCCACACAGTGAGAGAAATTGGGGGTCCACTGAGCATCTCAGGGGTGCCACTCAGGAAGGATTGTTTGGGAGGGTAGGACCCACAGAAGTTGACAACTAATTGAATGTAGAGATGAGAGCATAGTGGAGATCAAAGATTTATTTGGGTTAAGGAGGACGATGCTGATGCTGTTAACTAAAGAAGGGAAGAGCAGACTTGCTGGGAAAGAGGAGGATCCTGTTTTTAATATGCTGAGCTGAGGACAAAGTGGGACATCTATGGATAAATTAAGGATAATAAATGCAAGAATTGAATTCTTAAGTGATAATTCAGTGCTGGTGATATATGTTTGGAGGTCATTAAATGCTTACACTTAAATTCATGCAAAGTAGTGAAATCACCAAGGAAGAATGATGTAGAATGAAAAGAGAACTAAAAGACCAACTCTGAGAATTTGGATGTTTAAGGAATAGTGGAAAAAGAGGAGACAAAGTATGGCTAGAGAAACAAAGTAATTGGGATAATCTGGTGTCAAAAAACTCAAGACACTTTCAAAGAGAAATGATTTATTATCTCACATTTTTATCACTTTCTATGGTTGTTTCAGTTAGTTTTCAAAACAACCTGCATTATCTGAGGCTGATAAGGGAAAGAGTTGAGATTAAAAATTGTTTCCTGTGACTTTAGAGCCCAGATTCTTACAGGTATATGGTTCTAAAGCTGAAGCAAATGAAGGCAGTGAATAGATGTTTGGGATTGACAATCAGGATGTCACTGCCATAAGAAAACATGTTCTATAGGAAAATGGAACTGGAACACAAAGGGTTAGAAACATTGAGTGGTGGGGAAGTACAGGCAATTATTAACTAACACACACAACTGTTATAGATTTAAAAAGGCATTTCCAGTTGTCTATAAATAGAAAGTAGAGGGAGGAATGTGTTAGAGTTCTTAAGAGAAAAAAGATAGGCCTCAATGTTTGAAGTACTTTAGCAATTTATGAATTTCATGAACCCTCATTGTGAATATATTACAGCAATAGGGAAGGATTCATCAGATATTAAAAGAATTTGTCTCTAAAATAGTACAAAAAAATAGATTTGTACTTAACACTAAGTTCTTGGGCCCATTTCAACCTGGTAAATCAAAGGAAACTCAGGTAAAACCATTTTACTCAGACTGGTTTATGCATCCCTAGGGGCGCCTGGGTGGCTCAGTTGGTTAAGCGTCCAACTTTGGCTCAGGTCATGATCTCACCCTTTGTGGGTTCGAGCCCCGCATCGGGCTCTGTGCTGACAGCTCATAACGTGGAGTCTGCTTTGGATTCTGTGTCTCCTTCTCTCTCTGCCTCTCCCCCACTTGCAGTCTGCCTCTCTTTCTGTCTCTCAAAAATAAATAAATGTAAAAAAAAATGTGTATGCATCCTTACATGAATTAATTATAGGATTTAGACACAACTGGATATTTAACATTCATATGTGTTGTTGGAGATCTTAGATTATGGAAAAGAAAATGAACATTTCCTTGGGTGGTCTTATTTTTTTGCCATACTTGCAGCTACTTTACTTCAAAGTTCAGCCACCTAAACTGAAGACTGGTCATGTTTTTATTTTCTGGGTGTTTAACCTGTGGAATTGGATGGACTTCCTCTAGGCCCCAGGACTCTCTTAAAATTAGACACAAATTGTTGAATGCTATACATTTTTATAGGGAAAATTTCCATGGCTTTCATCAGGATCTCTCACTGCCCATCAGTTTCATTGTTGAGATGAGCATTATGGATAGTTACAAGCTGGCTTTCAAAAGTAGTGACTCTTTAGTGCATCTTTAACTTGGTGAAAATGACCTTGTCTTACAGCTATGGCTTAAAAATTAAAAAAAAGAAATCATTTTCCACAGCATAATTTTGTTCCCAAATCCTTCTCTTTATTTTTAAAATCAAAGCAGTCATACAATTCCTGTGGTAGATGATTTGAGGTGCTTTGATTTGGTAACTTGTGAGGAAGAGAAAAACTGGCTTTGAAATCACAAGGTTTTTATTTGGGGAGCTAGTGAAAAAAATGATTGTCCCTATGTAATAAGCAAAAGAACCTTCTAACCTTGGAATCTTTTTTTTTCCATTCAACATGATAGAAATAGCAAATTCTAAGTTCTTATAAACCTTTATAAGTTTTCATGAATTGTTAATTTAGAAATACAGACATAAGAGAAAAATAGCCCTACCAGAATATATAATCCATGGGCTCTGAACTGCAATGTTCTCATCAGAGATAATTTATGTTAAACTGAGCAGCCACCGAGATATTATCCAGATCAGGTGAAAACTATGAAGGAGACAAGTCGGATTAGTAGTTCATCATGACTCCAATGAATTGACTAGTCAGCATTTTCACTCACTGTTTGTGTTTAGCTATATTTTTTACAGCAATACAAAATTGATGTTTATATAAAAGAGAAGCTATAGTCTATGACCCATAAAGTTTTTTGTAGTAATAAACTACAGCTATCAACAGATAGGTAGATAGAGATAGAGCTATTTACCTAAATATAATGCCTTAGAAATAGTACTCAAGAAATTCTTATTTATTTCTCTTAGTGGGAATCTACATTTCCTATGTGAAGCAAAGTGTTGTATTCCAATCAACTCTATTTTTACAAGCTACTTAGGCATGCTTACCAAATAGACAATTCCCAAGTTTCAGTCCTCTGTTCATTCAAAAATATCACTTACCCATATTTAACTTTCAGACACTAACCTGTGCATTTTTGCATCTCTGGAACTTGTGAATAGTAATTCCAGGAAGTTGGAGGGGAAAATAAAAAGAATTTTTTTTTGTGTGAAGCTATTACTCATTTAATTTTAAGCCTGATGCTGAGAAATATCTAGATATTGTATGATTCTGGGGGGAAAGAACAAAGACTGTAGAGTTTGAGAACTGCATTTACATCTTATTTATAGTGCATTCCAGGTTTAAGACTTATAGCATTTCATCCCTTGTGCCCTGTTTTCTCATTTTTTAAATGCGGATAACAATATTAATTTTACCTTCTATACTGAAGTGCAAGACTATTACATATGATTAAACGAAAATAGTTGGTAACATCCTTGCCCCTCAAAGAAATTACATAAATGTCCCCATGGCCGTAACCATTTTTGCAAAACATTTTAAAAAGCTATCTCACCTCTTCTTGTTTTTCCTTCTTATTTCCTATCCTCTCACCTTCCTATCATTGCATACTTTGTTACAATCTTGGCAAGAATCTACAACACAATTTTTACAAGTTCTTTATTCCTTCTCATTATCTGTCAGTATGAAAATAATACAGTTTGTTTGTATATGGGAGAATTGCATGGGTGCTTTGATCCTGTCAAGGCAGTCAGTGGAAATAGGATTATAAATTTATAGGGCTACAAATGGGTGAACAAATCTTTGTTTATGCATTCTCTATAAACACACTACATTTTGACCAGGGTAAGTGATGGAAAAGAGGGGAAGTAGAAAGAGCAAGATCAAAACCGGGAGGCCAAGGGACTGCCAAGGATGAGCAGATCCCAGCAGATAAAGGCCTTCTTGGGGGTGGCAAATGTTCAAACCCTGCAACATTTTTTTTTCTTTCTTTTTCTTTCATTTTTACTTTTTTTTTTTTTTGTACAATTGAAAGCTTTAAAAGCCTCTAATTCATCATTGAAACTTATCAAAAAGAAAGCAATGCTTAGTTCAAATTTCTTGTTAGAGGCATGGATTATCATTACTGTCATTAGACTTTCATGAATTCTTACATGTCAAACAATGCTGCTGTTTAATTTTTAGTGTTTATAACGGATTAGAGTCAAGTTGCATTTGTCCATAGCATATTTCTACATCAAGGAATTTCTCTGAAGGAGGGGCAATGGCATGGGGATTGTGGGCCTGGATTTTCGTTTTTACTTTGCTATTACATGTTTGGGAAATCTTTCATCATTTTAGCTATCATAGCTATCATATAACTCTGAAAGTGTGTTGTGTAAGAGGCAATGAATGTGGTTGTTAAGAGACATACTCTGGAACAAGACTTCCCCCCTAGTTTTAAATCCCACCTCTACTCTGGGTAAAATGGGGTATTAAAAATAACAACTTCGGGGTGCCTGGGTGGCTAGTCAGTTAAGTTTGCAATTCTTGATTTCAGCCCTGGTCATGACCTCATGGATCCTGAGACCGAGCCCTGTGTCGGGCTCCATGTGCTGACAGTGAGGAGCCTGCTGGGGATTCTCCTTCTCTCTCTGTCCCTCCCCTGCTCATGTTCCCTCTCTCTCTCTCTCTCTCTCTCTCTCTGTCTCTCTCTCTCAAAATAAATAAATAAAAAATACCAACTTCATAAAACTGATAGAGGTTCAGACAGGCTGATAAATATAATAAACTCATGGAATATGTTAGCTGCTATAAATAATCTAATGTTAACTATGATTGTAATTCATAACTGGCTGAATTCTGTTGCTATTTTAATACTTGTATCTTTATATGGGCATTATATATATATATATTTAATTTTTAATGTTTATTTTTGAGAGAGACAGAGTGTGAGAGGGGGAGGGGCAGAGAGAGAAGGAGACACAGAATCCCAAGCAGGCTCCAGCTTCTGAGCTGTCAGCACAGAGCCCTATGTGGGACTTGAACCCATGAACCGCAAGATCATGACCCGATCTGAAGGGGGGCACGTAACCAACTGAGCCACCCAGGCACTCCATGTGAGAATTATATTTGTAATCATCTGTTTTTGATATTGAGAGTTGCTTAAGTGCATATATTTAAAGTGCTGTATACTTTTTGATGGAAGTTCAATTAAAATAAGTGGTGGCTGCCTATAGCCAGCTCTATGAAGGACATGTGAATGTTTCGTAGAGTGTGTGTGTTTCCAATGTGATGCAGCCTCTCTGTGAATTGATATCTAATTTTGGACCAATTTCTCCTCAGCAAAGATTTGGCAGTTCTTTAAGACAAAATAAAAATATTATGGCGGAGTTTCTAACAAACAATCTAGTAAAACATTTGCTTTTCTTGATTCTCAGTTGTCAGGTATGTTTTGTGACTAAAAAACACAAATTATGTTTGAGTCCCTTGTGTGTTAGACATTATTAAGATTTCTCTTTGGCATCTCACCCTACCATTGGTAGATGTAATTAACAACAACAACAAATATGTATATGTATATATATATATGTATACATATATATATATGTATACATATATATATATATGTATATATATATACATATATATATGTATACATATATATATATACACATATATATATCACCTGAATATCAACTTTTCATCATTTATTTTATTGTGGAGTAGAAAAATGTAATTAAAAAATACATATATATATTGAACAGAGAATGCTTCAAATAGCAAAAGTGAAGCTTAAATTTACTTAGCAAACTTGATCTGTATTGAAAAATGCCAAAGAGAATACAGAATAGATTTGGAATTTTATTAGCAGAGAATAAAAATTTTTAAAAATATTTATGATATAGAGGGTCAGATAGAAACATATCTTCATAAATGTTATTTTTTAATGAGACAAGCACATATCAGAATTACTTTATAAATTTTATAATACATACATATAAAGAAGAATTCAGACTCAGCTATCAATAATTTGTGGTTACAAATGTCAAATTAGAAACTCAGAGTTAAAACCAGTAAGAGAAACTCAAGTTCTCATTCTAATCCTGCTGTAGATAGATATCAAGCTATAAGTAAGTCAACATTAATAGCTTCTGTGCTTTTTTTCTAAGCCAGAAATACAGAATCCAGCATCTTGATTCTTTTCTCTATCTGCTGTCATTTTCAGAGCTGGAAACTGCTTATTTCAATTTGAAGACATACAGAAAAATACTTGCACCTCAACAGGAAACTCTCTGGTTCTTTCCAGCAATAAAGGAAAAAACAAACCAACATGCATTAGGAATTGTTTTGGCTAACTTTGCAACTCAAAGACAGTTTTTTTATTTTTGTTTTTCTTTTTCATTGTACATTTTAAAAGAACTCCGATAGGCTGCTGGTTTTGGTTTAACAATGTCAGAGTCGTAGGGTGGATGTCTCTGAATTTTCTGGGACTGGAAAGTACGTGCTTGTCTGGGATGGAGGATGGCTGCTGTAGCACCATAGGAAAAGGGGTGAGCAAAAGGAAGCTCCAAACACATTTGTCCCCTTTTATGAAAAATGCAAGAGCTTTTCTAGAAACCTCTTTACATTCTTCTTGTATCTCCTGAGCCAGACTGTTTTTTGTTTTTGTTTTAATTTTTTTAATGTTTATTTATTTTTAAGAGAGAGAGAGAGAAAAAGAGAGAGAGAACGCGCTCGCGCAAGCAGGGGAAGGGGCAAACAGAGAAGGAGACACAGACTCCGAAGCAGGCTCCAGGCTCTGAGCTGTCAGCACAGAGCCCGACGCAGGGCTCAAACCCGCAAACTGTGAGATCATGACCTGAGCCAAAGCCGGATGTTTAACCAACTGAGCCAACTGAGGCAGACTGTTTTATTGGTATGTTAGTTTGCTAGGACTGCCATAACAAAATATCACAGGCTGAGTGACTTAAACAGCAGATGTTTATTTTCTCACAGTTCTGGATCTCAGAAGTCCAAATAATGGTTGCTGGTAAGATCTCTTGGTTTGCAGATGGCTATCTTCTTACCACCATGTCCTCGCATGATCTTTCCCTTATGTGCACACACAGGGAGAGAATTGGGTGAGGGTTCCAACCTCATAACCTCATGACCTCATTTAATCTTAATTGCCTCCCTAATGGCCCTGTTTCCAAATGTGGTTTCGATAGCATTTAGGGTTTCAACATAAAAAGTTTGAAGGAACAGAATTCAGTCTGTAACGTGTGGTTACCTACCGCTATAAGGGAGGTTGGGTTTTGAAGATCAGGATTGTCAGGTGCAGCTCAGCATTGAGTTTCTCATTTGGAGGCTTTGGGAATTGTCCTGTGTACTTTTTGATGCTTAGCGGAATTACTGGCCTCTACCTCTAGTAGATGAAAATAGCAAGCTGGCAAGCCTGCTTCCCTACTTCCCCTTCCAAACTTAGGACAACTAAAAATGTCTCTAGACATTGCCAAATGTACCCAGAGAGAGTCAAAATCATATCTCCATGCCTCCAGTTGAGAACCACCAGCCCTTGAACAAAATAAGGGATCTCTTAGTTGTGTAACATCAACATATCATGAGGGAACAGATTATGAGAAAAAGTTGTAGGATAGACAGTTAATAGAGCCTGCCACAGGACTTCTGTCTTCTGTAGTCTCAGTCTGTCACAGTTTACATTCTATACTTACTAGGATCAGTCTCATGCAGTTCCTCTCTTACTTGCTTGCCTCTTTCTCCTTCATTTTACTTGCTGCCCAAACTCCAACTCTGGATCTACCCAAACTCTTACTTTTCCATAATTGTTTACTAACAGTAAAAATTACTTTAAGATTATTACTCAGACTGATTGCTTTCACTTTAAAAATTCATGATCACAGCCCTCAAATGTTATGTTTCTTTTGCAGGCTCACATTTTCGCTCTTCATGGCAGTGAATTCGCATCTTTTCTTTCCTCAGATTGTGCTTTCTGAAAATCAGATTCCATCATCAGCAAAATCCCCTGTATCTTCACTCTCAAAGTCCTCCAGCTTCCTGCTCTGAGTGAATCCTTTTTGCTCTCCACTTCTTTAATGTCTCTGCTGCTTCAAATGTCTCTCACCTCTGTTATAGAACTCACCTGATTAGCCCAGTCCTGCATAGATAATCCTCTTTGGATTAGCTTAAACTCAATTTATTAGAGATTTAAATACTTCTACAAAATCCCCTTTAACTTCCCCATAGCAGAGTAACCTCATGGGAGGAATATGCCATCACATTCGGAGTCTGCATTTTCATTCAAGAGGAGGGGATTATGTAGGGTGTGTCTGCAGTGGGGGTGGGACCTTGGTCCCATCAGAGAATTCTGTCTTTACCACAGACACCCACTGGCCAAGATAAAGACAGAAAATTTGAGTTAAAAAAAGCAATAATTATAGTTAATTGAAATGATTGAATTTGCGTCATGAATTCATAATGGATACTGAAATTTAAAAGTTGCAGGATACATAGAGGCATCATGAATATAATGAACATGTTAAACTTTTAATTAATTTTAATAAGTATATATATTTTGTTTCTTATATCTTTGAGTGTTTATAAAGTATTTATGTCCATGTAATTAGGAAAAACTTGCAGAGAAAACTGCTTCACATCTTCTAGCTTATTAAGCATTCAACAACCCCAAACTGTGCTCACATTTCATAATCTTGCTTCTTACTTCACTGAAAACATAGAATTAATCCAGAGAAAATGTACTTCCCATCTCTAAACCAGACCAGACCATAACTACCTGCCTTCCTGTGGATATTCTGCCTCTATTCCTTCTGAGGGATACCTATTCCACATGCACACTCTGTCTCATCCCCTAACATCTGCTGGAAAACTTTTGCCCCTTTTAATAACCTCAGATCTCATTTTTGTATAAAAATTTTTTAAAGTTTATTTATTTATTTTTGAGAGAGGGAGAGAGAATGTGTGAGTGAGGGAGGGGCAGAGACAGAGAGAAAGTGAGTGAGAGAATCCCAAGCAGGTTCCCTGCCACCAG
This sequence comes from Panthera uncia, assembly GCF_023721935.1. Taxonomy (NCBI): domain Eukaryota; kingdom Metazoa; phylum Chordata; class Mammalia; order Carnivora; family Felidae; genus Panthera; species Panthera uncia. The sequence continues at coordinate 28,823,203 of NC_064810.1, forward strand.
CATCAGAACCCAATGCGGGGCTTGAACCCAGACCTGCAAGATCATAACCTGAGCCGAAATTGAGTCTGATGCTTAACTGACTGAGCTATCCAGGCACCCCTAATTACCCCAGATCTCTTCCAAATCTTACTTCTCTTTGCATAAGTTCCTTAGCATGCCAGCATGATGTAATATCTCCCAACATAAACAACAGAAAAACAATGGCAAACTTTCCCTTTCAGTAGACCCCTCTATTTCTCTGTTCTCTTTTGTAGCAAAATTTCTCAAAAGAATCTAAAATACTGTCTTGTTCACTTTGCAGGTCTCATTCTTTAGCCCAGCCCAATCAGACTTTTATCACCATTAACCTTCTAAAGCCTCCCTCTCTGGTCACTAAGAACCTTCATATTGACACATCCCAATATTTGATTCTCACATTTATTTTATTCAAACTCACCGTCTTATTTTAATAAGGGAGTATAAAGAGTTGATTCCTCCCTTCTAGGAAATGTATCCTTCACTTGAATTTCAAGGTGCCTCATTCTCTCATTTCCTCCTATTTCCATGGTTTTCCCAATTCCTTTGCTGTATCCTCCCCTTTGCTTCTGCTTATTTAAACTTGTATTCCTCTAGGGTTTGGTGCTTGGCTTTCTGCTCACTTAAAATAAAAATGCTTATTTATCATTTTTGAGAGCATGTGCGTGTGTGCATGTGCACGCACACACACACGCACGCGCATACACACATACACACATACACACACTAGAGCAGGGGAGGAACAAAAAGAGAGGGAGAGAGATTCCCAGGCGGGCTCTGAGCTGTCAGCATAGAGCCTGACAAGGGGCTCAAAATCACGAACCATGAGATCATGACCTGAGCCAAAATCAAGAGTCAGATACTTAACCCACTTAACCAGCTAAGCCACCCAGGCTCCCCTCTTCTCACTTCTTTATACTCATTCTGTAACTTACATCACTGAGTCACCTACTTTTATTTTGTGTATACTGTTTATATGCTAATGCCATCCATATTTCTCTCTCAGCCCTGAGCTCCCATTTTAACACATCCAAAACGGAACTCTTGATTCTCTACCCCCTCAAAATTGTTTCTTTCCATTCTTTTAAGTGCCATCAAAATTCATTCACTTACTTGTGATTAAAAATAGCTTGATTCTTTTCTTTTTCTTTCACCATGCATCCAATGTATCAGAAGTCTGTCAACTGTCTTTTAAAATAGAACCTGGATATGGTAAACAATCTGGACCTCCACAACTTCCCTCCTGGTCCAAACACAGCGACCTTTCTCTTCAGGGTGTTTAAAATGTAAATCAGAATATCATCATTGCCTGCCTAAACCCTGAAAGACTGCCCTCACGACATCAGCTCTTCTCTCTCTTGTCCTTGCTAATTTTGATCTTGAGCACATGCAATCCCTTCCCAACTCTGGGGCTTGGCATTCGCTGTTACCTCCATCTGAAACACATCCTTTAGGTGTCCACATGGAGAATTCTTCCTTTCCTCAAGTATCCACTCAAATACCACCTCATCGGGAAAAGTATTCCCAATGAGGTGTTAAAATAACACTTTCTGCTGAGTCACACATCAGCCTTTTACCAGTTTTGACTTTTTCTTCGTTGTGCTTTTTCACTACTTATCATCTTACATATTAATCAGTTTACTTGTTTGCTATGTGTCATCATAATTAGAACTGAAATCTATGAGAGTGTCCTGTTCCCCACTGAATTTCCATACCATAGGAAACTGCCTGCCTCATGGTAGGTAGCCAGTAAATATTTGTTGAATGAATGAATAATAGAGTTTAACATAGCATAGAATAGGAAACTACCTTGAATTGAGAATCATACAACCATTATTCTTAAAAATTCAAGGTCATATTCCTCCAAGGTTCCTTAATTTCACCATGTTGCTGGGTCTCTCTTCTCCTTTCCTACATCTTCCCTCTTGTCCATTTTTCATCTCCCTTTCCTCTCTACTGTAGTCAGAGAAAAACTTCAAAATCCCTGCAACTGTATTAGAAAATTATTTACCATAACATAATAGTTACTGAAGCCCTCATTTCCATAACTAAAATGCCCCATTAAGACATCTTCATAAACAAAACTCTTCCATCACTGCTGGGGATCATGCTCGTCTCCTGGTAATGCTTATATGGAAACCTTAATCTCTCTCTGTCTCCCTCTCCCTTGTTTTGTCTTTCCTTTTCACACTGAAATGGGATAGCATTATAATAGAGATATGCCAAGTCTGGCTGTTCAGTGAGGCACCAGAGCCATCAGGGCATGCTACCTCCTAAGGCAGCCTATTTCAATTTCTAACAGCTCTAATTTTAAAAATGCTCTCTTTATATGATGAGCTAATATTTGCCTGGCTGTAACTTTGATCCATTGGTACTATTTCTGCCGGCTAGGGCTCCTAAGCATAACTATTTCCTGAGCAGAAATAGAACAGCTGCTTAACACCTCCCATATGCTATTGCTTTATATAGTTGAAAATTGTAAATCCCCCAGCCTCCAGCACCTCCACCATATACTTTGTCAGCCTTCTGTTCCCTGTTGTAAATAAATTCAGCTCTGTAGCCTTTCCTCAAACGACCTATTTCCCAAACACTTGATTACTTCTGAACTCAGAGAGGACAAACCCTTTTCTGGGAAAACCAGCCATTCCTGGGACATTGTATTCAGGAAGGAAAATATAGTATAATGTAAATTGATTGTGAATTCTGATTTTAGTACCTTTATTTAACTGCAGCTTATTTAAAGTAGCACATATGTATTGGTTTATTCAATAAACATTATCAGGTGTCTCACTAGGTGTAAAGAGCTACACCAAAAATAAAATAAACCTAAGACCTTGCCACTGGTCTTGAAATTTTGGTTCATTTTGTGCAATTACTAAATTTCCTTATGAGATTTTAAACACCTTTCTTCTGTGCCCAATGATCTTGTTAAAGGATGCATGGGGCTTTAGTAGCATTTTTAATGCACCTTCCGGGTTAAGGTGTCCCAGGGCTGAACTGAAGGGAACTAAGTCACTAGGCTATTTCCCTGGTGATGAGACCTGCATTTTGACTCCCTCTGGGTAAATGGTAGCTGCATTCATTTCATTAACTTGTGGGTTATAAGTTAATTTAGGGGGAATATGCTATTATAGATTTGGATGAGTTCCATTAAACTCCATTAAAACTTTGACTGTAGGAAGCATTAATAGAGCTTCAAAGTCAGTCAATCAAAAGATTGATGGAGTATATAGAATGGAATGTTAAATGGAATATTTGATATGAACTATTAAATCTTTCAGAGGAATTCTTTTCAATTTTAGATAGGGATTTGGGGATTGTCCTTCTAATGTATGTATCTGTGTTAATGCTATGCATGGAAATAGTATGAGATATTTAATTAGGGTTTTCTGTGATTCAATTGTGATGAATCAGTTTATCAATTTAAGTCCCCAGTGAATTCTTACAAACTAGAATTACCTAACAGTGGTAAATAAAGAAGATTTCTGAAGATTTTTGGAATTCATAAATACCTGTAAGATTTCAGGTGGAGAACTAATCTTTGTTTTGTCGCAGGATGTTGCTAGCTGCTTCTAATCACATTTTTACTTACTCAATATAATTTTTGAGGTGCGTATTACTTTTATTATCCCCATTTTTCGTTTGTGAAAACTGAGACTTACAAATTTATGCTAATTCCCAATATAACTGAGCAATACCGGTATTTATATTTAGATCTTCTTTATACTAAATCTTAGTATAGCTGTTATTAATTTAATATACCAGGCTGTCTTTGGGGCAGTAATGGTTATAATATGATAACCCAACCTCAGTTATTAGAATATGTTGTTAGTTAACTGTGAGTAGATAATATGGATAGTGAATGAATCGCTTGTGGATCCATGAAAATCCAGTTAAAGAAATACAGGTAAGGGAAGGGAATTATATGATTATGCTCTTGATAGGGTTCACAGCATTCAGAAAAAAAAAAAATTATTTCCAGTGTAGAGGAAGGAAGCTATATCCCATAGAGGCTAAATAACTTGCCCACAGCTACACAGCTGGAGAAATGCAGAGCTGAAATTCAAACACATGTCTGTTGACCTCTATAAACTGGCTCTTTTTATACCAGGAGGAATGACATATTTGACTTCAGTTTCATCTGAAATCAAATAAATGGACAGCCAAACATTAATTAGGGAAGATGACTGGATTTTGTCTTGTTCTTTATTTTGAAGATACGATAAAAACATAACCAAGGGCAGTAACCTAAAGCAAAATTTCTCCTGCCATTTCTTCTAAAAATACAAAGTGCATGTATTCAGCCATTTGCTTTGTTTTAGTTGGAGTGAATGATAGTAGGTGTTGCAAAAGACAAACCATACCATCCCCAAGGCTTAACATAAAATATGTTTATTTTCCCCTCACATGTTGTCAATGTGGATCAGGTCTTTCCCCTCCAGTGACTCAAATTCCATCTTTTAGCTATGTTGTTTGGAACCCAGGCTGCCAAAGTCTCCACAGAGAGATCAAAGAACATCAGATTCATGTAGGGTGATTTTAAGCACCAGGCCTGAAAATGGTTCATGTCACTTTTATTTACATCCCAGTGGCAAAGAAACTGATCAAACAGCTATAACCCAGCTGCAGAGGAAGCTTGTGCCTGTACAGGAGCATAGGAGTATTTGGATCATACCTTGAGTCTGCCATACTTCAACAAGAATTTGTGTAACAGATTTCTTTCTCTTTCTAGACACCTAATACACATTCTTCATAGGTGAACTAAATGCATAGTTGAGCCATTGCAATGCAATCAGAACTGAGTGATACAACATAATGGGTAGGAGGAGATTGTCCTGGCACTCAGGGAAAAAAAAAATGCCAATATTGTGTTCTGAGTCAAAAGGAGAAAAAGATGAAGTGTTTTAAGGGGTAGGAGAGATTTGAACAGATATTTCCAAATCACAACATTGCCTTTGTGATCTTGCCCCAAAGCAGCAGGGACTTCCCCAAAGAACTAGATAAAAATTTCATTTGCTTTTTCTTTTATTGTTGAGATTCTTCATCTTTGTGTGTGTGTGGTGGGGGGGGGGGGTCGTGGTGCTGGTGGAAATTAAGATGAATTAAAGGTATTATTTGAAATCAGACTTAAATATATTTGTGTAGCCATGTAGGCATTTGTGGGATGGATAAGTCAAAATTTCAGTGATTTTCATACATGTTCAGAATTTTTAAAAAGTTAACATATCACATGGCTTACTTTCATACCTAAAATTAAAGTAATTGAATATAAAGCACTGTTTAGATAGTTTTCATTTTCTTAGTGATTTTTATATTCTTATATTTGTTGTGCATTCCTCATCAATATTGTGATTTTTTCCTATTTTGTTTGTTTTGGTGGTTCACTGACTGTTCTACATCCTGGGAATACTGAGAAGCTGAGTGCATTTTCCATTTTAAACTAAATAAAAACCACAATATGTTAAAGTTAAAAAAATATTTTCAGTGATTTTTAGGATGGCCACACTACTTTGAAAGATTAGATAGAAGTTCAAAGAACACAACAACTCTTACTAATATAATACTGAAGGGATTTCAAATTAATATAAAGATTGAAAAATAAACAGGTGTAGGAGAAGATTCTCACTGGCAATGGCATGATATCTGTTTAGAAATTATTTTACCAGCTGAGCCATTTTCAGATTAGATTATTATTAAAGAATAGTGGAGAAGTTGAGATTTGAGGATATTTATTTTCTTTTTTTCAAGATACTCTCCATGCTTTCTATTATATATAAAAAGAGAATCAGTCTGTTAGTAGGTCACTGAGGATAAGTAAGTGAATTAGGCCACAAATTGCAACTAGTCTTGAAGAATTCTGAAAACATTATGATATTTAACCATCTTCTCCCTTCCATTTTAATACAAATAAACATTTATTTTTCCAGGCAGATAAATACATGTTTTAGGGGTAATGACACAAACATATTGATCTTCTTTTCAGCAACTGTTGACTTTTTGGTTGATTTTATGCAATATACTATTTGGACAAATGCATGTTGTAGTTATTTCAGTATCATGATTGATAGCTTGATAAAGTCATGCTTGATTGGAAACACAGAAAGAAATTTGAACTGAATAGTTGAAAAATGCCATACTAAAGATATCTGAAAAACTGGTAAATAAAGGAAAATACTTATCCTACCTTTCCTACATGAACTGTACTATTAGCCAAGTACTACCTGAGAAATGTCTCTGCAAAAATATCACAGGTAGCACATTCAAAAAAAAATGTCACAATTAGAACATCACCATTTTGGCAACCCCAATAAATGAATAGAGATAGGCCTAAATGATCAATGGCTTTTAATATGACAGAAGGGTAGGCAACCAGACATTATGGGTGTCCTGATGCAGGAATGTAGCACTACCAGAGTGCCTATGTGGCTCAGTCAGTTAAGCATCTAACTTCGGCTCAGGTCATGATCGCACAGTTTGTGGGTTTGAGCCTTGTGTCAGGCTTGGTGCTGACAGGTCAGAGCCTGGAGCCTGCTTCAGATTCTGTGTCTCCCTCCCTCTCTCTGCCCCTTCCACACTTTCATCTCTCTCTCTCTGTCTCTCTCTCTGTCTCTCTCTCTCTCCATCTCTCAAAAATGAATAATAAACATTAAAAAAAGTTAAAAATAAAAACAACATAGCACTATCTCTAGTCTCACAAAAGAGAAACTGAGTCTGCTCCAGCCTCTAATTTGAAAGACATGCAGAGACTAGAAGAACATATTGAATTGCACTATGTGATTGCAACTGGCAGAAAAAAAACAATACAAGAGTCCAAAAAAAAAAAAAAAAAAAAAAAAAAAATCAAAAATAAAAAAAAAAAAAAAAAAAAAAGAAAATGTAAAAACATAACAAGATTTAAAAGTGAGCAAAATAAAATTATAATATTTACAGAAGGACATTTAGGTGATAAATCATTTTAAAAAGAAAAACAAGGAAGGATTACAATTAAAGTCAGGCAAGTGGTTGCTTCAGGAGGGAGAGGAGAGCTGTGATTGGGATTCAGCCCATGGCAGCAGCTTCTAAGGATGAGTAACAAAGTTATATCTTGAAAAGCTGTGGTTACAAGTTTGTAGGTCTTGAACTAATTTGTTAGGCTATACATACCTTTCTGTTGGGTTTAATTTATCTTACAATGAAAAAAATTTAAAATAATAAATATTCAATGTAAGTAATATCTAAAACCCTCAGAAACATTAAACAAAGATGTGAGTAGATATGACAGGTACCTGAATTTATTGCGAAGAAAACCTAATTGTAAAACTACTTGGTGCTTTTTTAACCATTTTCACTGCAGACAATTTTCTTTTCCACCTTTTACTGTCAAACAACTTGGTTACCTTTTTTTCCCCAATCCAAAAGATGTATTGATTTTACTAGGAAGCTAAACGATACAATTTTGCTTCTCCCAGCCTATTTCTTTCTAAAGTTCTAAATTTCAGATCTATCATTTTTGACAGTATTTTTTTTTGTTAGCTTTACCATTTCCCCCTGCTAGTTTAAATGTCCTTCAAGATTACTTTTCTGAATCAGAACATCGTAAGTGTTGTAGTAAATATTATGGAATGAGATGAGGTTTTAAGATAGCAGCCATGTTCTCATAAGAGAACTGTATACTAAAAGTAAGAGGAAATAAGAAAGTAAGGGGACGATGTCTTCCAAGTGCTTAAAGTACAGAAAAAAAAAAGAATTTCAAAGTTTATTTGTCTAGACCATACAGTAAAGTTATTTATCAAACTGCAAAAGTAGCCATACAGATACAAAATTTAACAAAAATAGTATATTTGTTGATATGTTTTTGTAGATATGGTGTATACTCATTAGGCAGGCCCATACTGAGTTGCACTCCGGAATGGGAATTTGTAAGTATAAATCAGTTTCTCACATCAGGTAACAAGGCATTTAAAAATACGTTGAAACTACATCTGTGCTAAGTGTAGAGTAGAGAGGTGAAAGGGACAGACGTGCCTCTCAATGCAAAGATGCTGCTATTGCAATGTGGGCCTTAGGCTCAACAACAGCCTTAGGTAGGCACTACTCCATAACCACAGAATTAATGAATTAAAAAAAAATCTGTAATTAGGGCACATGTAATTAGTGGCTCAGTCGGGTAAGCATCCAACTCTTGATTTTGGCTCAGGTCATGATTTCACAGTTCGTGAGTTCAAGCCCCGCATTGGGTTCCATGCTGTCAGTGCAGAGCCTGCTTGGGATTCTCTGTCTCCCTCTCTTTCTCTGTCCCTCTCCAGCTCATCCCCTCTCTCTCTCTACACCCCCCCCCCCAAATAAACATTTAAAAATATCTACAATTAAAGTGTGCCTACTTGTGTGTGCTCATGTGCATATATAAAATCTGTACTTGTGAGCAGAGAAAATTGGTATTCTCTGACCCCAAAGAATGGTCATTTTTCTCAGTCTCAGTGTCCAACTCCATCCATCACTAGATTCTCTTTAACATCTTATCAACTTTTTAATAAGCTCCTATGTCCACTCTAACTTTTAACATAAAATTTGTTGGAGGCGCCTGGGTGGCTCAATTCGTTCAGAGTCTGACTCCTGATTTCAGCTTGGGTTGTTATCTCTCCATCATGAGATCTAGCCCTGTGTCGGGCTGTGCCTGGAGCCTGGAGCCTGCTTGGGATTCTCTGTCTCCCCTCTCCCTTGTCCTTCCCGTGCTCATGCTCTCTCTCTCTCAAAAATAAATAAATAAATAAATAAATAAATAGGCACGCCTGGGTGGCTCAGTCAGTTGAGCGTCAGACTTTTTATTTCGGCTGGGGTCGTGGTCTCACAGTTCATGGGACTCAGCACTGTGTTGTGCTCTGTGATGACAGTGTGGAGCCTGCTTGGGATTCTCTCTCTCTCTCCCTCTTTGGCCCTCCCCTACTCTCTCACTTTCTCAAAACAAATAAATATTTAAAAAACAAAATAATATACAATAAATGAAATGAAATGAAATAAAATAAAATAAGATAAAATTTGTTAATAACATTTTGCTGTTATTTATATAAACCTTCTACCTTTTTTAGTTCAGACTTCTGAGGCAATGCCATACGTTGCCTATAGAGAGCTTTTCTAGGGCAACTATGAGATTTGTGGGTCAGTTCAGCCAGGACACAAAATCAGGTTAAACAGAGTATTGTGAGCCAGCAAGGCCATTAATTGAAAAATAAAAGTATTTCTTATAGCATAATAACCCACATGCATGTATTCTGTAGCTATATAATCAAGAATTGATAGCAATTTTATTTTCAGAGGAAATATATTCTATATTAAGTTATAAAGAGACACATTTTTCTGAATATTTGTGGAATCTGTGCTAATGTGATTGTAGTATGTTCCAGGCTCATGTGGATATATTTCCCCCTTCAGTCTCATGTTGCTATCTGCCTTTCATGGGAACAACACAATTTCCAGGGGCCCAGAGTGTTATCAGAAAAGCAGTGACCAGGTGCTTTCTAAATTTTTGAATCTTTTTTCTTTGATCTTTTGGTGACTAAAACCTTGTTTCCAAGGTTTATTTTTTGTGTGTTTATAATCTCTCAGAGAAGGTCTCCTGACCAAAAGATGTTACTCATCTCAGGACCACAGGAAGTAAAAGGATGACAGTGAGAGGCTTGCTTCACATTTCAGATGGCTTTGTCCATTGTTAGGCAACACGTGCTCAGTCTCAGGTCATGACAGAACTCTTCCCAGAATCACGTGAGCCAGGAACCTGGGAGTCAGCTTTTTTACCTCATTGACCCCACTACCTCCTATCAAACCTGTTCTCCAACTGTTCTGTTTCCTTAACATTCTTTTCCTCTATCCTCTCTGTTCTTGCTTTAACCCAGGTCCCCTTACCTCCTCTCTCTGACTTTAGATGTGTTCTTATCAAATCTCCAGACCAGCAGTCTCCAAATAGAGATGAAATATACTTCAAAACACGAAAGTCCAAATATTTATGGCTCTAATATCTTTATAAACTGCTATAGTTGCATTTATAACATCAGTCTTTTTTTGAAGCTATTTGATAAGTGATGAAATAAACTGAGCAAGTATTGATAATTCCTTTGAATGGAAGGGATGGAGTGAAGTGTTGCATATATATGTGTATATATATACATATATATATATACACATATATATATGTTGCATATATGTTGCATATATGTTGCATATATATATTTTTTTTTTCATTTGAATGTTTGTGTTCTCCCAGATACATATTTTGAAGCCTAATCCTAGTGTAATGATATTTGGAGGTAGATCCTTTGGAGGTAATTGGGTTTTGATGAGATGTTGGAGGTGGAGCCCCCATGCTGAGACTGATGCCTTTGTTTGTTTGTTTATTTTTGTTTATTTCAAGAAAGAGAGGTATAATGTGGGTGGTGGAGGCTCAGAGAGAGAAAAAGGGAGACAGGAATCCCAAGCAGGCTCTGCACTGTCAGCAAAGAGGCTGACGTAGGGCTTGAACCCATAAACTATGAGATCATGACCTGAACAGAAATCAAGAGTCAGAGGCTCAACTGAGTCACCCAGGTATCCCTGGAAGCTGCTGCCTTTATAAAGGTATATAGAGTATAGAGCTCTCTCTCTTCACCATGTGAGGACAGAGTGAAGGCTGTCATCTATGAACCACTAAAAGTATTTTTTTTTTATTTTTTTTAACGTTTACTTATTTTTGAGACAGAGAGAGACAGAGCATGAACAGGGGAGGGTCAGAGAGAGAGAGGGAGACACAGAATCTGAAACAGGCTCCAGGCTCTGAGCTGTCAGCACAGAGCTGATGCAGGACTCGAACCCATGAACCATGAGATCATGACCTGAGCCGAAGTCGGACGCCCAAACGACTGAGCCACCCAGGCACCCCCAGTAAAAGTATTCTTAACAGACATCAAATCTGCCAGTGCCTTGATCTTAAACTTCTTGGCATCTAGAACTATGATAAATAAATGTTTGTTATTTAAGCCACCCAGTCCATGGTATTTTTGCTATAGCAGCACAAAAACAGCTGTATTTCAATGGGAGCCAAATAGAATCACTGCAAATTCTTGTATGCAGCCCATTAAGTACATCCTTGGAGAGAAAGAATCAGTTCTCTTGCTAATACAAAAGATTTCATCAGTTCAGACATTCCTTATCTAAAGTCAGGCTTTAAACGGAGGCTTTAAGAAAACAAGAATTAAATTTCAGATTTTTTAAGCAATTATTTTAGAATGGTTTTTGCACCATCCTTCAGGTTAGAACATTAAGGGTTTTATTAAAAGGCTCACATCAGAAACTGGGCCCCTGCTGGGGGCAGTTATCACAGAGATGTGGAAGTTACCAAGGTGAAGGCCCCAATAAACACCTGCACAGCCTGGCCTGGGTTTGCCATTGTCTCCCATTGATATTTAAATTTCATTGTGAACCTTTTCTTGTAAAGTTTCTAACTTGTTAAATGAATTCTTTTTTTCATGTAATTTTTTTTTTTTAATTTATTTTTGAGACAGAGAGAGACAGAGCATGAACGGGAGAGGGGCAGAGAGAGAGGGAGACACAGAATCGGAAACAGACTCCAGGCTCCGAGCCATCAGCCCAGAGCCTGACGCGGGGCTCGAACTCACGGACCGTGAGATCGTGACCTGGCTGAAGTCGGACGCTTAACCGACTGCGCCACCCAGGCGCCCCTTTTCATGTAATTTAAAACTATCAGGGTACCTTATAACGAATGCCATCAATGCATTTAGAGAGTTATGTGAATCCAAAGGAAGATACACTACAGTTTCTGTTTTTTCTAAGCATGCAGAAGTTGCACAGATGAGCTTTTTCACAAGGCAGAATTAGATTCCTTTTGGGAGGGGGCAGTATTAGAGTCACTTTTCATTCTTAGCCGAGAGCACAATATATTTCAAAATAGAGTGATTTGGGCGCCTGGGTGGCTCTGTCGATTAAGCATCCGACTTCGGCTCAGGTCATGATCTCATGGTTCGTGAGTTCGAGCCCCGCGTTGGGCTCTGTGCTGACCGCTCAGAGCCTGGAGCCTGTTTCAGATTCTGTGTCTGCCTCTCTCTCTGCCCCTCCCCTGCTCATGCTCTGTCTCTCTCTGTCTCAAAAATAAATAAACGTTAAAAAAAATAAAAAAAATAAAATAAAATAGAGTGATTTGATGACAGAAAAGGCTGAAAAAGTCAAAGAGCAAATTTATTGAATATATCAAAGTTTCTAATCAAATCTGATTCCTTAAAAAAACATTTTATAAAAGGTTCTTATTTTGTTTTTTCCTTATTCTATGTGTCTTAGAGTATTGTTTTATTTTCTATAGTGCCTGTTTTCTTCTTTTTTATTTTTTTGTTTAATGTTTACTTATTTTTGAGAGAGAGACACACACAGAGTGCAAGGGGGGGAGGGGGAGAGAGAGAGAGGGAGACACAGAATCTGAAACAGGCTCCAGGCTCGGACCTGGCAGCACAGAGCCCCAAGTGAGGCTCAAACTCATGAACCATAACCTGAGCCAAAGTTGGATACTTAACCCACTGAGCCACCCAGGTGCCCCTATAGTGCCTATTTTTTTTTCTATAGTGCATATTGTTGAACCTGTAAACTTAATAAAATTTCTAAAATATACCATTGCTTGATATAAAGTGAAACAAGTTGATAGCATATCTGAATATGAGCTAAAATGTTGTTATTTCAGGTTAATATTACAGCATGTCTCCAAAACACTGAGTCTCATGAAGGATCCTGCTTATTGTAGTGCTATGCTCCCCCAGGAGTAAAGGTCATTGGAGACCCAGGACACACTTCTCTTTATGTTTATGATGTAAACTTTTTCTTTCCATTCTCCTTTTCTCAGAGAAAACCCATTTGATAAACATTTCCTGACCTCCCCCTAGGCATAATAGTGCATTTTCCCCTTTTAGCCAAATTGAAGCTCACACGCTGTTTTTCCTGTGCTTTCATAGTGCCCTTGGTTTTACTTCCTTGTAGACATTGTCATGTGTCACTGCGTTTTTGACTTGTCTCCATCTCCCCTGTTTGACTTTGAAATGCTCAAAAGCATGATTCCTACACATATCTGCCTCAGTATCTGCCATACTTCTCAATGCTTCACATGCATTTAAACACATTAAATGAAAGAGTGAGCTATGCAATTTCACTGAAGTCTCCATCTACATTTTTATCTCATTTAAATCCAACAAAGTATGGATATAATATTGTGTGATTTGATAATGTTATGTACAGTCTTTAGTTAGGTGGACTGAATTCCTACTACCCTGAGCTACTACTGAAAAGAAGTTTTGACTAATTTGGGTAGAAATTGGGAGGGGAGATATAAGTGGAAGTGCTTCTTTGTTTGATAGCTCAATGCTTAATAAAAATTTATTGGATGCATGCTGTGTGTCAGGTAGTGTGTTAAGACAGGGAAAATTGAGTAAGGACAGCACACTATCAACCTAGCATAGCATTAAGAGCAGGAACATGACAATGAAATATCTTTGATTTGGCCTATCTCTTTGGCACGAACAAATTACTTTATTGTATTTTATTGTTGTTTTCCTACTTTATAGACATTTCAGAAATTAGAGAAAGTACTTATAATCTTATATCTCAAAACTTAACTATTTACATTTTGGCATAATCGTTATTCCCAACATTGTACCCCTTGTATATTCATATAAAATCCCAAATAGGGACCACAACATATATATACTTTTGTACATTGATATATATATATATATATATATATATATATATATAAATATATTTTTTTTTTTTTACTCAGCATCTCTATATTATTCCTTCATGTTATTGCCTGACTTCAAAAATATTTTGATACCAAATCTCTCCTATTAATTAGTGTGTATATTATTTTCTATTTTTCTTTTGATAGTGCTGTAAAAACATACTTGTCTCTTATACTTGATCACATCCATGATTAATTCTTTAAAATGGATTACTAGATGACAAATTTGTGTCAGAGAATTTAAGCATAGGACACAGATCCATCAAGGTTGCTTAAATCTTCTATTGTTTTAATAGAACTCTATTAATGTTTTAATAGAGTTTTTCTTCGTGGATGATGAGATTAGTTGACAATAATGATAATTATTACATTTCTTTCTCTCCTTTCTTTTTTTTTCTTTTTTCTTAGCATCTTATTATGTTGCCCAGAAATTCTGATGTTCAAAGTGTTAAAGAAATAGTGGGCTTTCTTAGTTTCTTAACCTCCAAATTTTAATGTCGAATCTTCTAGTTTTTATCCATAAATATAATGTTCAGTATTGATTTAAGGGGACTATATTTATCAGGTTAGGAACTTTCAACGTTGAAATTAGAGGTTTTCTCATACTGAAAATACCAGAATTAATTTTATAAACCTACTTGACAATAATGAGATATTATTATAATGTGGTATTGAAATCAATCTTATAGTAGTTTATTTAGAATTTTAAATGGAATATGCATTATTGATCTTTATTATAGTTTATGTATTATATACTCATATAAAACATACATTTTTTTTTGTTTGGGCTTTGGTACCATTTCATATTTGTAGTATGAATTATGTGTCCCAATACATGGGACAGGGAATGTTCCATTATTATTTGAAAGGCCAACTTTATTAAACTTTAAAATATAAATTTTAAACTACAACATTCAATCCATATCATCGTCTCAGTTTCTTATTCTCAACGCAGTTCTTATCATCATCATCATCATCCAATTTTCTGGTTCCCTTAATGGACCATTGACTTTCAACTTCGTTTTTCTTTCCTATCTCTATACAGCTAGTCACCTCAACCCCTAAATTAAACCAAATTTAGCCCAACATCCAGCTATCTAATTCCCAAGTTCAGGAAGCTGAAAAAATTATAGCTCCCTTCAAAGAATTTCCAGTCATACTTAAGACGGATCCTTAAGACTACCTACAAAATAATGGAGTAACCCCAGTGTAATACACACAAGAACACATTACAGTATAAATTGAAGGTGGGCATGAATTTTTGACTCTTCTTGATGCTTGTACCCTGCACATAGAAAACTACTTGTACACAGTATGTTAGTTGAATAAATGCGAGAACATATTCCCTCAATTCCTACTGTGTTAGCTCTCTCCCCTCTATAAAATTTCTCATATGTCACCATTTTCATCGTTAACTTGGCCTGACCGGTGCCCTGATTAAGTCTTTAACCTCAGCGGTCACTATGTTCCCTTCACACATTATACTTGAAGATTACTGAATTAACTGAATTTCTCTCAATCCACCCTATATACTCACAATGCCATGCTTTGCTCAACTTGTTTGGTCTTCCTGGAATACTGTTGGTGCCATTTTTTTTTGTCTGTTTAACTCCTCCCCTGCTTCCAAATTCAGCCCAGAAACTAACTGTTATGTGAAGTGTCTCCTGATCACTTTCCTCTGGATTAAATTTCTCTTCTTTGTTCTCTCATCATATGTTATACATACATCCTTCTATTGTGGCATTTATACCATCATGCCACGCATATCATGCATGCTTTCTTACTTCTCTACATCTTCCTCAAATTTATGAACACCTCAAAGACAGAAATTATTTTTAACTTCTGTGTTCCTCACACAATGTCTGTCACATTCATTATTAATGCATCGATAGAAATTTAGATTAAAAACCAGCACCCATTCATCTCCTTTGTTTAATAGCATTACTTTCCTTTTATGATATCATTTGGATTTCTTTATATAAAAATAATTGAATTTCTGAAAATGTTGGCCTTCTTTACATATTTTCTTTGAAAAGTAAAAATTAAAATATCTCTTAATAGCTACAGATTTGTGTGTAAAGGAAATTGGAACTCCAAAATGGGTGGAAAAGTTTAATTTGTGCAGATTTCAGGTAAACTTTTTTTTTTTTTCTGTTTATGTAGCATCACTGCTCTCTGCATCAGCGTGTGAGTAGAGCATTCCTGGTGGGTTGGGAGTCAGTTAACAGAGGCTCCGCATCTGATGGATGAATCACTGGTGGGACTGCGGGCTCTGCTGATTCAGTGTTAACAATTTTAGGCAAAGTAGATGATCCAGTCAACCTTGGACTAGCTCATGCTGTTTTCTATTTCTTTTGACTTTTTTTTATATTGCCAACCTACTCGTTAACTGCTGAAAAGAAAGAAACCTAGGGAGAAGGAAATGCAAGTTAGAGCATAGTTAGGGTTACTATCTCTGAATAAATAATTATTCCAAAAGCATTTAGAATAAGCCTGTATCATCTCAGTGCCAAACTCTTAAATTAACACATGAGTCTTCTCTTATTTTCTTATTTCAAATAAGATTGAATAATCTCTTCTATCAACCACATATTGAACCTAATGGGTAATATTAGAGGAGACCTCTAGGTAACTAGAGGAGACAGTATCCTTGAAATATATATATATATATATATATATTAATGTTTATTTATTTACATTGAGAGAAAGAGAGAGAGAGAGAGAGAGAGAGAGAGAGAGAGAGAGAGAGAGAATCCCAAGCATGCTCCATGCTATTGAGCCTGAGGCAGGGCTCAAACTCATGATCATGACCTGAACTAACATCAAGAGTTGGATGTTTAAACCAACTGAGCCATGCATGCACCGTGAAATATTTATTTTTGTGACCGATGTTTTGGTTTACTTTCCTTCTTTGTGATCCATTTTTGCCAATAATACTTGACTCTTTCTTTGTCACTTATTTTTTACGATAATTTTTCTTTTCATTATATTGCTAATGTCAGTTTTCTTCAGATAATAGTATTTTCTCTTCATAAATTAAATTATGGACCAAAGAGTTTCTGGCTACAGCCTACTTTATTATGTGTAGGTCTGGCCACTCCTAAGAAACCCAGATATACCTTTATATAATGGACCTATATTCCTTTATCTGTAGCACTTTTGAAGGTTAATCATAGTATACACATATTCTTTAAAATACCATGAGCATCTTGACTAAAAACGTAGACCATAAGAATTATGATTAAAGCTCTTTAATTTTACATTTTAATGTTTTATAATGAGAATTAGAAGGAGCAAAATATATCTGCAGCACAATGTAAAAATTGGTTAATTCTTTAGTGACCAGAATAATAATACTCTCATAATCTAAATTTGTAATATTGATTATGCATAGGTCACTGCTGAACACTGAAAGAAACAAATACATATGTTAGTGTCTCTGTTCTCAAGGGTTTTATACAGAATATTATTTTTATTGATTTTATTTAGTTTTTAAAAATGACAATACAACTCCTTAAAACAATGATTCTCTGCAATGTCATCTAAAATTATAGTGTCTATTCATTCTTTTCAAAATCTGAAAAGTTCCTGAGAAGTTAGCATGTGATCTATACAATAGATATCACTAGAAGAAATTTATAAAAACATACATTTTATTTTTAATGTTTATTTATTTCTGAGAGAGAAAGAGAGAGAGAACGCGAGCAGGGGAGGGACAGACAGAGGGAGACACAGAATCCGAAGCAATCTCCAAGCTCTGAGTTGTCAGTACAGAGCCGGATGTGGGGCTTTGAAGTCATGAGCTGTGAGATCATGACCTGAGCAGAAGTCAGTCGTCCAACGGATTGAGGCACCCAAGCACTCCCCCATAAATTTTATTTTTAGAAGAGACCTTAGAAACCATCTTCTTAGAGATTCTGCCATCCTCTCTTTCTTCTCCTTTCCCCACTTTATACAGATAAGAAAACAGACTGGTGAGGGCTAAACAAGATGGCTAGGATCAGACACTTGAGCAACTGGACAGGTTTTTTAAGTTGACTTTCAGTACTCTTTCAAATACAACCTATTAAAAATAGCAGATTAATCTCCAGCACCCACTTACAGCAGTAACAGAGACATTGGCCTTCCTTGGTAACAACTGACATTTTCTGACTACTGGAGATACACAAGTACTGTGTGTGGGACTTCAAGCAACAGGTCTGCAGTATGTGTTTGCAGTATGTGCTCTGTCATCTTAATTTCTTGCCTAGTGAAAAGTACTAGATAATCATATACTTCAAAATAAACTCTCTTTCCAAAATATGAAAACTTCTTATCTGGGTGTACGTAGTACATTAGTATCTGTCACTCGATTTGACTTTACTGCATTATAGGGAGTCATAATCATTGAGAATAAATAATATTTTTTTGATATATAATGGTTTTGTTCGACTAAAATTAATAATAACTTAATGGTCCCTTTTTGTCAGATTTGATATTTTCATAATTTATATATTTTATGTTTGACTCATTATTATATATCCCTTTTTTAGGGGGTGTAACTTTTAAGACAAATTATTATTTAGCATGGGAATACAAGATATCTTTCCTTGGCATGTTCACATCCATGTATTTGGTACAGTGGAAAAGTAGGAAAACTGAAACTGGCATTATTATTTGTTTTTAAATTGTGTATTAAAAGCCACTCACTGTATAGTCCATTCTGTTAACACTAATCTCACATTTTGACTTTCATTGAAATAATTGAATTAAATATAAAAAGTTAGTTTACAATAATTTTGCAACATCTAGCTAAAGATTGAGGGTACTTGTAAAATCATATATTCTCCTATCTGGGAAGCTAAAACATACTTTTATATATTGTTGGCAATGCTCTACATCTAATTCTGGAAATTTCCTCAAGAAGCAACTAAAACTGACCAACAATATTGTACGTGGTCATTTAAACATCAATTATGGTAAAACACAAAAAGGCAAAAGATATAATGGCACCATTTTATGCTCTTAAGCCAGAAAATCATCTTTCTAATTACTAAGTTGACCTTGGCTACCCCAAGAATCTTTATCCATTGAAGATTCTTTGCACCTGTAAAATGAAGATAGTAATGGTTCTTAAGCATGCAGTATTCTTGTGGAGAAATAATCCGGAAAATTCATTTAAAGAGATTAGTATGTTGCCAGCATAACCATATGTATCACCTATACTAAACTATGTCAAATCACACTATTTGAAAATTAAAGTAGGAAAATGGATGCAAAAATCCTCAACAAGCCAAACAGATCCAACGATACATTAAAAGAATGACTCACCACAACCAAGTGGTATTTATACCTGGGATGCAGGGCTAATTCAATATCCACAAAACAATCAATGTGATACACTACATCAATAAAAGAAAGGACAAGAACCACATGATCCTCTAAATAGATGCAGAGAGGGGCTCCTGGGTGGCTCAGTCGGTTGAGCATCCGACTTCAGCTCAGTTCACGATCTCGCGGTCTGTGAGTTCGAGCCCCGCGTCGGGCTCTGGGCTGATGGCTCGAAGCCTGGAGCCTGCTTCTGATTCTGTGTCTCCCTCTCTCTCTGCCCCTCCCCCATTCATGCTCTGTCTCTCTCTCTGTCTCAAAAATAAATAAACGTTAAAAAAAAATTAAAAAAAATAAATAGATGCAGAGAAAGCATTTAACAAAATACAGCATCTTTACTTGATAAAAGTCCTCAAGTAAGCAGGGATAGAAGGATCATAAATCAGGATCTTAAAAGCCATATATGAAAGACCCACCGCTAATATTATCCTCAATGGGGAAAAACTGAGAGCTTTCCCCCTAAGGTCTGAAACACAACAAGGATGTCCACTCTCACCACTGTTATTCAACATAGTATTGGAAGCCCTAGCCTTAGCAATCAGACAATATGAAGGAATAAAAGGCATCTAAATTGGGAAGGAGAAAATCAAACTTTTACTCTTTGCAGATGACATGATAATCTACATGGAAAACCCAAAGGATTCCACCAAAAAACTGGTAGAACTGATCCATGAATTCAGCAAAGTTGCAGGATATAAAATCAATGAACAGATATTGGCTGCATTTCTATACACCAATAATGAAGAAACAGAAAGAGAAATCAAGGAATCAATCCCATTTACAATTGTACCCCAAACCGTAAAATACCTAGGAATAAACCTAACCAAAGAGGTGAAAAATCTATACACTGAAAACTATAGACAGCTTATGAAAGAAATTGAAGACACACACAAAAAAAATGGAAAAACATTCCATGGTCATGGATTGGGAGAACAAATATTGTTAAAATGTCGATACTACCAAAAGCAATCTACATAATCAATGCAATCCCTATCAAAATAACACCAGCATTCTTCACTGAGCTAGAACAAACAATTCTATAATTTGTATGGAACCAGAAAAGACCTTGAATAATAAAGCAATCCTGAAAAAGAAAACAAAAGCTGGAGGTACTGGTACTGGTCCAAAATCGACACTCAGATCAATGGAACAGAATAGAGAACCCAGAAATATACCCACAAATATATGGCCAACTTATCTTTGACAAATAGGAAAGAATAGCCAATGGAATAAAGACAGTCTCTTCAGCAAGTGGTGATGGGAAAACTGGACATGCAGAAAAATCAACCAGGACCACTTTCTTACACCATACACAAAAATAAACTCAAAATGGATGAAAGCCCTAAAGATAAGACAGGAAGCCATCAAATTCCTCGAGGAGAAAGCAAGCAAAAACCTCTTTGACCTCAGCTGCAGCAACTTCTTACTCAGCATGTCCCTGGAGGCAAGGGAAACAAAAGCAAAAATGAACTCTTGGGACTTCATCAAGCTAAAAAGCCGCACAATGAAGGAAAAAATTAACAAAACTAAAAGGCAATCAACAGAATGGGAGAAGATATTTACAAATGACAGATCAGATAAAGGGTTAGTATCCAAAATCTATAAAGAACTCATCAAACTCAACACCCAAAAAACAAATAATCCAGTGAAGAAATGAGCCAAAGACATGAATAGACACTTTTTTCAAAGACAGCATCCAAATGGCTAACAGACACAAGAAAAAATGCTCAACATCACTCATCATCAGAGCAATACAAATTAAAACCACAATGAAATACCACCTCACACCTGTCAGAATGGCTAACATTAACAACTCAGGCAACAACAGATGTTGGTGAGAATGCGGAGAAAGAGGATCTCTTTTGCCCTGCTGGTAGAAATGCAAACTGTTGCAGTCACTCTGGAAAACAATAGGGAGGTTTCTCAAAAAATTAAAAATAGAACTACTCTATGACCCAGCAATTGCACTACCTGTATCCAAGGGATACAAGTATGCTGTTTTGAAGGGGGACATGCACCCTAATGTTTATAGCAGCATTATCGACAATAGCCAAAGTATGCAAAGAGCTCAAATGTCCATTGACTGATGAATGGATAAAGAAGATGTGAGATATATATATATATATATATATATATATATATATATATATATGTATATATACACACACACACATACACACACATATACATATACATATATATACATACATACATATATACACATATACACGATGGAGTGTTACTTGGCAATCAAAAGAATAAATCTTGCCATTTGCAACTATGTGGATGGAACTAGAGGATATTATGCTAAGCAAAATTAGCCAGAGAAAGACAAATATATGACTTCACTCATATGAGGATTTTAAGATACAAACAGATGAACATAAGGGAAGGGAAGTAAAAATAATATAAAAACAGGGAGGGAGACAAAACATAAGAGACTCTTAAATACAGATAACAAACTGAGGGTTGCTGGAGGAGTTGTGGGAGGGGGGATAGGCTAAATGGGTAAGGGGCATTAAGGAAGACACTTGTTGGAATGAGCACTGGGTGTCATACATGGGGGATGAATCACTGGAATCTACTCCTGAAATCATTATTATACTATATGTTAAATTTGATGTAAATTAAAAAATAAAAAAGAAAATGAAAAAAAAAAGAAAATTAAGGTAGGTATTTCTATAGCTATTCATTTTGAACTTTGTATATCTTGGTGAGCACACTGAGATATGTTTTTTCTTGTCAAATAGAATTTTTTATAATATTTGTGATAATTTTATGTGTCAGTTTGAGTGGGTTACAGGGTGCCCAAATATTTAAACACTTTTTTGGGGTGTGTCAGTAAGGGTGCTTCTGAATGAAATTAGGATTTGAATTGTTGGACTCAGGAAATCAGATTACCCTCCCCAATGTAGGTGGGTGTATCTTAACTGTTGATGAGCTGAATATAACATGGCAAAAAAAAGGGGGTGGTGGTGGTCAGGAATTCATTCCTTTTGCTTAACTAAATGAGTTGGGGCATCAGTCTTCTCTTGCACTGGAACTATTATTTATACCATTGGCATCCCTTGTTCCTAGGCCTTTGAACTAAGACTGGACTACACTAATGGGCCTCCAACTTGCAAATGGCAGATAATGGGACTTTTCTCTCCATAATCATATGAGCCAATTTGTTATGCTAAATCTATCTATGTGTCTGTCTATCTATCTGTCTCAGTCTTTTACTATTGGTTCTGTTTCTCTGTTTCTCTGGAGAGCTCTGACGCATACAATAATATAGTAATGTACTTACAATGCTTAAGTACCTGCTCTGCATTAGATGTTTCTATTAAGTGCTATATATACATTCAAACATTCTTTCATTCATTACTCACTAGAACACTCTGAGGTAGAGTTCACTATCATATTGCACAGGTAAGATAACTGCCTTGAGAGAGTATGGAAAAGATCCAAATTGAAATTCATGCAGTGGTCCATATAATATAAGATCTCACTCTCTTTCCAGGAGCCCTGGTAGTTTATTATACATATTTGCCCATAAACTTTTCTTGGTCATAGACCCATTATTACTATGCTTTCTGGTACAAACTTCAGGTCTTTAGCATGTTTTTCCATTAAAATCCTTGGACAGATTTCTGGTTCTTACCAGAATGGAAAAATTTTCCTACTGATTAAAACTAAACACTCTGGATAAAATACCAAAGTGAGTAATTCAAATCAAATCAGGATTCTGAGAAAGAAATAATAGCACTCAGAAGAGATAAATCAAAACTTGAATAACAGTGGTGATGGGTTGCCCGTTTTTTTTGTTTGTTTGGTTTTGTTTTTGTTTTTGTTTTTCATTTATCTCCCTACTTTTGCACTGAGAACAAACCAAACCACAAATTTTGTAGAAATTGTGGCCAGCAAAACCTGACTGGAGGGCCAGGAAAAATAATGGTTTTGGTGAGCTTTTTTCTTTTTCTTCTTTCAGCACTGACCCCAAACCAGCCTCAGGGATATAGTTGTACTTATTTAGTCCAACATGTGCAGGTGTGTAAGATCCAAGAGGAAACTCCTACCTTTAGGTCAAAGAACTAGGAAAAAGGTCTTCTGTTGGGCTAGCAGTATGGGGGAGGGAATCCATATTTTCCTTTCACTTGTCTCACTCTTTGGCTTCTAGTTGTCCAGATCTATGAAAGAGTCCAGAAGGCTAAATCTCTGAAAGAACTCTGTATTTTGGCCAGATGAATCACCAAAAGAGGACTCTGTAATCAGAGAGTGAGGAATAAATACACAAGAACAGAGAGCTGGAGAAGGGGATTCCTAATTTGGTGTATAAACTAACACAAGTCCCAAGGTTACCCACCCCCTGGGCTGTGCTTGGGCAGAACACACCCTAAGTAGCATAGCAAAGGCTTTGAGAACAAAAGGAATATATATAGTCCCATTCAAGTTTTAAGCCAACTCCTGAGTGGCTCCTGTGATAAGCACTCATAAACAACACAGCAAGAGCTTTGAAAACTAAACAGATATTCAAATCACTTTCCATAAAAAGCAAAACAGCTTTACAGCCTGGATTTAACCAGGTGATTTCTTGCTACAAAAAACAAACAAATTAATAATCTCCACATAATTTAACAGGACCCAGAGGCTAAAAACATATTTTAAATGTCCACATTACACTCCAAAATATTCAGTATTACTGACAACTAGGGGAAAAAAATAACCAATTCTCTAGGGAAAAGACAATAAATAAATGTAAGCCTGAAATGATCCAGTTGTTGGAATTACCAGACAATGACTTTAAAGCAGCTCTTGTAACCATGCTTTATGAGGCAAAGATAACCAATCACTTCAAAAATAGAAATTCTCAGCAAAAAAAACACCACATTTATTTTAAAAAATGGAAATTTTAGTATTGAAAAATACAGTATCTCAATTTTTAAGAATTTGTCAGGTGGCTTTAGGAGCAAAAGACAGTTGACAAAAAGAAAGGTCAATGAATCCTTCAACATGAATCAAAAGAAAGCATCAAGCAAAGGTAGGATGGCTGGACCTTAGTTAAGGAAATCTTGCAATGTTTAATATTAGTGCATGCTGTCACTGAACCAACTATGTAGAATTCATGAAACACAAAAATTAGGACTGCATAGTGAAAACGTGAGGAACTTTACATTAGAGACAATGTGATTTCAGTTTAAGCATAATTAGCTTTGAGATTATGTACAAGATAGAAAATTCTTTGAATCTCGGATTCTTCATCTTCACTACATAAGTTGTAAGATTTCAAAGGAATATGTCAGCTATTAGCTCACAGGGTCCTAGTATTTTGGTTTATATCTGCAGTCAATAAAAGGAACAAGTTTATGTAAAACAAGTCTATATTTATGTGAAAATTCTGAAGGATGTTTTATTACCCAGAATACATTATGAATATACCACCATACCCCAGGAGTGTGCTGGGGGCAGATACCTGGTGCGGCTTCAGGCACTGTTCACCAATGAAACCTTCTCAAGATGACACAGGGAAGGCCCCCTGCCATATGGTAATAGTACATCTCTTGCAAATGGCTGATCTGACTCAACTCAAGCCCATGGCAGCCCCAGACTGAACCACTAACAACAAGGACCAAACCCCGCTAACAGCAAGGACCAATAAGAACCACCACAGACGAAGACAGCCTGTACAGACGACTGACCTGAAGGATAGAGTGTCTCAGGCACAATAGCGGGACACATGCAACACACATAAGTGACATCCCTGAAGCCCTCAGTTCTGGTGAACAGGGGACATTGCACTCTAAGGAACTATAGGACCTTTTCTTTATAAGGCCACTATTGTGAAGAGTAGGAGATGTAGGTGACTTTTATACTACACAGAAACAGACAGAGAGAGACAAAGTGAGGAGACAGAGGAATATGTCCCAAATGAAAGAATAGGGCAAAATCATAGCAAGAGACCTACGTGAAACAGAGATAAGTAATACACCTGATAGAAAATTTAAAGTAATAGTCATAAAGGTACTCACTGGACTTAAGAAAAGAGTGGAGGACCTCACAAAGTGAGACCCTTCACAAAGAGATAGAAAACATAGAAAAGAATTACAGATGAATAACTCAATAACTAATAAAATATACACTAGATATAGATATACACTAGAAATAAAAAATACACTAGATGGAATAAATATCCAACTACAGGAAGGAGAAAAATGAATCAGCAATCTGGAAGACAGAGTAATAGAAAGCAATCAAGCTGAACAGGAGAGAAAGAAAAATAATAATAATAATAATAAATGAAAATAAATTTAGAGAACTCAGCAACACCATCAAGCATAGTAACATTCACATTATAAAGATTCCAGAAGAAGAGCAAGAAAAGGGGGTGGAAAATTTATTTGAAGAAATAATAGCAGAAAACTTCCCAAATTGATGGAAGGAAACAGAAATCTAGATCTAGGAGGAACAGAGAGCCCCCAACAATATTACCCCAAGGAGGTCCACACCAAGACACATAATAATTAAAACGGCAAAAAGTACGGATAAAGAGCATTTTAAAATAGGCAAGAGTAAAGAAAACAGTTATATACAAGGGAACCCCTATAAGGCTTTCAGTTGATTTTTTTAGAAGAAACTTTGAAGGCCAGAAGAGGGTGGCATGATATATTCAAAGTGCTGAAAAAAAACCCAAAAAAACACACAAATAAACAAACAGGAATACTCTATCCAGCAAGGCTATTATTCAGAATAGGAGAGATAAAGAGTTTCCCAGAAAAACAAAAGTTAAAGAAATTCATGAGCATAAACCAGCCCTACAAGAACTGTTAAAGGGGACTCTTTGAGTGGAAAGGAAAGACTATAAGCAAGAGTAAGGAGTGTAGGAAGTACAAAAGCAATAAAAATAAGAATATCTGTAAACATCAGTAAAGGAACCTACAAAATAAAAGGAGGTAAATTATGACACTGTATGCCTAAAAGGTGTGTAGTAAAGAGGAGTAAACAATGGATTCAAACTTCAGCAACCATCAACTTCATATAGACTGCTATATACAGAAGATGTTATATACAAACCGAAAGGTAACCACAAATCATAAAGCAGTAATAGATCTGCAAAGAATAAACAGAAAGGAATCTAAGTATATCATTAAAGAAAGCCAACTTATCATGAGAGAAGACAGTAAAGGAAGAAAAGAACAGAGAAAACTACAAAAACTAACATAAAACAGATAACAAAATGACAATGAATACATATCCATGAATATTTACATTGAATATAAATGAACAAAATGCTCCAATCAAAAGACATAGCATGATGGAATGGATAAAAAGAAAACAAGACCGATATATATGCTGCCTACAAGAATCAAATTTTAGACCTAAAGACACATGCAGATTGAAAGTGAAGGGATGGAAAAGCATTTATCATGCAAATAGTAATGAAAAGAAAGCTAGGGTAGGGACACTTATATCAGATGCAATAGACTTTAAAACAGACTACAACAAGAGACAGAGACAGACACTCTATAATCATAAAGGGTACAATCTAATGAGAAAATATAACAATTGTAAATATTTATGCACCTGAATTGAAAGCACCCAAATAAATAAAATAGCTAATAACAGACATTAAGGAACTAATTAATAGTAATACAAAAATAGCAGGAAGCTTTAACACCTGACTTATATCAATGGATAGATCATTTATTTATTTTATTTTATTAAAAAATTTTTTTTTAATGTTTATTTATTTTTCAGACAGAGAGAGACAGAGCATGAATGGGGGAGGGACAGAGAGAGAGGGAGACACAAAATCAGAAGCAGGCTCCAGGCTCTGAGCCATCAGCCCAGAGCCTGACGCGGGGCTTGAACTCACGGACCGCAAGATCGTGACCTGAGCTAAAGTCGGACGCTTAACCGACTGAGCCACCCAGGTGCTCCCAATGGATAGATCATTTAAACTTCTCAGAAAATCAAAAGGAAACAGAGGCTTTGAATGACACATTGGAACAGATGGATCTAACAGATATATTCAGAAAATTCCATCCAAAAACAATAGAATAGAATACACATTATTATTATTATTATTATTATTATTATTAGAATACACATTCTTTTCAAGTGCATATGGAACATTCTCCAGAATAGATGACATTTTAGACTGCAAAACAAGTCTCAACAAATTCAAAAAGATTGAAGTCATGTCATATATCTTTTCTGACCACAACACTAAGAAACTAGGAATCACAAGAAAAAACCTGGAAAGAACACTAATATGTGGAGGTTAAATGACATGCTGCAAAACAATTAATGTATCAACTAAGAACTCAAAGAGTAAATAAGAAAGTACATGAAGACAAATAAAAATGAAAACACAGGAGTGTCTGGGTGGCTCAGTTGGTTAAGCCTTTAATCTCAGCTCAGGTCATGATCTCACAGTTGTGAGATTGAGCCCTGCATTGGGCTCTGTGCTGTCTCTCTCTCTGCCCCTCCCCACCCTTCAAAAAATAAATATACTTTAGAAAAGGAAAAATAAAATAAAAACATACAATCCTAAATCTTTGGGATGCAGAAAAAGGTGTTCTAAGAAATTTATAGCAATACAGGCCTACCTTAAATGCAAGAAAAGTCTCAAATAAACAACCTAACATTACACCTAAAGGAGTGAAAAAAAAAAAAAAAAGAACAAAACCCAAAACCAATGGAATAAAGGACATAATAAAAAATAGAGCAAAAATAAACAAAATAGAAACTAAAAACAAAACAAAGCAGCAGCAGCAACAACAACAACAAACCACAGTAGAACAGGTCAATAAAGCCAGGAGCTGACTCTTTGAAAAGATCCACAAAATTGATAAACTTTTAACCAGACTGATTACAAAAAGAGAGAGAGAAAGAGAGGGAGAGAGAGAGAGAGAGGGAGGGAGAGAGAGGACTCAAACAAAATCAGAAATGAAAACAAGAAGTAATAACTGACACCACAGAAATATAAAGGATTATAAAAGAATATTGTGACAAATTATATGCCAACAATCTGGACAACCTAGAATAGATGGATAAATTCCTAGAAACACAGAACCTCCCAAAACTGATTCAGGAAGAAATAGAAAATTTGAACAGACTGATTACCAGCAATGAAATTAACTCAGTAATCAAAAACTCCCAACACACAAAAATCCAGGACCAGAGATCCTCAGGTGAATTCTACCAAACATTTAAAAAAGAGTTACACCGGGGCACCTGGGTGGCTCAGTAGGTTAAGCGGCCAACTTTGGCTCAGGTCACGATCTCGCGGTCCGTGGGTGTAAGCCCCGCGTCGGGCTCTGTGCTGACAGCTTGGAGCCTGGAGCCTGTTTCAGATTCTGTGTCCCCCTCTCTCTGACCCTCCCCCGTTCATGCTCTGTCTCTCTCTGTCTCAAAAATAAATAAACGTTAAATTTTTTTTTAAAAAAAGAGTTATACCTATTCTTCTAAAAACATTAAAAAAAAATAGAAGAGAAAGGAAAACTTCCAAATTACTCTGATAAAAAATACTAGATGAAGACACTACACAAACAAACAAACAAACAAAACCACAGGCCAACATCTCTGATGAATATAGTTGCAAAAATCCACAACAAAACATTAGCAAACAGAATTCAGCAATATAATAAAAAACTCATGCATCACGATCAAGTGGGATTTATTCCTGGGATGCAAGGGTGGTTCAATATTCAGACATCAATCAACATGATACATCATATCAATAAGAGAAAGGATAAAAACCACATACTCACTTTAATAGATACAGAAAAAGCTTTTGACAAAGTACAACATCCATTTGTGATAAAAATCCTCAACAAAGTAAGTTTGGAGGGAACATATTTATAATAATAAAGGTCATATATAAAAACCCACAGCTAGCATCATACTCAATGGTGAAGAACTGAAAGCTTTTCCCCTAAGGTCAGGAACAAGACAAGAGTGTTCAGTCTCACCACCTGCACTCAACATAGTACTGGAACTCCTAGCCACAAAAATCAAACAAGAAGGAAAAGAATAGAATGCATCCAAGCTGGTAACGAAGAAGTAAAACTTTCACTATTTGCAGATGATGTGATGGTATATATAGAAAACCTGAAAACCGAAAAAACACTAGAACTGATGAATGAATTCAGTAAGGTTGCAGAACATAAAATCAATGTTCATAAATCTGTTACATTTCTATACACTAATAATAAAGCAGCAGAAAGAAAGAAAACAACCCCATTTACAATTGTACCAAATATAATAAAATACCTGGGAATAAACAACCAAGGAGGTGAATGACCTGTATTTTGAAAAGTATGAAATACTGAAGAAAGAAATTGAAGATTTCCACAAATGGAAATGCTCATAGATTGGAAGAACAAATACTGTTAAAATGGCCATGCTACTCAAAAGAATTTACAGATTTAATACAACCTGTATCCAAACACCAACATAATTTCTCACAGAACTAGAATAAACAATCCTAAAATTTATATGGCCTCCCAAGAAATCTTGAACAACCAAAGAAGTCTTGAAAAAGAAGAACAAAGCTGGAGGTATTACAATCCCTGATTTCAAGATATACTGCAAAGCTGTACTAATCAAAACAGTATGGTACTGGCACAAAGACTAGACATATAAATCAATAGAACAGAATAGTGAGCCCAGACCCATGGTTACCTGATCAATTAATCTTTAGCAAAGGAGGCAAGAGTATGCAATGGGAAAAAGATAGTTTCTTCAACAAATGATGATAGGAAAACTAGATAGCTACATGCAAAAGAATGAAACTGGACCTTTTCCTTACACCATACACAAAAATAAATTCAAAATGGATTAAGGACCTAAATGTGACACCTGGAGCCATAAAAATCCTAGAAGAGAGCATAGACCGTAATTTCTCTGACATTGGTTATAGCAACATTTTTTATAGATATGTCTCCTGAGGCAAGGAAGAAAAACCCAAAAAAAAAAAAAAAAAAACCAAACTATTGGGACTATACCAAAATACAAGGCTTCTGCATAAAAAAGGAAACAATCAAGAAAATTAAAGACAACCTGTTGGGTGGCAGATCTTTGAAAATGACATATCTGAGAAAATGTGTGTATCCAAAATATGTAAAGAACTTAAAGAACTCAACACCAAAAAAGTGAATGATTCAAATGAAAACACAGGCATGGACAGATACTTCTCCAAAGAAGACTCCTCATGGCCAACGGACACAAGTAAAGTTGTTCCTCATCAGTCATCATCAGGGAAATGGAAATCAAATCGACAATGAGATATCACCTCACACCTGTCAGAATGGCTAAAATGAAAATCCAAGAAACAAGTGTTGGCAAGGATGTGGAGAAAAAGGAACTCTCTCGTACTGTTAGTGGGAATGCCAACTGGTGCAGCCACTGTGGAAAACAGTATGATGTTTCCTTTAAAAATAAAAATAGAGCTACCATATGATTCAGTAATTCCACTACTGGATATATTTTTTAAATGTTTATTTATTTATTTATCTATTTATTTATTTTGAGAGAGAGAGTGAGAGAGAAAGTGAGAGTGAACGTGGGAGAGGAGCAGAGAGCGAGGAATAGAGAGAATCCCAATTAGGTTCTCAGTCTCACAAACCATGGGATCATGACTAGAGCCAAAATCAAGTCAAATGCTTAACAAACTGAGCCACCCAGGTGCCCCTCCACTACTGGATATTTACCCAAAGAATGCAAACACTAATTTGAAGGGATATATGCATCCTTATGTTTATTGCAGCATTATTTACAATAGCCAAATTATGGAAGCAGCCCAAGTGTCCATCAACAGATGAATAAAGTTGTATATTTATACAATGTAATATTATTCAGTCATAAAAAAGAATGAAATCTTGCCATTTGCAACAACATGGATGGATCCAGAGAGTATAATGTTAAGGAAAATAAGTCAGAAAAAGACAAATACAATATGGTTTCACTCATTATGTGGAATTTAAGGAACAAAACACAGACAAAAAGAGACAAACCTAGAAACAGACTCTTAACTATAGAGAACAAACTGATGGTTACCAGAGGGGAGGTGGGTGGGAGGATAGGTGAAATAGGTGAAAGGAATTAAGAGTGCACTTACCTTGGGAAGCACGGTAATGTATAGAATTTTAATCACTATATTGTACACGTGAAACTAATAAAGCACTGCTGTGTATTAACTACACAGGAATTAAAAATCAATATAATAAAATACCACCATAACTGATTGACCTCAAAAATCAGAGGCAAGAAAATGTGTTCCCTCATGAAATAGTGTGGTTTCTAGAAATGGAAAATTCTCTTACCACATTTTTTCTTTTTCAACTCCATATTAGAAAAAAACTCAGAGGTATTACATATCCTGAAATGTGAAAATCTCACTCAGCTAGAATTTTTTTTTCTTTTTTGTCTATGGTTTATAGTAGCTGCCTTTATATTGCAATGATTTTATTGTAATCTGTCAAGAATGCTTTCTGGAATTAATAAAAACAATGAGTCCTCTGTGACACATGTTGCGTCTCCAAAACGGTTTTTGTGTTATATATTCTTTTAATTTTTTTCTGCCTTCCTAGCATAACCCCTGATTGGTAACTTCTGGAAATCAACAGTATAGTTTAGTTTTCATTTCTTCTCTATGAAAGCCCCCTCTTTGTCACTATCACCAACCCTCACCCTTGTATCTAACAGGACTGATGATAAGTTGTTTCATATCTTGAGTAAATAGTGTGTAAAATCTCTGAACATTGGACAATTTGCATTATTATATAGCCAGCATATTTTCAACTGACTGGTATGTTCCAGGAGCTTTGTCAGGTACACGATACAAGGATCAATAAGACTATTTTATTACCTGTAAGTTGTTGATTCAATACTTTGTGGACAGGGACTAAAATTACAGTAGCATATGATAAACTTTTAAACTAAGTGAGGTTTGATGTGCAAGAACACAGATGGTGCATTTTTATATTGATTTGAAACTGAATTAAAAATACTGATATATGTGGAAAACAGATTAGAAATAGCTATATCTGAAATCTGAAATCTGAAAAATGGATCCACTAGGAAGAAGGTATTAGATTTCTTAGAATTCTATGTTATCTGGGAGACAAATCAAAATACTTTGCTTTTTGCATTTCTGCTTTTGTAATGAAGTCTTCTTTGCATGTTTATTATTTCATTTTTTAAATTATTTCTTGTTAATGTTTATGTTTGAGAGAAAGAGACAGAGCGCAAGTGGGGGAGGGGCAGAGAGAGAGGAAGACACAGAACCTGAAGCAGGCTCCATGTTCTGAGCTGAGCCCAACATGGGGCTGGAACCCATGAACTGTGAGATCATGACCTGAACTGAAGTTGGACACTCAACTGACTGAACCACCCAGGCACCCCAATTTATTCATTTCTGAGAGAGAGAGAGCGAGAGCGAGCGCAGAGGAGGGGCAGAGAAAGAAAGGGAGAGAGAGAGAATCCTAAGCAGGCTCTGAACTGTTGACGCGGGTCTCAGTCTGATGAACCCTGAAATCATGACCTGAGCCAACATTAAGACTTGGACTAAGCCACCCAGGCATTTCTGTTCTTAATGTGTACGTACATTTTTACCTTATTTCTTTTTACCAAATAAGAATAGTAAAATGTCATTCAATAAAATTTAACAAAAATATATTTCGCTGTTATTACTCTCATTAAATGTTTATAATCACCCAATAACATCTATTTATTATTCCCATTTTATAGAAGAGTAATCAAAGAGGAGCACTGGGGTGGCTCAGTCCATTAAGCGTCTGACTCTTGATCTCAGCTCAGGTTATGATTCATGAGTTTGTGAGTTCAAGTCCCACATAAGGCTCTGCGCTGATGGGGCTGTGTACTTGAGACTCTGTCTTTCCTTCTCTCTTCCCCTCACCTGCTTGTGATCTTTCTCCCTCTCTCTCAAAATAAATAAATAAGCTAAAAAAAAGAGCAATCAAAGATAAGTTAAATGAATCGTGTACGTAAACCTATACAGCTAGTAAAGGGGGAAAGCTGAAATCTGAGTCATGCTCCCCTGATTTAAAAAAAAAACTTTCTTCTCAGTGCTTTATATTATTATAATTGCTCATCATTTTAGTATTTGCCACAGTCTCCAAATCTTTTCAAAAAACAAAATAAATATTTCTTCAGTAGAAGCAATTTTAGCTACAAATGTCTGTATTCTTCTCAGGGTGCATTCCTAGTTGTTCTGGCTGGTTGCTGCCTTCTGTATCTAATTTTATAAAATGTTACCTAATTGATAAAAATTTTAATGAAATGATCTTTTATTACATAATGGGTACTTTTTCCCCCTTGGAAGGAGATGAGAAGTATGTTACATTGGGAAGGATAAACATTTAAAATTACTGTGTAGTTTATTTATACTACAATAAATAAATAAATAAATAGAGAAAATAAATAAATGCAAGTTACATTTTGGTACCTAGCAATAACCTGTGTTTTCAAGAACAACTGTACTTAATTCTATCTGTTCAAATTTCTACTCAGTTGAAAGAATCTAGTCCTAACTCACTGGAAGTTAAGTGCTGAAGTAATATGATGCAGTAGTGTTGACTTGCTTGGGCTAACTAGCTGTCGATGACATTTTGTGAATATCTTGTTTATGAAAACGTTGATTGGAAAATACAAGGCTTGCTCACCCTGCTGGATCATCTGGAGGGAGTGTAATTTATTTCACGTTTCGTCTTAATGTTTCTATTTTTGTTTTGGGCTTATCACCTTTTTCTCCTAGCCGACTAAGGAGGTGTTCCAGTCTACATGCTAATTGTAAATGCCCCCTCTCTCCGAAGTCAGCCGATTTCTTTTATATCTTCCCTGCCAGCTGCAAGAGAAAGACAGACAAGATGAAGCCTTTCTACTGTCAGACACTGACAGAGCAGAGAAATATAGACAGATGGATAACAGATAGTAGGGTTCTAAGTACCCTACAATTTATTGAGGCAAATAGAGGAGAGTTGAGTGGCAAATTACCTACACTGTTCACAAACCAGCAGGCAGCCCTGTTTGCCAGCTACCCAAATTGTTTCTGGGTAATTTGGCACATTTCTACTTTGTTGTGCTGTATCTAAAGGTATGACTTTGAGTTTTGAAAATCCCCTGTTGTGAAAGATCTGCCCAATAACAAGCAATATTTGGAATGTGATATTTAGGGAAATACGTACACCTTTATTTGATAATCCCAAAAAGAAGATTAAAGGTATGACCTTTTAAAGTATTAAAAGGAAGACATTATTTTAATTAATATTTATAGAGTTTTTGTTTCCATTTTAAAACATCATCATGTACAATATTCCCACATCTTGGAAATTTGAATTTGATGATGATATTGATAGATCTCAGATGTGGAAGTTACTTGTTTCTTTTCAAACCAGTGTGTGTGTGTGTGTGTGTGTGTGTGTGTGTGTGTGTGTGTAGCCTTGCAGCAGATATAGTGGGAATCATGTAGAGCAATGCTATAGGCTAGTGAATAAAAAATTGGTGTTCCACAGAAATAGTTTAACAAGATACTCTGGGGAGAAAAAAGGAGAGGGTAATGAGCAAATCTGGAAATTAAGTTATAATAGGAAAAAACAATGTTAAGCAGGTGTTTATGCTATACAGATTTTGTAGAGCCTATTACATATTATTTTTCATCATGAATCTCATGGAAAATCACTGATTCTATCAGACATCATAATGCATGGAACATTCTTGAATAAGTGCCACAGACAGTAATGTGGCTCAGTTATTTTAGTAGTTTAGTCTTGTTTCTTTTTTTCATAAAGGACCCTTACCCTTCAGAGCTTTGTGTTCACACTGAAAAATTTTATTCAAACATAAAGTATATTTTGAATTGGAAAGTTATTATTATTATTTGCATGATAGGTCTTTCAAACGAAATGCTCCCTAAAGTATTGCAAAGCAGCTCATGCAGAACTAATAAAACATAGCTTTGACGGTCTGTCACCTATCAAATGGTATAATAGGCATTTGGGATGTAATGTTGAACAACAAGGAAGTGATCATTAGGTTCATGGTATCTCCTGCCTAGTTAATAGATTATTACAGTTTATCTACTGACTTCAAAAATAAATGCCCCAAACTCAAGTAATCCTCTTTCCAACCGCAAACCCACTCCTCTCCCAGTGTTCCATATTTCAGTTAATGTCATCATCTAATGAGTTACTCAAGTCAGAAAGCTCAAGTAATCCTGACTTTTTCATCCACCTCACCTCCCACTGTCAGTCAATCATTAAGCCTTATTAGTTTTAATTCCTTAGTATCTTTCAATTTCTGGTACTTCTTTCAATCATCACTGCCTCCATTCTAGTACATCATCTTTTATTTAAACCGTTTTCTGTAATACCATATTCAATCCCCTCCTTCCCATTAAGTCTTCCAGTTCTAACCCGGGTTGTATTCTGATATTATCTTCTTTTCTTTGTAGCTAACACTTGGTCATTTTACAGTTTTCATCTGATACTTTACTTCCTCAGAGCTGTAATACCCAAACTTCAGAATAGCTTGATTTTTCCTACATTACCCTCCACACACTACCTCAAATGTCGTTTGTAACAGTGGTTACACTTCTCATAAACTGGTGCATACTTGTCTGTGTCACTAAATTTTAAGCTCCTTGAAGACAGGAAAGAGGTTTACCTTTGTCCACAACTCTAAACCTAGTGTCTGGCCTAGTTACTGATCTACAGAAGTGCCGAGAGGTTATTTATTCATTCCATGGCATTGCTTCTCCTTCTCCAGCAGGGTGGAATGTCCATAAACCTCTCCCATCAATACCTTCTCCCAAGTTAAATATCCATCCTTCAAGATTCAGATCAATTTTACTTCCTTAGTGAATTCTTCCATTATTATTGATGCCCCTAACATGGTCAGAACAATCACCCAACAGAATATTTTACTTCCATTTTCCATCAGTAAAAACATATATCCCCGACCACAAACACATACAATAGCTATCTTGTTTAAAACAAATGTCTTGCAGGGGCGCCGCCTGTGTGGCTCAGTCAGTTAAGCCTCTGATCTTGATTTCACCTCAGGCCATGATCACAGGGTTTGTGAGATCTCTCCCTTTCTCTCTGCCCCCCCCCCCCAATGCGCACATGCATAGGCATTCTCTGTCTCTCAAATTAAATAAATAAACATTAAAAAATAAATTTAAAAAAATGCCTTGCAGAGCACCTTGCCTAAAGAGAACTTTCAGTGAGAACTTACTCAACTGAAATTGTTTATGCTGATTCTAACTTTATGCTATTATTTAGAAACTGATCTTTCTCTGTCCTGAAGACACACACATCCCATTGTCTACTTTGATCCCACCAACCAGAGTCTCACTTCAAATATTCAAAAGAGAGTTCTTTACTCACCCCAATTCTATGCCTCCTTAATCTTCCTTCTCTAATTAAATGGTACCACCATCCATTTTCTCAAGTAGAAGCTTTGGCATTAACTCTGGATCCTCTTTTTCTCACCATCCCTATCCCTTCTGTGAAATCTAACAGCAAGCTCAGTTATTACCCTCTCCAATCATTTGATTCAATGTGCTTTCTGTATCCACTGCAAATATATTATTTACACCACCATCATTTTTCCCCTGGCTCTTCACAGTAGTTTCCTAAATGGTTTTCCTGAATTTGTTTTCACCCTTCACCAATCCACTCACTATATAGAGCAAATGAAATATTCTTTCTTTTTTCTTTAAAACAAGTTTTTTTTTAAGTTTAGTTATTTATTTTGAGGAGACAGAGAGCACAAGTCGGGGAGGGACAGAGAGAAGGAAAGACAGAATCCCATGCAGGCTCCACATCATCATCACAGAGCTCAAAGAGGGGCTGGAACCCACCAGCCATGAGATCATGACCTGAGCTGAGATCAAGAGTGAGATGCTTAACCAACTGTGCCACCAAGGTGTCCCCAAGCAAATTAAATATTCTTAAAACGTAAATTAGGGGCATCTGGGTGGCACAGTTGGTGAAGCTTCTGACTATAGGCCATGATCTCGCATTTCTTGGGTTCAGGCCTGGCAAGGAGTTCTGTGCTAACAGCTTGGAGACTGGAGCCTGCTTCAGATTCCATGTCTCCCTGTCTCCCTGTCTCGCTCTGCCCCTCCCCCACTTGTGTACTTGCAGGTGCCCACAGTCTCTCTCTCTCTTTTTCAAAAAGAAATACTTAAAAAAAAAAAAAACATAAATTAGATCATAAGGCTCAATTGCTTCAAAACTTTCAGTGATTTTCCTTATCACAATAAAAAGAAAACATCTTACCATGCTCCAAGGCCTTGTATTATAAGATCTGTAGCAGCCTGTAAACCTCCTCTCAGCCCCCTGACCCCATCCTACATCTAGTTCACTGAATTTCTTTCAGCTCTTGGCACAGGTCAACCTTTTTCAGCCTTTGTTCCTGCCACTCCTGGAAGGTACCTTCCCTACATTCTACAGTGACCAGCAACTTCACTTCCTTCAGGGCTCAGCTGAAATGTCAACCTCCCTGGATTGCTCTGACAATACTCCCTGAAATAGGTCACCTTCTTCATTTCAATATCGAATATTTTGTTTTCTCCTTAGCCATTATTACAATTTGCAATTACTTCTATTTAACACATACTTGTTTTTTGCATGGATTAACTCATGAGATGTAAGATTATGGAGTGCAGGATCAATGATTTCTATGAGAAACCTATGAGAAAATTTTAGTTATTCTGGACATTCAGTAAATAAAGTTGAATGGATTAAGGGATTTGGTTGAAATAATTAAGATCATTATATGCAATATAAGTAAAATGACGTTTAATGGAGAATGGGTTTAGAGACTGATTTAGGAACTTAATAACCTGTGCTCTGGGCAAGTTATGATAACATTTGGAGCCATACATATTTTTTAAATGTTAGATTAGAGTTTATTATTTTTTGTATTTGCTGTGTGTTAAAATCACATGGCAATATTCCTAAGAATATATTTACTTTTAAGAACAATGAAAAGAAATTCAAATGAGTACACTCAGTAAATTCTGCCATGATTTCTGAAATATGACTTTTTGCTCTAATGGGAAATTAGAGCTCTATAACTCTCTACCAACTTTCATGCTTTTAAAATGCGACCCAAGCATCCCTGAAATATGATAAGTAGTGCACATTCCCCAAGATGTGTTCCTTAGTGTGTGTTAATTATATTTGAGATAATTCCCATGCTTCAAATAAAATATTTCTACTACTTTTCTTTCAAATAATCACTTCAGTTCCACTGCACTATTTTAAAAAGGTTAAAAACTTTCTTTCCCTCTTTAATAGTCATTTCCTCATTCTCAAGCTAGCTTTTAACCTCAGTGCTATTTTGACACAGAGATTAAAAATATCCTGCACCAATCATAATATGTTTGACCTTTTATGTCCTAAAAGAAAAGGATATAGAAAGAGATGATATCATCTGCAGGGGGAATATGTTCGACTCCATAAAAAATCTCTGTGTGCCACATTTTTATTATTTAGCTTTGTTCCCAGACCGTTTCCCCCCCTGTGTATTTGTGTCATGAAGATGTTTGATTCAATTTTATGTATTTGTATGTCTCTTTTTACTTCTGGCAGAAATAACTAATAAGCAGGAAAGATTAAGAGTGAGTTTTTTATTTTGGCATATGAGAACTAGGACATGTGTGGCATACTTAGTTTGAAATGAAGAAGGGTCAGGATCATTAGATGGTGAGATAATTGAGTCATAGTAGCCTAAACCCTGAATTAATATATTTGCAAGGAAAAAAGAGCAATGGCATTTCTTGTGAACTCTCTGCAGCTCATAACCAGTTCACGTTGCCTTTTTTTCTGAGGCAATTTGTTTGTGTAATGGTTTATTTAGCCATTGCAATCTGTCTTTTACGCTTTGTGATAACCTTCCTGAACACATCCATCCTTTAATTCATGATCCAAAAACCTGAGATTCATTTTTCTCCATATTTCTTTCTCAAACAACAGAAAGAAAACTATTGGCTCAATTCAGGGATTATGCTCAACCGCTGTTTTCTGGATCTGGAATGTGATGGGCTGAGACAACATGGGAATAGGCTCAATTCAGGATTAGGTTTTGTTATCCTATTTAGTGATTATAACTTCTAGGCCCTGCTAAAATATTGATTAACCCCTGTGTCCTCCAGTAAGCCTTCTAAATGCTCTGCAAGCTGATGGTTCCATATAGACTATATTGTGTGCCATAAGACTTCTCACTTGTCAGCTTGCTTACCACTCTGTGAACAAGTGCTGCCCTTTGAATAACTATAGTAAACCTAAATGTAGGGACCATGCAGTTGAGATTCAAAGCTAATATTTTGGGGGCACTAGGTGGGTCAGTGGGTTAAGCATCTGACTCTTGGTCTCTGCCCAGGTCTCCATCTCAGGGTTGTGAGTTCAAGCCCTGTGTTGGGTTCCATGCTGGGCCTAAAGCCTATGTAAAAAACAAAATGAAAGAAAACAAAACAAAAAACAACTTGCTTGGATTATACACTATTCCTTTTGGAGATAGGGCACATATCCTAAAATTATTTCAGTCTTTCAGCGGTTTAAACAAAAAGTGATTTTACAATTTTAACTACCACTTAAGTTGGAGACAGTTATTACCTTTGGAAAAATTTCCCACCTGTTCTTGGTATCTGTAGCTGTATAACAAATTCTGGAAACTCTGCAGCTAAACATACTGACCATTTTATTATCTTATAATTTTGTGGGTCAGGAATTTTGGCAAGAGCTCAATTTGGGTGAGTTTTCTGTTTCAAGTGATGTCAATTGTTTCCTGTTCAAGAGAGTCTGAGAGGTGTCACTCATGGATGTAGCGCTTTTGCTTTTTACCTAAAGCCGGGCAGGTTCAGCAGGGACTGTCCATCAGAGTGCCTGCAAGTGGAATCTTTAGAACAGCAGTCTCAGGCCCTTCCAACCTCTTACATGATGGCTTAGAGCTCCTCCAGTGTTTGAAATGGTCTGGATGAAGTTGTGAGGCTTCTTATGACCCAGCCTGAAACTCCTAGAATATCACTTTTACTCCATTCTGCTGATCAAGTCACCAAGGCCAGCCCAAATTCAAGAAAGAGGAATAGGACTCCACCTCTCAGTGGGAGTAATAGATAGCAAAGAGTTTGTGGTTACCTTTAATCTCTCACATTGCCCAACTCTCTGTTAGCTATAACACACATCATATCAGTTCTACCATACTTTACTTTTTGTAAAGTTTATTTATTTTGAGAGACAGAAACAGTGCAAGTGGGGGAGAGCAGAGAGAGAGAGAGGGAGAGCAAGAATCCCAAGCAGGCTCCCTGCTGCCAGCACAGAGCCTGAAGCAGGGCTCGAACTCACAAAACTGTGAGATCGTGACCTGAGCCAAGAACCAAGGGTCAGATGCTCAACCGACTGAGAGACCCAGATGCCCCTACCATACTTTAGAACCATTACAGTGGCAAGATAATAATATTAAATTATTATTTAATAATTAAAAATTCATCTTCCTCACCATTTCTCCCTTGTTCATCTGTTTGTTTGTTCAGTCAATAAAAAAAAAAACAAAAACTAATTGATGACTATCATATTCAGGTTTTGTCCCAGGTGGTGGAGAAACCAATAAATCCCTTATAAAACTGAAATTCTAGTGAAGGCAAACAGGACATTTACAGAGACAATCTACTTTAAGTACTCTGTTGGCTGATTTTTGAAATCTTCTTTGTAGCCCTATGAGGTAGATGTTTAGAATTAATGCTTATAAATCAAATTAGAAAAATAAAGTTCGTAAAGGTTAATCTTGCTCAAGTTCACACAGCTCATAATCAGGTCAGTCTGACTTCAGATTTCGTGTTTGTGTATTAGGAAGATTAATTTGATCTTAAGAGCAAATAACTTTTGTTTTCTAATTATAAAATTACAAGTTGTTTCTGGAATAATTTAGAAAATACAGTAAAACAAAAAGTGGTATTAAAAACCACAGACCTGTATTTCTACTGCTCAGATATATTCAATGTGATCACTTGGGTGTATCTCTGTATCTGTTCACTATTGCTGTGAAAACAATTATTCCCAATACTTGGCAGCTTAAAATAAAAGCCATTTATTTGGCTCATTGTTGTATGGGTTGTTAATTTAGACTGGGCTCAGCTGAGCTCTTCCTGGCTCTACAGACGGTGTTACGTGCTTCTGTGTCCAGCTATGAGTTATAATGCCAACTCTGCTTCCGGGTGTTGACTAGCTGATTGCTGCCATGCCACACATGGTCTCTCTTGCTTGTCAGCGTACAAATGATGGCATTGAAAGACAGAAGGCAGAAGTATGCAATCCTCTTGGGGTCAGGATTGGCATATTGACACAAAGCAAGTTACAAAACCAGCCCCGATTTCAGGTAGGGAAATTAACTCCAACTCTTGATGAAGGGAGATGCCAAGTTGTATTTCAAAGGACATAGACTCAGAAAATGTTAAATAAATAAATAAATACATAAATAAATAAATTGTGGCCATTTATTCAGTCAACCTGATACAACTCTTCCATGTATCTTCCTGATACAACCCTAAGCTTCTATAAGTAAACACAAATATAAACATAAACACATATGTTTTATTTATGCATATTTATATATTATAGGTATACTCCCAATAATGGCTTGCTTAAAAATTACTTGCTACTTTTAATTTTTAAGCAAAATGATCTATTACCATTGCTTTAGCTTGCATTTGTTTGATTACATGTGAAATTAAGTATGTAACATGTTTTTTGGTTACCTGTTAGCAGAATTTAGAGTGATTTGGTGGGATGAGAGAAAAGAGGCAAGGAATTATTGGGGAAAATTTTACAATTATACATTAGGAAGAAAACAAACAATAGAGCACTACTAGTGGGGAATATAGGAACAGAGAAGAAAATCATCATGAGCAGAGAATGTAGATGGCATGGCTCCTGCTTGAATGTGAAAGGGAAGAAGAATTAAGCATCAAAGACACTCTGGCAAGACTGAAGGAATGAAGGTGCCAGTAACAGAGATTGTGAAATGTGGAGAACAAAGTAATTTCATGAAATATGTTCACTCTTGAAGATTCTGACAATAAGATACAAGAAGAACATCAAATGAAGATATTACACATGCATTTGAAAAACTATGGAGATGAGTTTTTTATTTTTTTTAATAAAAGTGATGGTAAGAAAATATTTTATTTTTCAAGGGGATAAATATTATTTCCTAAGCAAGAGAAACAC
This sequence comes from Panthera uncia, assembly GCF_023721935.1. NCBI lineage: Eukaryota > Metazoa > Chordata > Mammalia > Carnivora > Felidae > Panthera > Panthera uncia. The sequence goes on from NC_064810.1 coordinate 28,865,569, forward strand.
AGATGTTTGATAATACCACTAAGCATACTGCATTTAAAGGACAGAAGAAGTAAGCAGGATGAGCAAAAGATATGCTAAGGATTAAGCAATATCATGGACTAATTTCTTTCTCACCCCCTTCCCCCAAAGCCATTATTTCATTCCCTTTCTTACATCAACCACCTATTGTACTTGCTTCTCAACAGATGATCATTTCTCACACTTGGTTATTAACAGTAAAATTTCTCAGAGGATCTTTAGGATCATGAAAATATTCTGTGTGAATCTATAATGGTAGATATATGTCATTATACATTTTTCCAAACCCACAAAATGTACAACACCAAAAGTGAACTCTAATGTAAACTGTGGACTTTGGGTGATAACAATGCATCAGTGTAGGTTCATCAACTATAACAAATGTCCTGCTTAGGTGACGGATGTTGATAACGCATATATATATAGGTGAGGGGTATATGGAAAATCTCTGTACCTTCCCCTAAATTTTGCTGTCAACCCAAAACTGCCCTCTAAACAATAATATCTGAATAAAGAAAAAATAAGTAGTTCCATATAACAATCTAAAATCTGGGTATGGTTCATTGGAAAAAAAAAAACACATTATGGCTAAAACATTAAAAAAATAAAAAGTAAAAAAAGAAAAAGGTAAAACAAAACGCCTCAGCTACCTTTATGTTCCACCCCCCAACACCAAACACACCTGGTCTTGCACCCATCTTGTCTTTGTTCTATCCTTTACAATGAAGAGAGAAGCCCTTTTTCTCTCTGAAGCATTGTCCAAGGGATTCCATCCCTTCTTAACTTCCTCAATGACTCACCCTTCCCCTTGCCCTCCCTCTTTGGTACCATTTGCCTCTCTTTCTTCCAAATCATTTCCATTGGGAAAGAAATACTCTCCAGTATATCCCATCTGAAATAATGAAATCATCTTTTGCTCTCATCTGTCTCCATATAGCAACAAAAAATGGATTCCCAAAAGCTTAATTATTTCACATCAATATCCTGCATAATTTCTAATCCGTTCTAGTGCTACTGTTCTTATCTCTGAGGATAATCTCAGCATTGAGTTTTCTAACTGGTTTTCTAGAGGAATTCTCTAGGCCTCTCTTTGTGTCTACAATGAAGTTTTCCATCCTTCTTGCTATCTACATGGCTGTTTCTTATATATGTTTTGTAATTGTCATATCCTCAGAGGGCCTATTATGAGTTGTATTTTTTTAAGTTTATTTAGTTTATTTATTTATTTTGATAGAAACAGAGAATGTGAGTGGGGGAGGGACACAGAGAAAGGAAGAGATAGCTGTTAGCTAGAGCCTTATGCAGGGCTCAATCTCACAAACCATGAGATCATGACCTGAGTCTAAACCAAGAGTCAGACACTTAACTGACTGAACCATCCAGGCACCCCATAAGTCGTTTTCTATTAACAGAAGACCTCGTATGAATTGTGTGCTTATTCTATGCCAGGATCTGTCCTAAGGTTTTTAAATATACTTTATCACTTTTCCTTTGAAATAACACAAACAGATGTATTTTGTATCTCTATACAGATGGAGAAACTGAGGTTTAGAGAGATCACTTATCTAAAGCCACACAAAGAAGTTGCAGAAATTATAAGCCTGCCTGTCTGCAGAGCCTCTGGCCTTAACTTCTGCATTATTGCAAAAATAGATAAATAAAACAATTGTCCAAAAGAAAAATTTAGTTGTTTATGAAGCTATATTTTTCATTTTATTTCCTGTTAAAATACTGTTTCCTGTAAGAGTAGTAATAAGCTGTGTCACTACTGACTTTGAAACTGGCTGATGACTGGCTGTATAATTTATCCCACAATGTCCTATCTATACTGACAATTTCCCATTTTGTTGATTTTTTAAAAATAATGAATGTCAAATTTAGTATCAATAAAACAAAATGATTGACAAAAGTATTCTAAGCAATAAAATCTCCAATTTCCTTGTTTCCGGTATCTCTTCCAAAGAGATTCTTGGCAATAGTGAATATCTTTTAAATAAATATTGATGTGTCCATTTGGAAACTAATAAAACCTAACGCCTTGCACACTTGGTAGCGATAAAAACAAAGTGTATATTGTTCAAGGTGGCCTTAATAGCTAACACTGAGGCTGGCTAAGATTTTATAAGCATTTTAAATTATATCACTCAGCAATTATTGTTAGCATGGGCATTGGTGTGTGCAATTATCGCATTATTTAAATGATCCAAAATCAATATGTTGGTAATAACAGTTTAGACATACAACTTCACAATGCTACACATGAACTCGTTTAACACTATGTTAATGTATCTGTCCTATTTAGCCTATGTTTCCACCTTATAAACCAGGTTAATTTAAAAGTTTAAGATACAGACTGCTATAACATTACAAAATGCATGAATGCTGCCACTACAGGTAATGTTATGGGTAATAGAATCTCTAAGGTTGTTGCATGCTTTCCATTGCTGTCTCTGTTGTTTGCCCTTCTTAAATTCCATGTCATCCAAATGATTGCAGAAAGGAGCTATGTTTGTGCAGTCATTAGGTAGCAAATGCAATGGTTCTTTTCACATAGTCCAAACTGGATTACTTTTTATTTTTTTATCCTTTTTTTAGGCATACAAAGATTTTGCACGCTTAACGTGAAACAGTCCATATTCCGTTTCTAAGGAATTTTCTTTGTATGGGTTTATAGCAGCACATTGAGAGCAATTAACATTGAAATTACAGTTGTGTCCAGACAGCAACAAGTGAATACGCTATTTGACAACTGTTAAGTGGTGCTAGTGGGCGGGTTTAGACCACAGGCCAAGGAGAATCTATAAGTGCAAATACAAATCTTGTTACATATGATTAAGTAAAATGTGTTGGGTAATTAAGAAATAATTCTAGGCTTAGATATTATATACTACAATCTTAATATGCATGTAGTACCTAAAAAGATCATTTCACAGCCTCATATCTTCCACATGTGAAACTCCCTTTGTGGTCAATAGGAGTTTCAGGTTTATTCATAATGACAGCTGACTTGCAGAGGGTAAATAGCTTTGTAAAGTATACCTGGACTGAGAAGGCCATTAATAGGTTATTTTGACTATCTGCTCTCCAGCAAGACCAGACTTAAATCATTGGAGTAACTCAGATATCTTGACTGTTAAAAGCTTGTCAGGAAAAATATTTTTTAGCCTTTTTTATTTAATCATATAATATTTAACATCTCTCATTAGTATAATTCATTCATCCATCCACTCTCTTTAGTTCTATTTTGTATGATAAAGTCCATCTCCTAATTTTTATTTCTGCAGGAGACGAGACCTGTTATCTGCAAATTATTTTCTTCCCTCTTACTTCCTTCATCAGGATCCAGAGCCTGCTAAAATAAGAATTTAGGTGTTTTTGTTTTTTGAACTAAGCATATGCGTCATTCCTTTTGATATAAATATTTCTCTCTGTAATGTTTCTCACACCCTCCTAGATGTTCAGAATAGTTTTCGTATCTGTCAAACCTTCTTCCTTTATTTCTTTTCCAATGAACTTAAATGCAATTGTTGGTTACTCCAGCTTTCTCATGCTGATAACTCCAATTCTTCCTGCCTTTGTGTGTCCAGTGTGTGCGTGGGGAACAACTTCAGTGCAGAATTTATCCCTTTTTCACCTTCTTTAGGCATGATACTGGAATGGTGTTTGCCACTCTAGAAAAATTCTTGGTTTCCAACAGTAATTTGACCTTCAATATTGCTTGGAAATTGTACCATTTCTCTAGATCGCACTCTCTTGTTTTCTAAGGTAACTATTTCAACCTTCTCACTCTTTTCAAATCTCCTTTCCTAGAGCCACCCTCTTTGCTACCAGGTGAATGAGCTTAATTTCTACACCACACAGAAAAAGTCCTCAGCAACTCTTTGAACTTCATGTCCATTTCCTACCCCTACCGCTAAAACTGCTCCTTCCCTTCTGTTTCATAGAAGTTATTCTTCCTCCTTACGGCTAATTTCTCCACATCTGGATGTTATTCCTTCCCACAAGATAAATGATCTCTGTATTGTTTGTAATTCCAACTTCTGTTGGTGCCATCCTGTCACCATTTATTAGTCATGTTGAAGTTTTTCCAATTTAGCAAATCAAACAAATAATAAAAATGTTCAGCCCATCTCTCTTCAGCTCTGCCTCCTTTTCTTTCCCTCACTTGACAGTAAAGCATGTATAAGAGCTGCCTACACTTGTCATTACTTTTCATCTTTCATTCATAGGTCGACTTGTGCTGTCTACCTTTAGCTCCCTACAAACAAATGGACTACCTTGTCAATTGTAACTTACAATTTGCTTGTTCGTAAATGCAATGAATACTTTATTTCTTGTCTTATTTCCTTTTCCAGTAGAGTTTCACACTGTATATAATTCTCTCATTGAAACCCATTCATTCACCTTTTGTAGCAACGTGGATGGAACTGGAGAGTGTGATGCTAAGTGAAATAAGCCATACAGAGAAAGACAGATACCATATGGTTTCACTCTTATGTGGATCCTGAGAAACTTAACAGAAACCCATGGGGGAGGGGAAGGAAAAAAAAAAAAAGAGGTTAGAGTGGGAGAGAGCCAAAGCATAAGAGACTCTTAAAAACAGAACAAACTGAGGGTTGATGGGGGGTGGGAGGGAGAGGAGGGTGGGTGATGGGTATTGAAGAGGGCACCTTTCGGGATGAGCACTGGGTGTTGTATGGAAACCAATTTGACAATAAACTTCATATATTGAAACAAAAAAGAAAAAAAAAAAAAGAAACCCATTCATTCATTGGAATCTATAGTACCATGTACTCCAAATTTTTGGCCATTGCACTAAAACCTTGAAGAGGTTCTTCTTTCATTTTTTTTTAATTATAAACATTTTAATGTTTTTATTTATTTTTGAGACAGAGCATGAGCAGCGGAGGGGCAGAGAGGGAGGGAGACACAGAATCTGAAGCAGGCTCCAGGATCTGAGCTGTCAGCACAGAGCCCGACGTGGGGCTTGAACTCATGGAGTGTGAGATCATGACATGAGCTGAAGTCGGACTCTCAACCGACTGAGCCACCCAGGCGCCCCTAAGAAGTTCTTCTTTGTTAAATGTTAGTGTCTGTAAGAATTCTGTTCTACATACGCTTATGTGGGATTGCTCTTATCTTTTCGCATGGCTCCAGTTATTGCCTTTATAGTTCATGATATCCACTTTTTGTTATGTTTCTGCTCTTTCAATGCTTACATCCAGCATGTTATTGGATATTTTAGTTGATTATGCCTCAAACAGTTGAAATTTGGCGTGCAAAATTACTTGCAAGTGATTATCTTCTCTTGTGTTCATTCTGTCAAAGAATGGTGCCACTGTCATGCATTCAGTTGTCCAAGTCAAAAACCCAGGCATGACATAAATTCCTCAGTCACCAAATCCTGTTGTTTTAATCTCCCCAGTCTTTACCCCCTTCTAGTCTACAATTATTTCTTGCTTAGATGATAGTTTACTCATTCATTCTTCCAATTGATTCTCTATGTTATGAGTAATGTTTTTCTGATCTGATCATTTATTTTCCATTTTTTAAATCCATTAGTTGATGAAACTACACACTGAGTTGATGGTATAATCCCACAGAGAAAATTATCCATAAATTATTATTAATGAATGTAAAGATCAGCAATTTGTCAATGAGATATATTTTAAGCCTTCATATCACGTCTGAAATGACTTCCTAGAAAATACCATGCAAGTCCAGGGCTACCCTTGTCTACCACTGATCTTTATTCAGATTGTGAATTGATTGTGTGATCTTTACTTCGCTTTTTTGGTATGATAGATACTATACTTTTTTTTTTTATTATTTTACTGTTTCCTGTTTTGTTTTTCTCTTGTTTTTAAGAGAGTACTAGAGAGAGGACATGAGAGCTGGAGAGGGGCAGAGATAGAGGGGGAGACTGAGGATCCAAAGCAGGCTCTGTGCAGACAACAGAGAGCCCTATGCAAGGCTTGAACTCATGAACAATGAGATTATGACCTGAGCCGAAGTTGGATGCTTAATTGACTGAGCCACCCAGGCACCCCAGTGCTTGTATAAATCTTTTGAGTATTGTTTTATTTGTTTCATTTCTCAGATAAGGAAATTGATACATAGAAAGTTTAGGTTACAGCTAAAAATTATTAGAGCAGATTATAAATGTATATCTTAAATAATACAAAATACAGCTACATGTTTTGAATAAAACATGCTCACTTTCCATGATAAACTCAGAGTTTAACTGACATTTAACAGATGTTTACAGAACAGTTTATAAGTGCAATTATAGTAGGACCAAACATGGAAGACTGACAATCTTTTACGTAAAAAGAGGTAGGATATTGACAATTTCATAGGAATAAACTTTTTAAAAATGCACAGTATACATAGTAGTGATTAGAGAAAAACATGATTAGTTGTGTCCAGTTGGGTCAGTGAACTCTTCAGAGAAAAGATGTTGAAAGGTAAGCCTGACAGAGTTCAGTAGATAGATAAATGATGAAGGATATGCTTAGTAGTTACACACCTGAAATGCCGAGACATAAAAAGAGTACTGTGTACCCAAAGAACTCCAAAAGGTTTGTAATGCTTGAAACATAGGAGAGGGTGCAAAGGGCCGTTGCATCTGGATTTAGTTGTCCAGCTTGGGCATGGCACAAGGGCTTGAGCTTTAATTTGGTGCCACCCACATAATAGGCATATATTGACTTTTATGATATTACCAAGGCAGACTTAGAGACTCCAGACTTTGTGGCTGGGACTTGAAGCAGCCAAAAGTCCCCTGAGGATTCTTCTCTTTCTCGCTGCTACTCTGAACCACCTGATTCTTATCTCCTGCTGATATCTACAAACAGCTAAAAAGTTTCAAGTAGAAGAAATGGTTAATGATGACGAAAGCTCCATAAGGATGACAATGTTGACTCATGATGATGATAAGATTGTCTGGCTGTAATTGAACACTTTGTATTTTCCAGGCACTATGCAAAAAAATGTGTGCCCATTATGACAATATGAGAATAGGTATTTATTATTTCCAACATATAGTTAGCTTTATCTTCAGTGAATCTTTTGGGTGCATGCGTGTGTGTGTGTGTGTGTGTGTGTGTGTGTGTACATGTAATCTCAAGAATTGCCACAGAAAATCTTCATTTGGGTTTTTTTTTTTAGTTTTTATTTTTCCTAAGTGAACTGGTCATCGGAATCTCAAAGGGTTAGTCTAAGAAATGAAAAATAAAGCAGCATACTCCAAATGATATTTTTCTTCTAAAATTTATGTTTCCTACATGAGATTTCTCAAAGGTAACTGTAATTCATTCATTGCCTTATTCTTTTTTTGTTTTGTTTTGTTTTACCTTTTTCCTTTTTTTTTCATGAAGAAATAGTAAATACTATAAGGAAAAACTTGCAAAGTTCAGGCAAGTCTTGAAAACTCAAGATAATCTAATTATGCATAAGACATAGAAACCATTGCCATTTACCTTATCCTGCTTACTTTCTAAGGGTCATATAACCAGAAACTACCGTTCTGAATAAGTTGATATGTAATATTAATTGGAGGAAACAATTTACTTCATTATATATAGTAACTAGGTATTAAGTAAACAAATAATCTTTTGTGACTTAAAATGATCTCCATGGTAGGCATCTAATTTAGTACAGATAAGTGATGGCTTGAAGCTGAATGATGCCATTACTTTGCACATGTTTTGGATGCCCCTGGTGTAAATTGAAATGTGACCTCAGCCAGTTGTTAAATTGATAGTTGCACTGACATGCCCAGCTGAGTGACAGCCTTGCCTTCATCCTTTCCAGGAGTGAGGATTCACTGACTTAATTGATCTCTTTGTACATTTGGATCTAGAATTGGATATAATATATTTTAGGTATAAAATAACTTTATTATTGTAGTATTCTTAGGTTTTTCTATGCAGTGCAGCTACATTTTGCCATTTAATGCTGACAGCATGTGTGCAAGTTGTGGTTATCTGTAGCTCACAGACAACAAATGGAGAATCCACAAAGTTAAGTAAATTGACCAAGGCAATACAGTTGATGAATGGCAGAAACAGAATTTGCATTCACCTCTAATTAATTCTAAAGCTAGGGTAGTTTGAAATCTGCTGTTGCTCATGTATGTATGAACAATTGGTATGCCAGTTACTTTTGCATGTTAGGGGATAAAAATCTTAAACCCTAAGTAGGACAAGTGTCTTAGTTTTTTCCTGTGATGACCATTGCAGTTTTGCTCTGTGCCACTCCTTATACTTCAGATTCTAGCAATCTCCAGCAATTCTTAATTCCTGAATTCTGCTCTTGCATGCCTCAGTGCCTTTGCACATGCTACTTCCTTTGTTTTGAATGCCCTATCCCCCATCCCCTGCTACCTAAGCATTCACAATCTTCTAATAACCCCCTACTCATCCTTTACATCTGTATTAGTTTTTTATTGGTACCATAACAGTTTAAACAACACGGAGCCCTTTCTTGGCTTTGAAGTTAAGAGGGCCTTGAGCTAAGAAATGCACTGGCCTTTAGGAGCTGGGAACTACCCTTATTTTACAGCTAGCAAGAAAACTGGAATCTCAGACCTATAACCACAAGAAACTGAATTTGGCCAACTATCTAAGCAGGGAATGGATGCTTTACTAGAGCATTCAGATTGTAATATCCTTGGGGTGTCTGGGTGGCTCAGTGCAGTTGAGTGTCTGAGTCTTGATTTCAGTTCAGGTCAAGATCTTGTGGTTTGTGGATGCGAGCCCCTCATTGGGTTCTGCGCTGATGGTGTGGAGGCTGCTTGGGATTCTCTCTCCCTCTATCCCTGCCCCCCCCTTTCTCTTTCTCAAAATAAATAAATCAACATTAAAAATAAGAATGCAACTTTATGACTGTTAGCTCTGAGACCCTTAACCCATAGAGTTGTGACACAATAACTTTGTATCACTGAAGCCATTAAGTTCACAGTAATTTTATGAGAGACTGAATATACAAATGGACAATAGCCACATCATATGTAAAAATAGAAATCTGACTCACAACCTCTATAGCAGCCAGTCCAGGAAGACGAACCACAACCTCTGTAGCAATTGGCTCAAGAGTAGCATCAATAACTTCCAGCTTCTCTAATTTTTTGCCCCATTGTCTGCTGAGGCTCAACCAGAAAAAGCCATATATGATTCTGTAACCAAACACATAGGATCCATTATTTCTGATTAGCCCTCCTCCAGCTTACCCTTGCCAATAGCCTCCAATCAGGATGCATGTTAATTAAGCTTTCTCTCTCTTCCACTGTAAAGCTTCTGTACTCACCTGCATGCCTCAGAGTCTCTGCCCAATGCAAGTTATGGCGGCTGATTATCTTACAGTGACAAACTCTGTATAAATAGCCTTTGTTTCTTTTCATGTGGATGGTCTTCTTTGGCTTCTATTTTTGCCATGGCAGTGATAGAAGACTAATAAATTAACCAGGAGGAACAACTTGGACAGGTTCAGTGGTCAGGGCAGGGATGAAGTCTATGAACAAAGGCTACAGTTGGCCTTAGAGAAACACGCACCACTGAGCATCTGTACAATGGAGGCTGACCTCACTGATAGTGCAGAGAGGGGCAGACTTCAACGAATCCCAGGGGGGAGTGGAAAAGTCACCATAGCACCAAACAGGGTTTGGACGAGCGTACTCTCTTCACATTGTGGATTGGTCATAACTGGGACTACTTAGCTCCTAAGAGTTATGGCAGTTTGGGGCCAGCCTCACAAGGTAGATATCAGGCTCATTATAAAACTAGCACGTGGGTTCTCGAGTAATTAATTGGAAAAATAAAAGTGATTTATTGATGTTTGTTCCTCAGGTTTGTGGAGCATGAAATCATGGCTGCCTTCCATTTCCACTTTATGCATTCTGTATAGTTTGAATTATTTATATCGAGCAGGCATTACTTTTATGACCAGAGATAGAAAACAACACAAATACATGCTAATTTTGTGAGGCAAAACAAAACCTTGAGGTCTTTAATTATTTTTTGCTGAATTAGTCTTCATAAAACAAAAAGCTCCTCAATTATTTGTGAATATGAAAAGGGCTAGTTCCTGAAGAATCCACACAGTTTGCTCTGGATTTCCTCTCAACGTCCAGTTTTTATACTTAATTTTATAAAAGTGCATTACAACCAACTTTAATTTCTTATTTAAAACACTGCCATTTCCAGTCTCAAAGGTATCTTTCCATTACCCCTCAGGATTGTCATATGTTTGAACCACATTTCATTATACCTTAATTATTTTGCTCTTTCATTGAGAGGATGAAGATTCACCTTAATGTGGAGTTTTAGAAATCATTAAGAAATACTCTCTTCAAACTATCCCTGAACAAAAACAAAGCATGTCACTGATGAGACATCATTGCTGAACTGTGTCCCTGTGGTCATTGCAAACAATTACCAGCAAAATGGCAGTATGTTAATTCAAAGGTTGCAGTTACCCTCTCCAGAGCTGAGGTTACAGCTCTTTCCCATCTGTTAATTTCATATTATTAGAATTTAGATTTCTTGAGGAAGCAGATGGCTATAAACTTTAACAGGTGTTTATGCTGCACTGCCTTAACTTTAAATGCTGAACAGGTACAGCTTGAAGTTTGCTGGGCTGCACAGGGAATTAGTACTTTAAATGATGTGTGGGTAGAGAATTAATTTGTTTTGAACTACCTGAAGAAAATTCAATACATTGTACACAGAGGTTCATGCTTACCTGACATGGCGAAATACAATGAGAAATGTCAAAGAAAAAAGAGAGAGAGAGAGAGAGATTTAAAGAAATCCTGAACTGTATTCTTCAAACCAGCCCACCACTTTTCCTGCTAATAAAGTACCAAACAAGAACATGGTCTGAGTTACTGCAGTGTATGAAAATGGAACAAGTAGGGAAGCATTCATGCATCGATAACTGTTTCAACAAATGTGTGTGTAGCACAGCTCATCTCAGCTACCCTGAAGTAAAAATAAAATGCAAATCTGCATTCCTATGCTGTACATCTTCACGAATATTTTAAACATTACATCATGTTGTGCTTCACTTGGCAGTGATCTATCTCACTTGAATGGAACACTGTCTCCTGCTTTAGAAATTCACACAATGACAATAAAAATAAAAATAAAAATGAGCAGAGCACGATATCATGCCTAGACTTGTATGTGTTCTCTGGGAAAATATAAATTCTTTTTTGTGATTTTTAAATTTTTTTTTTGTATTTACTTTTTATTTTAGAGAGGGAGCACACATGGGCCAGGGGGAGGAGCAAAGGGAGAAGAGAAAGAATATTAAGCAGGCTCCAACAATCAGCATGGAGCCTGTCACAGGGTTTGATCCCATGACCCTGGATCATGATCTGAGCTGAAATCAGGAGTAGGACACTCAACTGACTGAGCCATCCAGGCACCCGTTGGGAAAACACATATTCTTTAAAACCAAAGATTATAGCTTTCCACATATATGAAATGAATACAAAACTCTGAACAATGACTATGTTATAGTTTTATTTGATCAGTTATTTAATGATAATTTTTACCAAAATCATACATTTTCTCTAAGTTGCCTGGTGTTTTGACTGCAAAAGTGCTTCACACTTTGACTCGTAAGTCCTGTGTGGATAGGACTTTACTTCAGTTGCTTTATCCTCAGAACACAGAACAATGCCATGCACATGTAATTACTTGATAAATATTTGTTAAATTTATTAAATGTGTCATAGATGCAAAAAGACTAGAGAACACCAAATATTTGTACTTTATAACTAGTGGTAAACTGCAGAAAAATTGAGACAATATGCAACTGTCTCAGGGATGGAAAGGTGCTGCTTTATGCAGAATTAATGCTGTGTATCTGTGCTTAAGAAAAGAAACAATGTATAAATAATGAGGTTAAAACTTACCAGTGGTGAAGCTTATGGAAAACACGGAACATTTCCATTATGTTTCTGTTTGTTCTGGAATAGGTTGGTGTTCTTTGTCAGTTATTCTTCCCAAATTCTACCAGATGCTATGTTGGTCTATCTTCTCCGAGCTTTGTTGGATTTTCTAGACTGTCAAATTGGCATCGCTTTCATTTCTTACTGTGTTGTTGAAATACTTCGGTAGCCATGCATGGCTCACGAGTACAAACTGGATCATGTTATTCCTTCCTGAAATACAATTTAATTATAGAATGCCCTTAGTCCTAACACAAATGTATGTACTTTAAGAGCAGAGGTCAGCCAATGGCAATAACTGAAATGATTGCCTAAAAAAATGTCCCCCTAGATATATTCCATTTACCCCTCCAGATCCGTTCTATCCTTTTCCCAGTCACTGTACTCAAGGAGGATGACTGAGAACAGACAGCATTAATAGGCTCCCAGTTGCTTTGGTTAACAGGGAATACCACCCAAAAACTCAGAAAGAGGAACAAAAGAGAAGCCAAGGTAGTAATTTTCTCTACTTGCTTGCTCAAGCTGAGTGCTTCCCTAAACTAAAGATCACTTCAACTAGATCACTGATCCCTCTCTTGGTCTCATTAGTCTTAGAATATACTGAGATGCCCTGCTGTTCCCATCCCCAGGGAACTAAACCATTCATTGTAGTTTTCTTAAACAACAGCCTGCACTTTTATAAATAGCGCCTGTATTAAATTCTCCTCAATTTACCCATTTGGAATGTATGCCATCTGGTTTTTTTTTTTTTTTTTTTTTGCCTGGACCTTGACTGATACAGTCTCTAAGTGATAACTAAAACATTTTAAAGGATTCAAAGTTTTAAATTGCATCCAAATTACTTTAAGTTTCTTAAGTGATAGAAGATTGGAAGAAAGTGTGTAAGAAATTCCTCTTTACCTGTTTTCTTTTTCTTTTCAGTAGAGAAGCTCCCATTTACTTGCAACTATTTTAGAGTTAAGTAACTACTTAGAATTGAGGAGAAAATAATAAAGCTGTTCTTTTGAGAAATGGAAGCTGTCAAGGCTTTATTACCAAGAGGAAGCACCAAAAGTAATCAAGGCTCTTTTTGCAAAATGTGATGTGTACCTTCCTGTCAAACTCCATTAACTTAGAGGTTTGAATTATAGTTCTATTTCACAAAATAGTATCGTGGAATCAGACATAATATTAGAAGCTGAGAGTTCTGTTTAAAATTGCCTTTTCTTTGTTCTAGAGAGAAATAGAACATTCTGAAATGTATCCTCCTAATCAACTGTTAATAGCTAATTCAATAGCCACCTGCATCAAATTCTGCTGTTCTCAGAATAGAACACCTTGATATTCCAGAGGGAAAGTGTTTACTCTATTTGTGTGTAACTAAGCTACAAGGTGAATTCTAAATGAACCAATGGGGAAGGTGATATCTTTATATGTCCTGTAAATTGGGCGCTTTTGTCCTCTATTGGCTACATATCAGAATCTGAGTTCACCCCCACAGATACCCAGTTGTGTGCCACAGAATCAGGAGCATATTTTAAAAAAAGCTGAAAGATGTAATGTAAATACTGTGTATTATTATGGGTTTGTTTTCTTTAGACATTTTTTCAAAAGACATAGAGAAATGACATTGTACAGGTCAGTTTAGTTGGATATTGGTTCAGTTAGCTCATTTTTACAAAATGTGAAAATAATTTTTAACGTATTTATTTGGAAATATTGCTTGTATAAAGTTATTCTTAGTTTTAATAGCTTTGGTAAAAGTCTGGACAACTAGTATTTTTTTTAAGTCTTTTCTCCTAGTAAAATAGAGATAACCTAGTATTGTTTTCAGAGGGTAAGGTGCCTGGCATAAAACACTTAGCTTTTGTTATTTTGTACCCTTGTGTTCAACAAAAGTGATCCTTTTTCCTCTGCAAGTAGGAGTGGATTTTTGTAAGAAAGAATAAGCCTAGGATGGGGGTGGGGGAAGACTATCATGAGAAATTTTGAGGCAAGAAATTTCAAGTGTGCAAGTAGAGCAGAGTAGAGGAACCTCCTAGATCAAGGCACATCTCACTCTTGTTCCTGAGGGATAGGTGCCCTTGAGGTGAAAAAAGAAACCTCTAGACTTGTGCTACATGCCTATGTTAGTTACAGCCCACCGATAGTAGCAACTGTGTAGCTCTATTCAGATTCCTTGTCTTTGGCCGTCTAGCTCCTTCCAATGGAACAGTTTTATCACTGAAAAGAGAAGTTGAACTTTGCAAGTTCAGTTTCAGATATTCCCTCCCAACTTTTTGCCCCTTCATGCCTGGAGTATTATACTGTACCTGGGAGCTTGATAATTATCTGCCCAAAGTACCCCCTTTATCAAATTCTAAGTACCCCCATTGAAGATACCATGTTTCCTGACTGCTGACTGAGTGATGTAGGAAGCATTATGGGTGGGAATGGGCACACCAGCATCTGGCCAAACCAGGACTGAAGCTAACAGCTTTCTAGCCATGGCCTGGGAGTCGAATTTGCACCATTCAACTCTTTACTGGTCCACTACTCCTGACTTCCAGGGTTGGATCTGGAAGCAGAGATGCAAAACAGACAGAGAAAGGAGTGGCTTCTTGAAACCCAGTTCAGATATTTTGCTGTTCTACTTCTCCAGATGGAGGTAATACAGTTCTCTGCACTCAGAGAGTTTACCATCACCTGCAACCTGCTAAGCAATGGGAGCTGCCCCAAAGGCACTCCAGGGGCAGTTTTCACTAGTTAAAACATCGCTTTGCGATGATATTGTCTAATAACTGTCCTCATTTATTAGTATCTGAATAATTTAAAAGACTTATAATTTGGGGTGCCTGGGTGGTTCAGTCGGTTAAGGGTCTGATTTTGGCTCAGGTTGTGATCTCGCGGTTTGTGAGTTTGAGCCCCACTTCAGGCTCTGTGCTGACAGCTCAGAGCCTGGAACCTACTTCAGATTCTGTGTCTCCCTCTCTCTCTCTTCCCCTCTCCTGCTCGCTCTCTCTCTCTCTCTCTCTCTCTCTCTCTCAGAAATAAACATACATTAAAAAAATAATAAAAGACATAATTTATCTGTTTTAAATTTTAATTAATATCTTTCTGCATTTTTGGTATTTGCCGTTTTATGTCACATTATATTAGGCTGATTTGAAGATTTCCATCCTTAACTAATGTCTTAATTATCATCAGCGCTTCTCAAATTTGAATATGCAAAACCAAAAAGGCAGTAAATCCTTTCATGATGTATTCTGAATTGCAACAAGCATATAGGCATTCTCTTGTGGCAAAAGTTCTAAGCACCTTTACCCCCTACTTGAGTATTAAGTCAGTCTTGGACTTTATCTTGGTTGGATATTCACTACCTGTTTTACCTTAGAAGATATACTGGATCTCTCAGAGTCTCACTTTTCTCATTTAGAAAAGAGAGCTCTTTACATCCCCATAGGATGTTGTGAGAATAGCATGTAATGATATGGAAAGCATTTCTATCCATGATAGTACATACTAAACATAGCATTAATGTTAGTCAACTCCTGTTAAACATCAGTATTAATTTGTACAGGTTCACACTCAGAGCAACATGATCCCAACATCTAAGAAAGAAAAGACTGGACATTATTTTCTTTTCTGAGAGCTTAGTTTAATACAAATTCTGGATATAACAACTAAAGCCATTAATATGCAAGATAACTTACCCTAATAATTCCCTTAATAATTATATTTAGCTCACAAACTCTACCAGATGCAGAGTTTGGGCAAAAAATAAACAGTAAGTTAAACAAGGATTTAAGCAGTTTTATTTTATGTAAGGAATCTTACAGCTAGGATAAGGGGACAGGTGGCTCATATAAAGTCAATGTAGAAAATACTTTATCTTCTAGTATTATTACTATAATATATCGAATATAGAATAACATAGAAGGTATATAATGTGTTTATTATTTTAAGTACTTTCCTGCAAGTTTAGCTTTATTATTAAATACTATTTATTTACAAATTCTTAGTAGTTCAAACCTATCTTAAAAAATATATTTACGACATGACCCAGATGACCCTGAAAATACAAGTAGGTACATATACTCAAGAATTTATGATACTTTTAGTATTTTCTCTGGTGTTTATCATCACTTAAGTTAATTTGATATATTAAGCTCCTTATTCAAAAACAAGAAAGAAGGCTTCAATTAATTTCATTTAAAAATGAATTTGTCGGGGCGCCTGGGTGGCTCAGTCGGTTGAGCGCCGACTTCGGCTCAGGTCACGATCTCGCGGTCCATGAGTTTGAGCCCCGCATCGGGCCCTTGTGCTGACAGCTCAGAGCCGGGAGCCTGTTTCAATTCTGTGTCTCCCTCTCTCTGACCCTCCCCCATTCATGCTCTGTCTCTCTCTGTCTCAAAAATAAATAAACGTTAAAAAAAAAATTAAAAAAAATAAAAATGAATTTGTCAATTTTTTCAGTATTATCCCTTTTTGTAAGTTTATTTATTTTGAGAGAGACAGAGAGAGAGTAAGTGGGGAAAGGGGGATAGAGAGAGGGAAAGAGAGAGAAAGAGAGAATCCCAAGCAGGCTCTGTTAGTGCAGAGCCCGATGTGGGGCTTGAACTCACAAAACCCTGAGATAATGACCTGAGCTGAAATAAAAAATCAGACACTTAGCCAACTGAGCCACCCAGGTGCCCCAGTATTATCTCTTTTTATTCAGGTTTTCACCAAATATTTTTGAAAATCATATATAGGATAAACAGATGAGATACTGGAAACACAGGAATGGATTAGATGCAGAGCTTGTGTCTAAAATGGTGAAATAGGTAACACACAGGGCATTAAGAGTGGATTCATGCTATCACAGCAGTGTCTGCAGAGACAGTGTGGACCACTTAGAAGGAAGGAATGAAGTCTCTCTTGCAGTTTGGGCTTTTTTAAAAAGATGATGCTGGGGGCGCCTGGGTGGCGCAGTCAGTTAAGCGTCCGACTTCAGCCAGGTCACGATCTCGCGGTCAGTGAGTTCGAGCCCCGCGTCGGGCTCTGGGTTGATGGCTCAGAGCCTGGAGCCTGCCTCCGATTCTGTGTCTCCCTCTCTCTCTGCCCCTCCCCCGTTCATGCTCTGTCTCTCTCTGTCCCAAAAATAAATAAAAAATGTTTAAAAAAAATTAAAAAAAAAAAAAGATGATGCTGTAGTCAGATTTTGAAAGTGAATAATGTTCTTAAGAGTTCAGGATTAGGGTAAAATTCCTTGAGGAATTTACTACTTTTTTTTTTTTTTTTTTGAGAGAAAGCTCAAGGGGGAGAGGAACTGAGAGAGAGAGAGAGAGAGAGAGAGAGAGAGAGAGAGAGAGAATTCCAAGCAGGCTTTATGCCCAGCTCAGAGCCCTGCTATGGGCTTGATCTCACAACTATGAGCTCAAAACCTGAGACAAAATCAAGAGTCAAATGCTTAATCGGCTGAGCCACCTAGCAGCTGCCCCAGGAAATTTGCTACTTTTGATGGAAATGACCTGTTGTTTGCCATGTGTTGGCTTTGGAATTAATCATCTTAGGAATAAATTCACTAAACAATTTTTCCAAATAGCTCTTATGCTTGAGAAACATCCTTTTGGACATCTCAGAAATACTCAGTGAATAATTTCAAGGATTTCTCAGGTACTAGTAGAGCATAATTGCCCTATTTCTTTATCATTTTAATACATACTTTGTTGTAAAATGTAAGTTTTCTTCAAAGATTTTTTATTAATTCTCTTAGAAAAAATTGTGAAATACTTGAAAATGGGCAAAGAAAAATAATACATTACTGAATGTCTGTTCCCCTTTCCAGATTATCAACTCTCAAGATTATCAACTTGTCTTTGAACTGTTTTGACTTGTGCTATTAAATAACAATGCATAGGATCTTGTTCATAGATATGGAAAATTTATGTCCCCTCTGATTGAAAAAGTCAATTTTCTAATTGTTTGTAAATTCATTTTGCTCTGTTGAAAGACCTAAATATATATGGTACCTTGAACTCTCCTATGAGGCAGTAATAACATCTTAGTGATTCTTTCATTAATTAAGGAGTTAAGTAAAAATTTTGAAAAGTGTTCATTTGTATGAGTTTTGATTTTAACTGTTCTTGGAAATATCCTTTAACACTACTGTCATTTGTAGTGAGATTTTCTTTAGCCCTGAGGCAATCAACACATAGTTGGTACAAATATCAAACATTCTGTAAGTGATATAGGCTACTCAAGGAGAAAAATATGTTAATATTTTTATATTTATATATGTATGTATGTATAGCACATGTTGTGTGAGCATATATTATATATATGTTATGTAATAAATATATTGGTATATGTAAAATATTAAGAGTTCCTAGGGAAGATGGGTCAGGAAGGGCAAAGGCATCTGTGTTTATATTTGAAGAGAGTTGAAATCAAACAAAATTTTAGGAATAGGACTTTATTCTTTTACAAAAATGTGATAAATAAAAGTGAAAAAACATGGCATGCCTGTGGAATTAGTTCATGACAGTTGTCATTTAAACTATATACCAACATAGGGAAGTAAAGTGATTAGTAGTGAGCCTCAGAAAAGTAGCCTACTGAAAGATTATGAAGATCTTAATTATTGGATAATTTAGAATATATCCTCTATGCATTGCAGAGACATTTAAGAGGTGACATGATCAAATTTTTTTTTTTATAAATCAAGTAATTAATGAATTAAATCATGCAATATTGTAGTCAAAAAGAGACAGTATGGGCTGGAATTTAGTTAGTCAAGTTGATGAGACACTGTTTGGTCTAGGCACTGGAGATAGAGCAGTGAGAGGATAATCTATTAGAAAGAAAAGTAATGATAAAGAATTTTGTCTTCTACTTTATGTAAATTTTGGATATGAAAATTACCCCCAAGTCAAAAACAGTAAAATTGGGTTACTCTACATTGGACAACAAAAAATAGTAGATTATTTTTTTGTTTATTTGATGCTTTCAAGATAAGCCATGTTTTAAAATTTTAATGTATATATTCCCAAAATAAATTTAAAACTATTTTAAAAATCATAGATTTTGGGAATCTTTTAATTTACTGTTTTCTAAGTGGGTTGCAGTTTGAGTAAGCTATACAAACTGCTAAAGTACTCATGAAGAAATGCTCAAAAAATCAGTGCATTTTTTAGTTATCTGAAAAATAATATTATGCACATGGTATTTTAAAATTATTGAGTCATAGTTGATATCATTTTTGTCTACTAGGGGCAAATTATTTTCAAAAAGTTTGAGGACATATTGCCTTAAAAAACTTTAAATAGGTTACATTGGGCTTTGATTAGTAACTGTAAGAAAATTTATACCAAATACCAAATAAATACCAAATTTATTTTTAGTCTGATTAAGAGCTTCCTCTGTGTGCTATATTTAAATACAGTTAATAAATATAAATACTGTTTTGATTAAAAATTTCTACCTAGGTTTTAATATCTTTTTTTCTTCATTGCAAAAAAGGGCAAAGAGAAAAAAATACTGATTTTCAGTATACAGTATGATTATTCTCATAATCAAGTGTTTATAAAGTGCCTAATTATGCATATTGTGCAAAGAACTACCTAAACCTATTTTTTACCCTGTAGGATTCAAGATTCTTATTTATAGATATTCAGGGATAGCCCTAGATGAACTATCACAGTTATGATATCAAGTATTTGTGTATAATGTAAAGTTTTCTAATACTGTCTCTTGAACCTTCAAAATAAATTCTCTGCTCAACACCCTGAATTAGTCTTCTCAGAACTTGCTGATAAGAAAATTAACTCAGAGAAGTTAGAGCATTTTACCCAATATCATGCCATAAGTGGCAAAGAAAAAAAATTCACTTAAGCCTCCTGATATCAACTTGAATGCTTCTCCTAATTGTCCATCCAAAGTTACTTGCTTGTTAGTTCTATACATACTCTTGCAAACTCCAACACTCATCAGCAACACCAACAGTTTTTGCCCTTCTCTGAGGTGCTTCACAAGACATAATTACCTCTGCAACTTCTCCCCTTCTATAAAATATTACCATTCTTTTGGCAAGGCTGACTTGAGTTCACAACCTGCTAACTTAGAAGATTTCATTCCTAGGGGCACCTGGGTAGTTCAGTCAGTTGAGTGACTCTTGATTTCAGCTCAGGTCATGAACTCATGGTTTGTGGGATGGAGCCCCATATAGGGCTCTGCACTGACAGCACAGAGAGAGAACTCTTTCCCTCTTTCTCTGCCCCTCCCCAGTCCTGTGTGCGTGCGGTCTCTCTCTCTCTCTCAAAATAAATAAATAAACATTAAAAAAAAGGAAAAGATTTCACTCCCAGTTAAATATGTAGGATGAATAACTAATAGTTTTGTTTTGTTTTTTTTTACTCTTTACAGTGCGTCTGATTTTAATAAAAAATCTTACCTAACATAAACATGGAATTTTAAACAGAAAAATTTTAGATAATAGAGAATGAAATTTTATGACCAAAAAAAAAAAAAAAAAAACAATTTTCTTTTAGGAATGTGACCTACTGTTTTAGGATAAAAAATTTGACTTATCGGAATGATATATAGAAAAAAGAGATGTCAAAATAAAAAATGATTTGGTGAACAAATGATTGGGAAAAGAGGTACATTTTAGAAATCCCTTTGAAGCAATGCTTTTCTGTACTGTAGAAAAAGTAATAATTAGAAAGAATAATTAAGTGCCTATCTACAGAAGGTGTATGTCCAAACTGATGTACCATAGAGACTTTCGAGAGTACTTTAAAAATGTATTTCCTGAAGTGTGTAAATGTATTGCACACTGTTTCATTCCATAATAAAGATTTTTATCTGTCAGTATATAAAAGATTAGTCAGCTGTTTATGTGAATTCAAGATTATTCTTACCTTTTATTTGATACACTTCAGGGATACCAAGGTGAGTAGAAAGTAACTGCATTCAGGATTTTGTCTGGTTGATAAAAGGTAATGAATTGCTTTAGATACTTTCTTTTAATGTAAAGCAAGTGAAATGACTACAATTAAGTCAGTTAATAAGAAATTTCATACTTGATAGGTTTATGATTAATTTTAAGGTAGGTTTCTAGAAATGAAAGCATACATTTCATGTTTCTGCAAATTACCTAGAATAACTATAATGAATATATTTAATGAAATAACTATTGAATTTATTTCTATTCCTTTTATAAGTTACCCAGTTAACCTCTCTAACAGTATACAATATATGAGTTATACAAGATTCTTTAATTATTTCATTCAAACAGTTAATCACATTAATTTTGTGTTCAGCATTTTACTAGTTAATGAGGACAGAAAAATAAATGAGGCATGGTCCTTCTTGATGGTTTTATAGTCTTATGGAGAAGACAGATGAGTAAATAGATAGATGTAAATATAAATGAATAGAACCTATTGTGATATTGGAGTTTCTATTTTGTTTATACACAATAGGGAAGTGACAGAAAATGTAAGAGGGCATTATTACAGGCAAAAATAGGAATCTGAAAATATAATTAAAGTATATGTTGAAACTTAACTTCTAGTTCACAAAACAGACCTAAAGTCATTTATTAGAAGACAAGATCAAGATTAATCCCTGGGTAACTTGTAAGTTTACAAGTCTATTTACTTTCTAATTAACTCTGATTCATTAACATCAGGTTTCTGCCACCTAAATTTTCTCTGTCCATTTAGTGCTTTGCTTTTGTTTCTCTGTAATCCTCTCTGCTAGGCTAAAATATCCCTGTGTTCTTTGAAGTAATCTCTTTGAGTTTCACATGCCCAGGCACCTTGGGACTCATCCATTATCCCTCTTCCCCCTCCATGTGACTACCTTGGACTTGCTCACATCATGGTGTTCCTAAGATAGTCAAACTTTTTAAGTAGTATTTAGTTTTCAAGAGAAAGCTTCCCAAGTGGTGATAGTGAATGCTACAGATCTCTTCAGGCCCATCTGTGTAAGTTAAACAGTGTCTCTCCTACCGCGTTTCTATATGTCAAAACAAATCACAAGGTGGACACATTTACTACTTGGTAGAAGGAGAGCAAAAGAATTTGCATCCTTCTGTGATCTAATTTTTTAATGTTTATTTATTTTTGAAAGAGAAAGACAGTGTGAGCAGAGGAGAGGTGGGAGAGGCAGAGAGACAGGGAAACACAGAATCTGAAGCAGGCTCCAGGCTCTGAGCCGTCAGCACAGAGCTTAATGCAGCGCTTGAACCTATGAACTGTGAGATAATGACCTGAGCCGAAGTCAGACTCTTAATTGACTGAGCTACCCAGGTGCCCCTTCTGTGATCTACCATGGGAGAGAATGTGGAAGACATGGGTAGAATTTCAGTGGATACAAAGTAGAAAGTTTTCTTGAGAGAAAGAATTTTGGTTAGCCATGGTATCCTTAAAACAAGCAAAACCTAGTACATTCAACAGGGATTAGGAGTAAAGATACCTACTTCCAGAGAAATAATCAGAATGAGACAGAAGAAAATTGAGAATAAGAGAAGAAAGGGAGAAAAAAAATAGAAGAAATGATCTGATACTATCTTAAACTGGGTTTTTAATGAAATAGGGTTAAGATAGTTAGAAACAAGGACATGGGAAGATACTTAAAGGATACAACTGTTTGACCAACACTAGACTATGCCTTTAGTGTTTATTTCTGAATTTTATATCATTAAAAGAAAACAGAGAATGAATCAAGAGAAAATATTACATCAAATAATTTTTTTAAAAAATACTACAATCTGTAGTCTAAGGAAATCACAATGTTGATTCACTTTCATACACTTTAAATAAAGCACAAAGGTATTTTCTTAATTTATGGAATAGTATTTTGCTTATATTTTGCCTTCCTCATAGTACTGACCAAAAATGTGGAAAATGATGCACATAAAAGTAGAAAACCAGCCTTAGGGATGTAATGGCAAAGAATGTTTACTCTTTAAATTTTGATTTCGAGTGCTAAGTCACTATTAGATGCATATTTTCAGGTTATTCATTTGACCATGTCCTGAGGATAAATTAAGTCACAGAATACAAAGACATAGACTACCAATATTGGCCTCTCCATAAGATGAACTTATGTCACCTAATTGATAGCTTTTTTTATGACTAAGTTCTGTTCATCCTCAAATTCTGAAGATCCCCAAACTAACACATTCCTGTTCTTGTTTCCTAGGCTCAGCTACTTCCCTTCTTCATTCCAATTGTACTCTTTAGTCATCAGTACAAATACTTCAATCATCCTGGCATTTTTATTGGTTTGGTTTAAAACTTAGGCTGGTAATTAATGCAGTCTTGTTTCCTCCTTCCTCCTGTGACCAGGAGTGTCACAATATTAACTCCTGATGATCTTTTTTTAGAGTCAATAGTACATTTTATCCTACAAAAGATTAAAAGATTTGACAAACCTAAAAAAAATAGATTTGAAAAACTTCAGGCTCCATTGTAGTTTGTAAATTTTCTCACTTCCATCTAGCAGAAAGCAACTCTACTTCTTAATATAGCCATTTATATAACAATGATAACTAGTAAATATAAATTATTTCTTCAAGTCATTTTAATGTAAGTTTTTAATGAGAAATTAATTGGGTGTCATTCATTCAACAAATACTCATTAAAAGTCTATAATACAAATAGCCGGTGCTGAATATTCTACAATGCCAAGAAAATATCTAATTGAAGTCAGAGTTTTCAGTGGCCTCTCAATATTTTAGTATATTTCAAAGCAAAAGTAGATTTTTAACCAAGGTCAATGTCTTATGTTGTAGCCCATTGCCAAAAAAATATTACTTTTCCCCCTAAGGTGTTACTTTCCTAATACATTTAGTTATTTTCTTTCCTGCTCATTTAAAAAAAGAAGGAGATGATGATGATGATGAAGAAAGCAACCTTTATTTTTAGAGCAGTTTTAGGTTCATAGCAAAATTGAAAGGAAGATACAGAGATTTCCTATATACCACCTGCCCCACGTATGTATTACCAACCCATTATCAACATGCCTCAATCAGAGTGTTACATTTGTTACAATTGATAAACCTACATTGCCACATCATTATCACCCAAAGTCCATGGTTTACATGAGGGCATACCCTTGGTGTTGCATATTTTAAGGACTTGGAAAATGTATACAGACATGTAGCCATCATTATGGTTTCAAATAGAGTATTGTCCAAAAACTCCTCTGTGCTCCTCCTGTTCATTGCCCCTGTCTTCCCTGCTCATAGTTATTACCCCCCCTTTTTTAAATGTTTATTTATTTTTGAAGGAGAGAGACACAGAGTGTGAGTAGGAGAGGTGCAGAGAAAGAGGGAGACACAGAATCCCAAGCAGGCTCCAGGCTCAGAGCTGTCAGCACAGAGCCCAACATGGGACTCGAACTCACGAGTTGTGAGATAACCAGAACCAAAGTAGGGAGCTTAACCAACTGAGCAATCCAGGTGCCCCTGTTATTTCTTAAAATTAAAACTGAATTTAAACTTACTATTTGAAATAGAGTCTCAGGATATCATTTGTTTCAAGCTTGTAATTTCAAATAGTGAGGACTACAAGTCTCCTATATATATATATATATATAAGTATATATATATATATATATATATATATATATATAAAAATCTAAGATTTTTCTCCAAGTTGAAAATTTTATGATTATGGCAAATATGGATTGAGTACCAATTAGACATTTCTTCTAACCTTGAAGATGTGCTTAAAATTTTTAATGTACAGTTTGAATGTAAACCCTAAAATAAATAGCCCACCCTGAATATAAAGTTTTTAAAATGAATTCAGAAACCCTGAGATTCCTTTTAAAAAAGTAACTTACTACTAAGAAATTCAATGGAGACTATCAAAGCATTAATTTTTTCTACTTGTAAAATAGGTCTGAAAATCTGTTTAGTATCAGATGGGAACAAATAAGTGTCACTAATACTAAAGATATACTTGGAATAATTTAGGGAAGATGGAGACTCAAGATGTGATACATTAATTTTGAGAAAATAATGAAATTTTAGCATCACATGATTTTTCTGGGTCCTGAGGTCTTTGTGTGTGTGTGTGTGTGTGTGTGTGTGTGTGTGTGTGTGTATGAGCTCTGTGTCTTGAGAATTGTGGTAAAGAGATGGGGGGTGTTCTTGTCAGAATTGTCATGTATTTCTAAATACCTTTTACTCACCTAAAAATTGAATAAAGTGAACTACATGCTCTCTAAGTCTTCTTACAGTTGTAATAAGTCTATTAAAATTTTGAACCAGTTTTTTAAAAAATCAACTGCCGTATATCTCCTCTTCTCTCAAATCAGTTCAGTATCTGAATCCTCACTTAGCCCAGACAAGGGAAAATATGTCCCTTTAGTGGTCACTAATAGAAAACTAGCTTCAATTCAGCTATCTTCATGTGTCTCCTTTACTTTTTACTTATTTTCATTCAGTCATTTTCTTCTCTCTAGAGATGAGCAAACCACTTGCCCCAGGCTTTGATAACTTTTAAAAGCAATCTGAGCTTAAAAATCAATTTAATGACATGTTCCTATAGCATTAAGCTCCATTGCTTGCCTACATTTGGCTGAGTTAAATGAGAAGGTGATGTGTTATAACACCTATAAAAATAAATCTACTTGCAGCAATGAACGCCCAGTGACAGTCCAGAAGTCATCGCTATCCATCTCAGGTCTAAACATTTGTGCATCACCTGACTCCACAATCCACAAGAGATTAAAGAGGCCTGGGAGTCAGTGTTCACCAGCATTGCTATTTTCTTCTGCATTTGGTGTTTGGTAATTTTTTTTACTACTTCATTAGAATGTATCTGGAATGGCTTAGAGGCTTGATTTCACGCAATATGATCATGCTTTTCTCTTTCTGGAAGTTATATTTGGTGAATGTAAAGCAAATCTGAGACTTTGGGGGGAATTCTGGACTGTTGAAACTGCCGTCACATCACTGGTCTGTGTGTCCTTGCTTCCATTCATCTTTCTGTTTTGCCATTAATGTAAAGAGCACTGAATATAAGAGCACAAAGGCAGGATAAGTAAATTCCTGTTTTTCAAAATTATGACCATATGTCACTAGTCCTTCATTCACCGTTTTTCTGAGAAGACAGAAATGTTTGTCTCTTTTAAAAAAGTATTTGTATTTAATTTTGACTCAGCTTTTACATTCCTTGCACCTGAAATAAATCACAATGGCGAATAAAATACTCTATTTTTAAGGACAGTTTTTTTTTTCTTATGTAAGTGTCAGAATCAGCCTTAGTATTTTTTATTTCGTTTTTAATAATATCTATGATGTTTTGATTTTTAAAACCATATTTGTTCCTGAATAGTTGTGAAAATAAACTTATCATTTTCAAGGAATGTGTACATCTAGTCCAAAGATGAAAGGAATCTCTCCTACTTTGCTGCCTCATGTGGTATATTCAGAGGGCAAGAATCAGCTCTATGTTAGAGCTTGTAATACTTAGAATCTCAGGCTCCACCCCACACCTTCACTTTATCACATCCCCTGGTGATTCTTCACATGAATATTTGAGAAGCACTGCTCTGACAATTCTTTGACTACACACATAATAATTTTTTTGATGCCAAGCTTTTATTTTTATCTCCAAATCCTTACCTAGGTGGTTTTTAGATGTTGTTTAAAGATATGGTCTATCCAAAAAAAAAAAAAAAAGATATGGTCTATCCTTTTGATAATATGCTAACTATACGCTATACAAAAAAAAAAAAAAGTAAGGATTATTTTTTTAAAGAATACCTTGCATTTCTTTAAAGTACTAACAATCTTGCATAACGTCAAGACTGTTTATGTAGCAGTCTTGCCATGGTAAGGACCTGTGGATGAGCTCAAATTCTCAAATATATCTGAATTTGAAAAAAAAAAAAGTGTGAATGTGGACAATATGCAAAGTATCAGGTGCTAATTTTGTGAACAGCTTATCAGTCTACCAAAGGATTCTCCATAATATCTCCTGTTTCCTTTATAATAATTCAATTTATAAAGACTTAATTTATACACAATTGCAGAAGCTTATATTCAGCAGCAAATGGGTAATGACAGCAACAACTGGTTAGGGGTTATGACACCAAGTACGGTTCTATAAATAGACTACCCAGGGATCCTGCCATGTCTTCCTCCAGGGTCAGCCTGAAGCTTGAAGCATTTCTCCTCATAGATCATTAAATCTGAGGTACTTTCATCTTAGTTTTACTAACAGAAATTTATAATAATTTTTACATGTACATTATTGACATTTTTCTGGGAAGAAAGTCCATAATATTTGAAGAAAGGTATACACTAAATACATTTAATGTTGAGTTCCTATAAAAGGAATGATTTCATCTTTATGAAAGATTGACTATTTATTCTTATATCCTTATATTGTAGCAAACCAGAATTTTATTGGTCCCTTTCAGTTTTTGCAATATTTTATTTTAAGTAAGTTTTACCCATGCCTCAGAAAATCTAAAGACTCTGATCTAAACCAGTTTACAAACATCAATGAAATTTTGATGAAAATTTCCACACTTTAACACTGAACTAAATAACTCACAGTATCCATAAGTGAATAAATGAATGTTGAATTCACTTTTGGAAATGGAGAAATATCTAGCCATTTAAAAATATTTTAAATTAAATCTATTTTTTCTTCAAACTAAAATTACTCAGTGACTCATGTAGTTGATTTTATATCCGTAGGTGTCATTGTTTCAAAAGCAGAACAAATGATGGACAAAGAACACTTTATATTATTTTGTAAATTACATAACCATCATGATATATATTTAATTCATTTTCTTACTTATTCAACTAATGCCAATCAAATGGAAGGATTACATAAATGTTTCTATATATATTACAAAATTAAAATTTTATGTAAAATTGATAGGAATTATGTAGGCTAAAATGAAATATAGATACAAAAATATCTGCCTTAAGGCCATTTACTTTAGGGCGCCTGAGTGACTCAGTCAGTTAAGCAAGTGTCCAGCTTTGGCTCAGGTCATGATCTCATGGTTCATGAGTTTGAGCCCTGTTTTGGGCTCTGTGCTGAGAGCTTGGAGCCTGGAGCCTGCTTTTGCTTCCATGTCTCCCTCTCTCTCTGCCCCTCCCCTATTCATTCTCTCTCTCCCCACCCCTCTCTCTCTCTCTCTCTCTCTCTCTCTCTCTCTCGCTCTCCCTGCCCTCTCTCTCTCTCAAAAATAAATAAACATTAAAGCCATTCACTTTCTCTACATTCACATCAGGACTAGCAGTTATTCTTTTTATCCTAGTTTCACATTATAAAAGCAGTAGGAAGTATTTTGTTTTTTAAATGTTTATTTATTTTTGAGAGTGAGAGAGAGACACAGCACAAGAAGGAGAGGAGAAGAGAGAGAGAGAGGGAGACACAGAATCCAAAGCAGGCTCCAGGCTCTGAGCTGTCAGCCCAGAGCCCCACATGGGGATCCAAACCAGGAACCGTGAGTTCATGACCTGAGCTGAAGTCAGACACTTAACCAACTGAAACACCCAGGTGCCCCAGAAGGATGTATTTTAATATAAGTTTCTAGAAGCCTTGTTTATAAATTCATGTTTATGGAGAAATAACACCTAGAAACATCGACCAAAGGTATTTCTATGGTAACTTTAGGTAACAGAAGTTAATGAAACTGACTCTTCTGAGAGGAAGAGGAAACATCCCAGCAGCTCGGGTGGCTCTTTGTGCTGAGATATAAATAGCCCCTACCTGTGCCAGCATCTCAGGAGGCTCCAGCCTTAAGTGACCTCAGAGTTGGATGGCAGGACGGTGAGGAGACTGTGAGACACTGCCTAATCTTTCCAGACCTTTCTCTAACAGATTTAAGGAGCAAATAATGAGGTTTTTAGGTGTCCATTCCCCCCAACTCTTCACTCTTCCTCCAGTAGCTAATTTATCTTAATATTCACACATAGTTACATCTTCCCCTCCAAATACAAATGGGGCACTTCTTCCTGATGGAGACCAATGCTCTCAATCCACTATCCCATAGTATCAAGGGCTCTGTCTTCTATAAATATGCATTGTCTTGTGTCTCACATTCTATAAATGCCTTTTCTTAACATAGCACCTCCTTCCAAAGTTACTACCGTGATGGTCTACTGAAGGCCAAAGACCTTAAATGGCCCATTAATTGTGAGACTAATGACTATTTCAGTCTTTTCTCCTCAGTCCTCTATGTTTTGTTTCATAAGCATTAGCCAATATCAGCTTCTCCCCACTTAGGATGCATTAGGTCTCTGTCCCAGTTCTCTTCCTCTGTATTCCTCTGTATACCCATGAATGTGCTTTCCATGTCCTTCTTCCTTCCTCTTCTCATTTAAAAACTTTCCTCTGTAATCTCACCTTTTGCTGTGTTTTTAACTGCTGTATTTAATTATCTACTGCCCTTAGAAGGAATTAACACTGTTGACATCCTGATTCCAGACTTGTAGCTTCCAGAACTGTGATGCAATATTTCTGTTGTTTGAGGCTGCTCAGTTGGTGTTTTGTTATGACAACCCTAAAAGTCTAATAGGCACTCACCCTCCTCCACTAAGAAATGGGGGAACTAAGTGCAGCATAAACTTCTCAGCATGATACTTAAAGACCACTTGTAACCGTTCCTTGCTTTCTTTCATTGATTAACATTTCTTTTTTTTTTAATTTTTAATGCTTATTTGTATTGAGAGAGAGAGAGAGAGAGAGAAAGAGAGAGAGAGAGAGCACAAGGGAGAAGGGAAGAGGCAAAGAGAGAGGGAGACAGAATTGGAAGCAGGCTCCAAGATCCAAGCTGTCAGCGCGTAACCCCATGCGGGGCTGAAACTCATGAGACCAGGAGATCACGACTTGAGCCAAAGTCGGACACTTAACCTACTGAGCCACCCAGGCACTCCATTGATTACCACTTCTACTGCATTTTTCCCACTTTATGTACCAGAAGGAAATCCTATGAATCTTTCCCTTGGCACCCCCTGCTCTCTCACCCTCCTGCAGCTTGGTATATACCATTCACTTTGTCCTTAACGCCCACTACCTCTTGCTTGAGAAATGAATGACTTTCTGTTCTACAAAAGCCAGTTGAGATTTCATTTCTTCTTTATTGACTTCTGTATCCCCTCTTCTGCAACTGCCCATCCATCTGTAGTTTCATTTACTATTGTCTGCCTGTGCCTGTTATGAGATTGGGGTTTGGGAAGGTGTTTATTTATCTCTGTATCCTTCACCTTTAACACATAGGCTGGCCTAGAGCAGTTAGTGACTTTATCATTCAATTGAATTCAACAAACATTTGTGTACTTACATGTTCAAGCAATCTGATTTCAGGCCTAAGAAACAAGAGTGAGACCGTCTTCTATAGAAGAGTTTGGTGTTTAGTAACAGGCTAAGGCTTATTGTAATGTATAAACAAGTATGTAACATAGTGCATAGTATTCAAGCAGTGACAAGTAGAGAAACAGATTAATTCTACATCAAAGCCAGTGTCCTTACACACAGTACTAAAATTTATTGACTCAGTCAAGGTACTTGGCAATTTTAATGTGTTGTTAGCTCTTGTCTATGCAGGATGTTTTTTAAAAATAATTGTGAGTCTTCATTAATAAAATAAACGTATAGATTTAAGTGCTAACTTGGTCAATATAGACTGCTAACATCGTAAATATTTTATCCAACATCGATCTGGTTGCTGCCAAATATCAGTCAGTGAGGTCGTGGTCTGAGTGATCAGCTGAAGGTACAGAATTCTCAGAAGCAGTACTAAGAAGAGAAGAACCTTTTGAAGTTTTTACATTTTTTTTTTTTAGATTTTTAAAATAGTAACAATCCTCAAGAATTTCATCATAGTTATTAGAATTTTAGGCATCTCCATGGTACATGGCTCATAAAGACTAGCAGACTTGAGAGTGAGAGGATGAGAAGTCCACAATTAGGGATATTTTGGATGTATCTTGTCCTTGTTCCAGACTTCAGAAATTTCATTTCCTGAAGGCATGCTCAGTGCGGATCAACTAACTGGACACCTCCTGCAGTACAGTAACAATGTATTTGGACCTGTGTTCGTTTATATGAATGAGATATTTTGTTTGAAATTTTCATCCAGGAGAAGAAGATATATTTGAATATAAATGTTTGAATGAGGGCAAGTTTGAAGCAGAATTGCACTCAGGGCATGGATTACAGATATAAACAGCAGTGGCACATCAGAAACAATCATTGTATCTGAATTGTTTCTTATTCAAAGGTCACACACAGATCACTTAAACAGTGACTCCATTTTAATTGTGGCTGCTGTTAACATATATCAATGCTGTTTAATCCTTCTTACATATTTCATGATCATAGATTTCTACAAGGCTTTTCCAATACTGCTTGTCAATCCTACTACTTTCCTCTCGTGGGTTCTACTTTTGATGTTCTACCTGCCCCCTACCATTTAGTATATAGCCCAGCCTTTTATTTCACAAATAAAGATAACACTATGCTTTGCTACCATCTACAAAATTGGCTAATCTACTTGTATCTCTACTAGGAAGAACTCCTCTAAGGAAGAACTGTCGGCCTTTCCAAGCCTTCCTGAAAATCTTGTGTCTTCTTTCTTTCCTTCCTTCCTTCCTTCCTTCCTTCCATTGAAAATTCACTTGTGAGTATTATTCTATTGTTGATACAAGGTTGGAGATGAGGGTCCCTACCCCCCAGGTAGCTGGCAACCCAGTGGAGTTCTCTGGAATATAATATCTACTGGATCCTTCCCATCAGCCTGTACACATGCTTTAGCCTCTTTTATTTGAAAATAAAACAGGCATGCGTTGGTGGCTCAGTTGGTTGAGTGTCTGACTCTTGATTTCAGCTCAAGTCATAATCCCAGGGTCGTGGGCTCGAGCCACATGTCAGGCTCTGTGCTGAGTGTGGAGCCTGCTTGAGATATTCTCTCTCTCTCTCTCTCTCTCTCTCTCTCCCCCCCCTCCCCCACTGACAGGTTCTCTCACTCTCTCTCATAAATAAATAAATAAATAAATAAATAAATAAATAAATAAAACACAACCTATACATCACTCTACATTTTCCTCTAGTAATGTCTTATCTCTTTTCTCCAATTCAAGAGTAGACTTTCTTAAGTTTATTAAATTCATGAACTTCCTTTTCTCACTCCCCAACTGTGATGTTTAAGTTTATGTGTCAACTTGACTGGGCTAATTGTCCAGATAGTTTGTAAAACATTATTTTGGGTGTGTTTGTGAGGGTGCTTCCAGAAAAAATAAGCATTTGAATCTGTAGACTGAGTAAAGAAAATTGCCCTGGCCAGTGTGGGTGGGCACCATCCAATCTGTCGAAGTCCTGAATAAAATTAAAAAGTGGATGAAAGGGGTGGCTGGGTGGCTCAGTCGGTTAAGCGTCCAAACTCAACTCAGGTCATGATTTCGTGGTTGTGAGTTTGAGCCCTGCATTGGTCTCTGTGTCTCCTTCTCTCTCTGACCTTCTCCTGCTCATGCTCTGTCTCTTTGTCGCTCAAAAATAAATAAACATTACAAAATTAAAAAAATAAATGGGACGCCTGTTTGGCTTAGTTCGTTGAGAGTCCGACTTCAGCTCAGGGCATGATCTCACAGTTCTTGAGTTTGAGCCCCGCATCAGGCTCTGTGCTGACAGCTCAGTGCCTGGAGCCTGCTTTGGATTCTGTGTCTCCCTCTCTCTCTACCCCTCCCCAACTCATGCTTTGTCTCTGTCTCTAAAAAATGAATAAACCTTAAAAAAATTAAAAATAAATAAAAAATAAAAAGTGGAGGAACGACAAATTTCCTTTTTCCTTGTTTTTGGACATCCATCTTTTCCTGCCCTTCTAAATTGCTTCTCCTCATTCTTGGGCCTTCACATTCAGACCAGTACTTACACTGTTGGTTTTCCTGGGTTTTAGGTGTTTAAGTTTGGACTAGAAATATACCACCAGCTTTCATGGGTCTCCAGCTAGAAGACAGCAGACTGTGGGACTTCTCAGTGTCCATAAGTACATAAGCCAATCCCCCATAATTAATGTCTTTTTATATAACTCTCTATATATCCTATTGATTCTGTTTCTCTGGAGAACTCTAACTAATATGCCTACTTACACTTTAGCTCATTTCAACATGATTTTTATGTTCAGCATGTTACCAAAAGTACTTAACCTATAAACAAACAATCCTTACTTTGCAAACGTAAGTAAATGAACAAAAGTACTTCTCTATGTCTCTGGCCATTTTACATGAATTCTTTAATGCCTGGATCTTCTTACTAGTTCTTTGGTATTTCTAAATTCTCTCAAGTCCTATTTTTTAAGTTACATTCTCTCTGTTTATATTCCTTCACCAATGACTTTAATTAATACCTTGAATCACTGACCTTCAAGCCTTTTCCCTCCAATCCAATCTTGAAGGTCAAATTAAATACCCATTACCTATACTTGGGTGTCGCACAGACACTTCACACTTACTCATTCGATGTTTAGTGTGTAATCTTTCCTACCAACATTGGTTACTTCAAGAGCCTTTCTATTTAACCATAAACATGACCTCAATCCATCCTTTCCCTTTATCCATAAATTTAAGCATGGCTTTTAAAATGCCCTCATGTTCACTTTCTGTATTGAATCAGGTATATCAAATCATTTTCTTATCTTCATTTTTTTTTTTGTGTGTGTTATACCAGTTGAGCAAGCCACTGTAATGTCAAGGGATTATGATCTATTTAATCTTCTCTCATTAAATGTGTTTGACTTTCTTCATTTTGCTCTCCACAAGGAATATACCAGACTGATAAGTCAGATGAAAATATCTGAGCATGTTAGTGCCATGGTAAATACTCCTTTGGAATCTTCCCATCGCTTATAAGTTCCTACATTTTCTGGACTCTTTTATTCAGCAAGCCTTAGCTCCCATCATTTCTTCCATCTCCTTCATTATACACCAGCCACACTGGCCTTCCTTTCCACAATTTTCCTCTCTACTGCGAACTCTCTTCTCCATTCTGCCTCTACTTATTTGTCTATATAACCACACTCATTTTTAGTTCTCAGCTTCAGTCTTTAATTTACACTCAGCTTCAGTCTTTAATTTACACAACATTGGTGAGTGCCGTGTGCAGGCAGTTGTCCATCTTGACCCTCCAAAAGAAGAGAAGCCCTCCTGGCATCTTAAAAGCACAGATTATGTCACTTATCTTCTAGAGTATAAATTCCCTAAGAGCAGGCATCCTTGCCAATTTTCTTATGAGTATTTTTTTATAGCAACATGTGAAATGTTTGGTACATCAGAAGTGTTCATGATAAATGTATAATGATTGAGCAGAAAATAAAATAATGTCATCAGAGAAAATGTGATAAAAACTTTATTATGAGAACTGAGTTATTCCTAATGCTAGAGGAAAATATGTTTACTTAAAACTTCTCACTGGATTGCATAATAGGTGGATAGTTATATATGTATATTTTTTTAATTTTTAATTATTTTTTTATCTTTGAGAACAGAAAGAGACAGATCATGAGTGGGGGAGAAGCAGAGAGACAGGGAGACACAGAATCCGAAGCCAGGCTCCAGGCTCTGAGCTTCAGCACAGAGCGCTCTCAGCACAGAGCGCCATGTGAGACTCAAACCCATGAACGGTGTGATCATGACCTGAGCTGAAGTCAGGTGCTTAACCATCTGAGCCACCCAGGTGCCCTAGGTGTATACTTATTTTTTAATACAAAAGTGACTAAAGGAGCACCTGGATGGCTCAGTTGGTTAATTGTCTGACTCTTGGTTTAGGCTCAGCTCATGATCTCACAGGTTGTGAGATGGAGCCCTGTGTCGGGCTCTGCACTGAGAGCACAGAACCTGAATTGGACTCTCTCTCTCTCTTTCACACATGCGCGCACGCACACACACACACACACACACACGAAAAATAAATAAATAAACTTTAAAAAAAAGTGACTAAAGCAGTCTAGAGATAGTTTTCCATTCCCCAGCATCTGATTTATTGGCTCAATTATTTATTACTGGAATAATTAAGATCAATTAATGAAACCACCTAGATGTAAAAATATCTCAGTAATGTTTTATACCAATTTACTGAATTAATTTTCATTCTTATAAACAATAGCAGGCAGCAGCTTTTCAGATATTGCTCATAGTCTACAGTATTTAAGTATTTTAATTTCCTACATGACAAAGTCAGTATATGAGAAACTTCTGACATTCAATAGCAGTGACCCAAATTGAACTCAACTGCTATTATAGCTTTTCTTATTTTAGTCATATTAAAAATATTTCTGTCGCTCTAATAATTAAAAGCATGTCTGGAAGTATCCAGCAGGAAATTCAGGGTACATTTCCAGAAGCGGTTCAGCAGCAACTCAGTGTCAGGGTCCTGGGCCTGTTGTCTCAGGTGTCACATTTCATAAAACTCCATCCAAGACAGAGAGTAGAGAAAAGTCAGACAGCACAGAAGCCCCTACCTTTTCTGTCCTCTCTCTGCTTCTCAGGAAGACAGTATTTTTAAAAAGTACTTAGCATATTTTCCCTTATTTCTCGTTGAGATAACTCGTTCACACTGACAGAGTCTAACTACAGGAGGCAGGACAAGTGGAACTGAAGTTAAGACTTTTACAACCTTTATAATAAGAGACCAGTGAATGGGCTGGCAAAGGCCATTAAGGGGACATCCACAATTATCTTTCCCTATGGAAAATACATAATTATGTTTACCAATTTCAAAATATAAAAATCTGAATACAGAAAATTTAAATTACTTATATTCTCATAACCTAGGGATAAACCTTATACATATGTACTTAGATTTCTGTTTCATCTTGTCTAAATTTATCTTATCTATCATTTTCTCATGTTGTTCAGTGATATTTTTTTTTAATTTTTTTTTAACGTTTATTTATTTTTGAGACAGAGAGAGACAGAGCATGAACGGGGGAGGGGCAGAGAGAGAGGGAGACACAGAATCAGAAGCAGGCTCCAGGCTCTGAGCCATTAGCCCAGAGCCCGACGCGGGGCTCGAACTCACGGACCGCGAGATCGTGACCCGAGTTGAAGTCGGAGGCTTAACCGACTGAGCCACCCAGGCGCCCCGTTCAATGATATTTATTCCTGCATATTCTTCCATTTTACAGACATGTAATTCAATGAACTATTAATATATTTTATTACCATTTATTTGCTGGTGCATATTCAATTTTGTATTTTGCTTACTAGTTTTACCAGGAATATATAAATAACAGTAGATATTGACTTAAAAAGGTGCACAATATTAAATATTAACATTCTAATAAATAAATAAAATATATTTAAGACAGTGCCAGGGTGGCTCAGTCAGTTATGTGACTGACTTGATTTCTCCTCAGATCCTGGTCTCATGGTTTGTGAGATCAGGCCTTGTGTCAGGCTCTGCACTGACAGCACAGAGCCTGCTTGGGATTCTCTATTTCTCTCTCTGTCTCTGCCCCTCCCCTACTTCCATCTCTCTCTTCTTCCCTCAAAATAAATAAACTTAAAAAATTAAAATTCCATGATGCTATGCATAAATATGTATATTAATTACATTAATATAATGTACAATAATTTTAAGTCTGAAATTACTTTGTTTAAAGGAATATTCAAGATAACTGCACTTTTTTTTTGGTAATATTCTGTCACCATGGACCTAGAGAGTAGGACTGTCACTGTGGAGGACTGAGAAGTGGGAACATTGAGCCACAGATGATTATTCTCAGGCCCAGAAACCTAATGGGATTTACCCCGCTAAGTTTTGAACTTACTTGGGATAAGGGTCTCCTTTTTTCCTGACAGTATTCTCTTCTGGAATGGTAATATCTATCCAATGCCTATTTTACCATTATATTTTGGAAGCAGATAATTTATTTCCAATTTCACAGGTGCACAGATAGAGAAGAATTTCTCCTCAGGTTGGATAATTCTGAGTCTCACTATACCTGATTCAGATGGTTTAGAAGATGAGATTTTTAGTCTTTAGAGTTGATGCTGAAATGAGTTAAGATTTTTGGGATGTAACAATGTTACAAAGGCATTTTGCATTGGGAAAGACATAAATTAGGGGGCAGGGGGTGGTGGGGTTTAATTATGTTCCCAAAAACTAATGTTCAAGTCCTAACGCCCAGTTCCTGTGAATGTGACCTTATTTGGAAATTAGGTGGTAGTAGATGTAATCAAGTCAACGTGAGATGATACAGGATTAATTTGAGTGGGCACTAATTCAGTGACTTGTGTCTTTATAAGAGGGGAGATTTGACACAGAGACACACAGACACACAGAGAAGATAGTCATGTGACAATGGAGGCCAAGATTGGCATGTTGCAAACTGAGAGATGTTCGAGATTGCCAATGACCAGGAGAAACTAGAAAAATCAAGGAAACCTTCCTCCCTAGAGCTTTCAGAGGGAGCACAGCCCTGCTGACACTTTTATTTCAGACTTCTGGCCTCCATAACTGTGAGAGAATAAATTTATGTTGTCTGAAGTCACTCAGTTTGTGGGAATTTGTTATGGCAGCACTAAGAAATGAATACAGATGTTGGTAGTTCATTCAAAGTGAACAAACATACCATAAAAATAAAAGTCACCTTAAAAAGATATATAAAAATTTAAAGCAACCCTCAGGATATCTTTCTAAATTTGGAGTGCTTGAACCTGTAGCTTTTTATGTGTTTATAACTTGTCACATTTGTTTAGAGAGAAAATTCAGAAAATTAACCATGTCTTTCTTAATGTCAACTTGTGTGAGCTCTTTTATAGAACTTAATGATATGGTTGTTGGTGTTTGTATTTTTAGGACTATTAATTGCATTGTAGGTGTTGAAAAGCATGGCATGGTAGAGTATAGAAACAAGAGGGAAAAGATCGATATAAACTGAATAGCCAGTGAAGGTTGTTTTTATAGGCTTGAGATAGAGGATTAAAAAAATGGAAGAATAGAGGGGAGAATAAAGACAGCAGGGAAGATATCATAATTTACTTGTAAGAAATTGTATGAACAAAGATAGATGGACTGGACATTTCATCTTATGTCAGTGGACATTAACAAAATCAACCTAGGATTAAAAAAATCTACCTAGTATAGTTAATTTTCTGCACTATTTGATTAATGTTAATTACCAATTCAGATAATTCAAGTTCTCAATTATTTTTTGTTCTAGTTAATTGGAGTTCACTCTTAATTATAAAGGGGGATAGATAAATCATTTAATTTTAGTTCTTTACCTATATTCAATTTTTTCTAGGTATATATTTATTTATACTTAATATGGATAAAATGCTTCAGAATGTAAAAAGCCTGACATATGCGTTGTAATAATTAATCCATTATACTCTCCTATGCTTAAAAATATCTACTTTTTTAAGTGTATATAATTACGCCAAGTGTTGGCCTCATCTTGATTTTTCTTATATAATCTCACCTTTTTCTATAAAAATGTATGCCCAAAGTACACAGTGAAATAAGTGTGGTAGGTCTATTCCCACATACTGTTACGTACACAAGTCATATTTTAGCAAGGTAGATGATATTCTCAAAGAGCAGACTCTCAAAGCTTCTTGCAAAAGGAACCGAGGAGGTTTGAATGGTGGTTAAGTGCTTTTTCGACTTACGTTGTGTGAGCTGTTGTTTTCTGTGTTTCTTAATAACCTTTAAAAGGCTTGCAAATGACAGCACTATACGATTGTGTAGAGTTTATATTTGTGAATATTGTAAGTATTCACAATACTTACAGTACAAAGATGGAATCACATATTTCCTTATCAAAATTGTTCAAAATGGAAGGTTATTTAAAGGACAAAAACACACGATTAAAAGTTTTCTGATTTACACATGTTATTATTGGAGTAGATAATTAAGTCAGTAAGAAATAGCGAATGACTAGATAATGTATGATTTGATAGAGAAAACATGCCCACAGTGCACATAATGTATGTCTCCACTATATCCAACATTTTATGAAATTTAAATTATCAAATTTAATATCTTAGTTGTCACATACATTTGTTAGTAGAATAGCACTTCGGTAATTTGAAATTGAACATATTATTGTCCTTTTAAGGTTTATACAATTAATAATTAGCAAGCAGTAACATTTACAGTATTTTAAATCTGTAACTGGATGAATGATAGTGAAATTTAATTAATCTCTTTAATTAAAGGAGCCATTAGTTGTGCCTTTTTAAAGCAAGTGAATTAAACCTCCCACACTTAAGCAATATAAAACTAAACTATCCAGAAACTTTGTTTTTAAAGTCACTTTGTTACTGAAATTATGAAAGGATTCAATCACTGAACCTATCAACAAGCCAAACTATAATTGTCATTGTTTTTTGTTGTTGTTTTGTTTTTCGGGGTTTTGTTTTGTTTTTGTTTTGTTTTGTTTTTGCTTTCGCTTTACATGCTTTACCTAAACATCATATTTTAAATCATTCAATAGAAATTGAATTTCTACAGAACAAATTCCAAACAAGCCAAGTTATAGCATCCCTCTCTTTGAAGATTCATGTATTGTACACTTTTAAACTTTATATTTTCCTGAACCCTCAACATGCCCACAAATAGGCTGCGAACACTTTGCTCAGGTGACTCGGTGTGCTAGTGTGATGAGGCTGATTCCTGTCATAGTTTTCTTTCTTGCCCTCACCAGTTTGTGACCTAGTGACATTCCCATGAGCCTATGAAGTCCATCATGCCTTTTGCTTATGTCTTCCACTCCGATCTCCACAGAGACACTTGCCCGCTGGCCTTCCTTCTCTCAACTCTCCAGTTGCTTGTTTGAGCCCAATCCCTGGGCACTCCTCCCATATCACCCATTGCATGGTGTACCGTGTTTCCCTTTTCTTTTTTGTTTTTTCCTTTTTTTTTTTTTTTGAAGTTTATTCATTTTTGAGAGAGAGAGAGAGAGCAGGGGAGGGGGAGAGAATGAGGTAGACACAGAATTCGAAGCAGGCTCCAAGTTCTGAGCTGTCAGCACAGAGCTAGACACAGGGCTAGAACCCATGAGTCATGAAATCATGACCTGACCTAAGCTGGAGTCAGACGCTCAACTGACCCAGCCACCCAGGCACCCTTTTGCCTCTTTCTTCTAGGAACTGTTAATATAAAAAAATCTTTTGCACTGTGTTGTTATTCTACATTGGCACCAGAGTGATCATCAAAACTTCCATTGTTTTAAACTTCCATTTTTAAGTAATACAATTATTCCTTACAATACAATACACCTGAAAATTTCATATGAATCTTGGATGAATAGGACATTTGCCATGGCAAATGGGAAATTAAACATCATCTTTTATGCCTCTCTACCATTACATTTACTTCCTTACCATTATTTTCTAGGAGTGACTTAAAGATGTACCTCAAATGTATTTATTTGCCATTTAAAAAATAAATGGCTGATAAATAAATAAATGTATTGGCCGCTTAATAAATGAATAACTATTGAGCATCTTTTTCATGTTAGCATGGTTGTAAGAGGGTACGGGAATAAATGAAAGAGATAAGATTACTGATGTATCACCAAGCCTCGTATCCCCCAGATACAGAAAGAAACAGAAACAGGAAGATAGGTAATGTGTCTGGAGAAAAGAATATGAAGAAAAGGGATGAGATTAGAGGGGTAAGTAGAGCTAAATTTAGGTATTTCCAGTTCGGTGCTAGAGACAGTTTACAGATGTTCTGAGAGACCCCTCACCCAACCCTTGGGAATGAAATGAGATTAAAGGCATACCTACCACGCATTCTATCAGTCCTGTGTAGACTGTAGGGACCTGGGTGACCTGGAGACTTGAGTCTGGTTTCCTTTGATCTCAAGAGCCTCCATTTTACTCTAGGATCTTATATAAATATATCATTTTTTATGTGTACTCTGACAAAATGATCTGAGAAGCATCAAATAGACTTTCTGACCAATTTAAGGAGTATAGATATTATTCTCACTCTAGTGTAAAGCCAAAGAAAGGTTGTAACCAATAGAATAAAATAATCTGGTTGATGTTTCAAAAGATCTCACTTTCTGCTTTTAGAGAAGAGTTTAAAAAAATTGAAGTTAGGAAACCAATTAGGACATTTTGAAGTAGTCTATTCCATGGTTTCTCAAAAGTGGTCTGAGGACTGTTAGCATCAGTGGGCATCAATTGAGAACTTGTTAGAAATACAAATTTTCAACCCATCTCCTCCCCCAAACTTACATTAATCCATGGTTTAACAAGACCTCCAGATAATTCTGATGCTCAAAAGTTAGTAAATTTTGAAAACTACTGTTCTAATCTAGGAATGATGGCTTGGATGAAATGGTGGCTGTAGAGATGGAGAGAATTAAATTGATTTGATGGCTTTTTTTGAAATGAGGCCAGCAATATTGTGATATCAAAGTGTTAACCATAACAATGCTCTGATTCCAATAGATACTATTAAATAATTTTTAGCATAAAAAATCCAAAGGATATGGCATGACTTTACATAATATACATGTTTATATATACATATTTGCACATGTGCGTGTAGAATATATAGAATATATATCTACCTAATGTATATTCATAGGTGTGTACACACACAAATATGTTCCTTTTGTTTGTTTGTTTTAAGGGAAGTCATGTTGATTAATCTATTTGAGTATAGACCCAAACAAACCAAGCACTTACTCAGCAGGAATGATTCCACTATGTAGAGATGGACAGATATTGAGGTCGACACCAAAATTCTCTTTCATGGTCACATCTACTATGCTTGAGAGTACATAATTCGTGGTTTCATTTAAGTACTAATGGAAGCACACTATTCCAAAGGAACTTTTTGGGAAGAGATCTGATAGTATCTACCTGATGAAGAGTACAAATTAAATTATTTGATTTTCATAACAAAACTTAAACTTTAGGGACTATATGTCTCGTAAAAAGTGACAAATGAATGGGCCAGTTAGAAAATGCTGCAAATTATTGAGAAAGTGAGGTAACAGACTGGTTGCAGATTGGCAGAGAAAACATTCTGGTTATGAGAGATGTGGGCAGGGATTTGAAGAAATCTGGAGTGAATAGGCTTAAGGAAGACATGGTTCACAGGGAGAACAGCAGTGAAAAGTGGGGAGGTGAGTATATACACGGTACATTCATATAGAGCACACAAACTGTTCTAGACTGAGCCACCATGTTTCTGTGGGGGAGTGATAGCAACAAGATTGGGTTGTTAGTCTAGAAATACAGTTTCAAAGAAAGTGCTAGGTTAAGGAGATGTTCTGGGAAGCTTTTAAAATTGTTTCAGTGGGGATTTTCATAATAAAACTATTATATTGAGTATATCATTTGACAGTGACATCCAGGATTGATTAAAACAGAGAGAGACACTAAAGAGTGTTTTCTGGAGACACCTGGAATAATCTAGGTGTTTTATGATTGCAGTGAAATGGAAAACACAGGATAGATGCAGGCTGTTTGCAGTTCAGTAGAAAGCCTCACATTGGGAAACAGTAACTCCTGGAGGAGTTATCTTGATCTTTTTTATACACTTCACCTAAACCAGCCTTATTTACATACATAAAAGGGTTAATAATTAATCAATACATGGAATTTTAGTTATGGAATTATCAAAAATTATTTGTATAATCATAAGCATTGGTATTTCTGGGTCACATCAATGAAGACTATATAATTCTTACATGCTTTGACATAAATGGCAAAGATATTTCCCCTTTATGAGGTAAGAAAAGCTGTTTAATATGTAGGTAATTCTGTTTTTTTTCAAATGTTTATTTTATTTTGAGAAAAAGAAAGAGCATTAGCAGGGGAGGGGTAGAGAGAGAGAGAAGGAGAGAGAGAATCCCAAGCAGGCTTCATGCTGTCAGCGTAAAGCCCACGATGGGGTTCAAACTCATGAACCGTGAAACCATGACCTGAGCCGAAATCAAGAGTTAGAAGCTTAAGTGACTGAGCCACCCTGGGGCCCCCTAGGCAATTCTGCTTTTTAAGGAAAGCTGAGCCTTTATGGAGACAGTGGATTTGGAAGATATTTCTATAAAAGGGCAAATCTTTCTTCATCCAACCAGCTTTGGTTAATGAGATTTTTAAAGGAAGAAGCATACTAATGGCACATAATTTACATTTTAGTTATGGGCATCTCTTAGCAATGTGTATCTCTAGAGTGATAGCAAATTTCTGTTCCCTACTCATGGGTATTGCTTATCTTATTGTATTTCCTAGAAGTTTTACTTTGTTATCTACACACACATCAGAGGCTTCTCAGAATATTCAAGATATGGGA
This sequence comes from Panthera uncia, assembly GCF_023721935.1. Lineage (NCBI taxonomy): Eukaryota > Metazoa > Chordata > Mammalia > Carnivora > Felidae > Panthera > Panthera uncia. The sequence goes on from NC_064810.1 coordinate 28,908,793, forward strand.
CAAATAAAAATATGAGAAGGAGAAACAAATCAACAAGAAAAGACTAGGAATTGTACACACAAAAGATATCAGAAACCATTAGTAAACACATTCACACATATCACACAAGTACTTATCAAGTAGTCAGTTACTATGTGCGAGGTATTATTCTGGTGTAAAAGATGCGACACAAAACACAACTGAGAGAAATCCCTGCCCTCATGGAGTTTAAATGCTTGTATATTAGAAGTTTAATAAAAATAAGCTTCATTGGCACAAACTCTTGATTTGCATTAAGCTTCATTGGCACAAACTCTTTTGCATTAATTTCATGCCTAGTTACATTACTAAGTGAACTGAATAGTCCATTTAACACCTTACCCTTCAAATCTAGAAGATGAAAAATGTTTCTGCACAAAACGTTCAAATGTATTCCTGAAACAAATGGTGTATGATAAAAAAGCTCATTTGCAGATTGTTGCTAATTGTGTCTCTTACATATACTTTTGCTTCATTCAGTGTGAATTACAGTGGTAAAAAAATGACTATATGTTTCAGAGAAGAAAAAATTTCCGCCTGGATGCTATAAAATTTAATCGTTTTCCTTTTATAATGTTTTATCATTGGCTCCAATGGATTAAGACAACTTTCCTGGTGGAATTGTGAATAATTAAACATTCACATGTGAAGCAAAGTGCAAGATATCAGAATCCTACTTAAAGGATACTTCATCAGATATTATGAATCATGTTGAGTAAAGAGCCAAAAAAATACTGATTACCAATCTGAAATATTATTATGCTAGTCACTGAATATTTTTTTCTCTTTTGTAAATGTCTCTGAAAAGACTGAGCCACTCCTTTTTCTTCCTTTTTTGGGTAGTTAGAAAATGGATCTTGGTTGACACATTTCCTTACTGCTAAAAATAGGGATTATTTTATGAAAGTGCTTTCTAAAATCGTTCTTCAATAGCCATGTTTCAGCCAGTTGCATTATGAATGTTATGGACTACATGTTTGTGCCCTTCCAAAATTCTTATTTGGAAACTCTAACCTTCAATTAGATGGTCTTGGGAGGTGGAGCTTATCAGAAGCGATTAGGTCATAAAAGTGGGGCTCCCAAAATGGAATTAGTGTCTTTACAAAGAGAAGAAGAGTACCAAATCCCTCTCTACCACATGAAGATACAAGGAGAAGATGACCATCAATAAACCGGGAACAGGACTTTCAACAAGAACTTCACAATGCTGGCACCTTGATCTTAGATTTCCCAACCTCCAGAACCGAATGATGAGAAATCAATTTCTTTTGTTACAGCAGCCTGAATTAAGACAAGGGGCCCATGCATACTGTTCAGGTGCTGCGTGTTGGCTGCTAAAAACTCACAACTTCTCCTTTCTTCATTCAGATACTTGCCATTGGTCAAATGACAGCCCGAGAGATGCCCTGGGAGGCTGGCAGCTCTCCCCCAACCGCGATCATTTTCTAGTATAAGGCACAGAAGGCTGGCCTACTTGCCTCAGTGTAGGATGAATTTATCATTTTCTAGTATAAGGCACAGAAGGCTGGCCTACTTGCCTCAGTGTAGGATGAATTTTGTGATAAAACTTAGGCACCAGAGCTTCCTGAAGGTGGAATGAGACAGAAGCAAGTCTCCAGCTGAAGACTGTATGTTGTTTAGCTTCTCTGCCCTGTCCCTCCTGCATCTTTCCTACCTCTCTCCTGAGAGCACACCCTCAAATAAATTGCTGGAGCAAGAATTACTACCTCACACTCTGCTTCTGTGGACCCCAACATTATATATATATATATATATACATGGAATTAAGTTGTTGCCTGAGAAGACTCTACCGCTGCTAGACCTTTACTGGCTCTTTAAGTCTGCAAACACAACCTACCCCTACCCCTAACCCACCTCAAACAAAGGCAATTAATTCCTGGGGCACCTGGGTGACTCAGTCAGTTAAGCATCCAACTTCGGCTCAGGTCATGATCTCTCTGTTCCTGGGGTTGAAACCCCACATCAGTCTTTCTGCTGTCAGTACACTTTTCACATGCTCTTTCTCTCTCAAAAGTAAATTCACTTTTTTTTTTTTTTTTTTTTTTTTTTTTTTAAAGGCAGTGCCTGGATGTTTCTCATTCCCTTAATTTCCAATTTGTTTCTGAGTCACTTGCTCAACCTTTTTCATTTGGACCTTTGGTGCCAGACTACAAAGTCTTCCATATCCTTTCTGGTCCCTTTAGCCCATTACATTTTCCTTCTGGTACATTGAACTCCACTACAGCTTTCCGCTGCCTCTGCACAGCCAGGCTTTGTGTTTTCCTTAGTGTTCTGCTGAGGGTGCACCTATCTCACAACCCTGCCTTAACTTTCTAGGGGAATGTCAGGTGGAGAAGGAGGGGATGGAGGTCACATACTGTCTCATTTTGTTTTGGTAAAGTGTAAGGAAAGAAAAAATAAGGAAATAGATCTTGCATTACCATTTCCAGAATAGGTGAGAAATTAATGTTTAGGAGCCAAATAGAAAATACAGCAGTACCCCAGGTCTGGGAAGCAGCAGGGATACCTCTGAAAATTTGTCAAGGAAGCCCCTTCACTTGGAACATTAAGCCATGGATCAAGAAGATAAAAACTGCAGGAGCTCAGGGAACAGTGAAAACCACAGTCATCAGCAGAAGGCTGCAGTTCCAGTCAGGATGCTTTGTAGGTGACGAAAGTGGTGTTTACTATTCCCTTGCTGCTTATCTCCCTATAGCCTAGTTAGTAAGATTTTTTTTTTTTTATTACTTGGGGAAATTTATTTCGAGAACAAGGATAACAATATTATCTTCCAGTTAAACAGATAAAAAAGCCCTTAAAAGTACTGAGTACAATGAAGCAGGTACCAACATCTTATGTGTCTATCCATATCCATATCTGTCCATATCTTGTCTATCAGCAAGCCAGACAACAAGATTTTTTCTTTTTAATTTGGGAGGAAGGAGGCTTGGGGGAGGGGTTAGGGGAGGAGGCTGATTGTATTATCATGTTATAATAGTAACAGTAAGTAGTAGCTGATAATTACGACATATTTATTCTGCCAGACATTCTTTTAAGCATTTTACATATCATATCTTATTGACCCCATATAAAAAAAACTATGAAATGAGAGTTATTATATTTTATATTTAGGAACAAGACAAACGAAGCACTGAGAGAATACGTTTATACAGTTATTAAGAGGTAAGGCCTGGGGCACCTGGGTGTCTCAGTCAGTTATGCATCCAACTCTTGGTTTCCCCTCAGGTCATGATCTTGTAGTTTCATGGGTTCACCCACATAGGGCTTAGCACTGTCAGTGCTTAGGATTCTTGTCTCCCCCTCTCTCTCCGCCTCCCCGACTTGTGCTGTTTCTATCTCAATCAAAATAAATAAATAAATAACCTTAAAAAAAATTTAAAGCCAGGGATGGAACTTGAGAGACTGATCAGATTACGTAGCAAACACTAACTAGCTGGCCTGAGCATCACTTTTCTATTTCTCCTGATAAGAGAAATTTTAGTTGACTATGAGTGGTCACGTTACTAGGATCTGGCTTATGGGAAGTGCTGTGTACAGATTCAGAGTTATGGGATGGAAGGGAAGGAGCGCATACTATTCATGTTTTCCACCCACTTCCCATTGCCTGGAATGCGGATAGGATAATTGAGCTGAAATACTTGGCTTGAACCATAAGGTAGAAACAGCATATGAGGATGGCAGAGTGAAATAAAGGAAGCCCAGGTCCCTGCATATTGTAGACCTCAATTACCAGCCCTGGACTCTCCACACTTTTAGATGAAAGAAACACAAACTTCTATTTTTCTTGAGTCATCTTCTTTTGGGACTCTTGTTTAGGCAGCCTAATTTATATAGTATGTATTAATTCAGAGAAGCAGCATACTATATTGAAAAAGCATTGGGCAGGGCATCAGGAGACCAGAAATTGAAAAAATTATGCTGAGGCAAAAAGTATGATTGTAGACAAATTATGGAATTATGAGTAAAATGAGTGAATTATAATAAATATAGTGTAAGATTCCTTCTAATTGCAAAACACTATAAAAACAATTTAAAGAGGTTAATAAAATAGACAATATCATTTAATCAGTTTGGGAAACATTAATGCATTACAGGACATTTATATCTAGATAAGTTTGAGACTAAAAGTCCTCAAAAATTGCTTAAACAAAATTTATTCTGTTTCTACAAATTTGATAAATGAATAGTTTCAAATTTCTTTATGTAACTACCAATGAATTAAAGATACTATATAAATATTGTCACTCACATGATAAAGCATCTTCTTGAAAAGCTCTTAATTTTAAATTCACCTTTATAAAAATGGAAAAAGAATCAATTACTAGAATATTTTTAATAGGTATCCGTCCATATCTTGTCTACTAACAAGCCAGACAAGATTTTGCCTATGTTCTCAACCTTACGTAATATTTTTTTACATTCAAACATCGACCTGAGTATTTGAAAGGTTTCAAATACTTTGATCCAGTGTGAAAACCCATCAGAGTGTAAGCCCCAGAGGGCAGGGCCCAACCCCTGTTTCAGTCACTGCTTTATTTTCTGTGTGCATGGACAAACCTGGCATGTTGTAGAAATTCCATAGGTATTTTTTTGAATGAATGGAGGAATAAATGTAACTAGCCCTCTGATAGGTGATTAACATCAACTACTGATGAAATCCACCCACAGTGAAAGTTTTTGGGAAAATGATTCTAAAATATATATAACACAATAGTCCCCAACTTGCAATAGTTCGGCTTATGATTTTTTGACTTCATGATGGTCTGAAAGAGATGCACATTCAGTAGGAACCGTGCTTGAATTTTGATCTTTTCCCAGGCTAGTAACAGGCCCTATGATGTGATGCTGGGTGGTGACAGTGAGCCCAGTGCCCAGGAAGCCATGTGATCAGGAGGGCAAACCACCGAAACACTTACAAGCATTCTTTCACTTTCCATACAGTATTCAATAAATTACATGAGATACTCAACAATTTATTATAAAATAGGCTTTGGGTTAGATAATTTTCCCCAACTAGAGGCTAACGTAAGTGTTCTGAGAACATTTAAGGTACGCTAGGCTAAGCTATGATATTCTGTAGGTTTTGCAAATTAAAACGCATTTTTCACTTACAGTATTTCCCAATTACAATGGGTTTATTGTGACATCGCCCCATCACAAATCAAGGATGATCTGTACTCATCTCATTAGAAAAGAGTTTCCATTTAGTCATACAAAATTTAATTCACTAAAAATTTTTACTTTGGCCTTTTTTTTCTGTGTTAGTTTTTATTTCCTATAATAACTGTTGAGCTCGGTAGTCTATTCTCACCTTCTTATATCATTTTGGATTTAAAATGTTTCTCTAGGAGCGCCTGGGTGGCTCAGTCAGTTGAGCATCCGACTTCGGCTCAGGTCATGATCTCACAGTCTGTGAGTTCCAGCCCCGCATCGGGCTCTGTGCTGATGGCTCAGAGCCTGGAGCCTGCTTCCAATTCTGTGTCTCCCTCTCTCTCTGCCCCTTCCCTGCTCATGCTCTGTCTCTCTCTGTCTCAAAAATAAATAAAAACATTAAGAAAAAAAATAAAAAAATAAAATGTTTCTCGATTCAGAAACCGTTCAGGAATTCATGCTAATTCCTAAATCTACTGCCCAATGTATCAAATTTTCTAAATTACTCTCCTCAGCCATCCCTCAGAGTAAGAAGTTCAAGTATCTCCTTTGCTCTTCTGAATGATTCTTGCTCCCTAGGACTCACAGGTAAGGTACACTTCAAGAGTCTGCTACTGCTGTGACCCATCTCTGTCCCATCAGCCATGCTAAGTTGTTAAATTCCTAAGGGTTTTCCTCTTTCTAAAAGAAATAGAGAATTAGGATAGTCCCAAGAGATTTTAATACCCATATCAAGTAAAGGGAAGGGCTTAATTTTATGAAAGGTACATGTACATTTTTTAAAATTTCCTATGTGTATTGTATATTCCATAATTATATGTCAGCAATATGAAAAGACTGATTAAAAAAAAACAAAAAAAAATAATATGTGGTATATGTATTTTGTTAATGGAGAACTTTTCTCAAACTGGAAAAAAATGTTTTTAAATGATAGAATGGTCAGGTTGACTCATATTTCCTGCATATCAGCTTACAAGAGTAACTCTTTCAATAGCTGTGAAGTAGCAAATGAAATATTGAGTGAGTTACTTGTCATTTAATTTGCAACGATTTCAGTGCCTTTCAACTGCTCTGCAAGGCACAGGGTATAATTCATTTGTATCCTTTCTTGTAATTTGAAGACACAACACAAGTCACAAGTTAACTGGACCACAGGACAGTTAATGCAGGTTATGAAAACTAATTAGTAAATAAATATCATGGCATGGACTATCACTTTTTCATCATTTTCCTGCTTACCATTTTTTTCTACATTTTAGTTAAAATTCAGTATTAAATTTTTCACAAGTTTTTTTTTTTTTTTTCCATTTTGGTTTATAGTCTTTGCATGGACACTTTGTAATCATTACTGAATTGTGTACTTTACCACTAGAGTCATGTTTAGGGAGTGGTCTGTTTTAGTATTATTCCCTGGAAGCTTAGAAAAATTCTAATTTTATTCCCTGCTGTGCATATTATTTTCCCATCCAATTAAGAAAGGTTCATTTTGAGAAAAATTTTGGGGAATGCTAAACTTTAGACTAAAGCATCCATTTATTTAATCAAACTTAATTAACTGCTACACAGAAGTTTTAATGACTTTATTTTATGAACTTTATTAACTTTATTTCTTTATATTAACTTTATTTATTTTCACGAAGCTGAATTTTGCAACTTTATTAGAGTTGAACTGGTTTCTGAGACACATCAGAAATTAATTTCATTTTATTTCAATTCAAACTTTTTGGATTAGGAAGACAGGATGAGACGGATGGCCCTGGAAAGTCTTACTGTTCCATTTTAGTAAATCTCCAGGCCTGGAACACGACTATGATACTGAAGGGTTGCCTTGAGAATAGGTGAAAGGAAATTATTTTACATCATCAGAGAGAGATTATCAAGTGCATCAAATTCCAGTTTCTGATGGGCTATCATATCACTTTGATTTATAGGCACATTATATATATTTCTATATATCCATCCTGTCAGTTGCTCAAACACACAAGAAATATTCTTTTTCCCCTACTTTCTTCTTAGTGGCCATGTCCACTCTATTGCCACATCCTGTTGGTTTTAACAATAAAATCTACTGGGAGTGAGTGGTTCTGTTTCATTCTGTCTTCATGGCCACAGTTGCAATCAAAACCACCATGTTGTCTTCCCAGAACAATTCCAGTAGCCTCCTACTTGATCTCCCCACATACCTTCTTCACTTTCTAAAATTCATTCTCCACCTAATAACTACACTTTGCTGTTGAAACCATAGATCATGTTAACCTGTTAAATATCACCAAAATTTTACTATTATACAGAGAATAAAATCCCAATTTCTAACCGTTCCTTATGTCTCCCACAACTGTGCAACTGTCCATCTATGTTCTGTGCCTAGATATACCTTGGCTTTCTTTTGGTTTCTTAAATACAGAAGGGGTTTTTATGTTGTTGTTTGTTTTTAAATCTCAGAAGCTCTACACATACTATTTTATTTGCTGTAATACTCCCCTCCAGGCTTGATATGACTACTCCTAATTATTCTCAAATCTTATCTTAAAGTTTATTTCCTTAGGGAATTCTTCCCAGACTCCCACAATTGAATGGTATCTTACAATCATTCTTTTTCCTATTTTTTCTGATTGGTTGATACATTTATGTCACTCTAAGTGTATTTGTTTCCCTTCAGAAAGTCAGTCATTCAGCCAACTTCTAGGATCCATGAAGGCATGGACCATGTATATGTAGTTACCCAGGGATTAGCACCAGTATGTATTCAATTTCTAACTTGATTGATTTTCCAAACTGTAAATATATACTTTTTGAGGCTAAAATAGCTTGAAATGAGTGCAAAAACTAGAAACTCTTTGAAATTTTTGGTGATTTACACGTGCACATCTTTGATTATGTCCTTTATTTTATAAGTAATTGATAAGTATACTTAAGCTCTGCAGAACTTCCCAAAATATTACCAGATGCCTTCTTAATCAAACAAAGCTAAATGTAGTAGAACTTATTGAAGTTAGAGAAAGAACACCATAATGACAGTCTGAACAGTGTCTTTAGAAGTGGAAAATCAAAATTGATATTTAATTAATATTTAAGGTTTGGGTGTCTGGACTTAGTGGTTTAAGGTGAATTTTTCAAGGCAGGCAACTAATTGGGAATGGAAAGTTTATGATAGAGTAGTGTAGCAATGGTGAGCAAAGAAAAGCAAATGTTTTAAAGAGAGAATCTTAGTAGTTAAATTGTTTGTGATAACTGAACTGTTTACCCAGGTGAGCAGAATGCTGTCTTTGATAAATCTGTAGGAATTGCCTAAAGCAAAGAATAAAGTTATTTTACGATCTTAGCTTTCATGGGCAAAACTTTCCTGATATAAGTAACTAGGTCATGTTGACACAGGTGGTTGCAGTTACTAGCACTATTAACTATGTCCTGTTTGATGAGGGTGGTCACAGTTTCTCTATAGAATAATGCTAATACACTACTGAAAATTATTTTACTATATCTTCTGAAAGATAGACAAAAAAGAAATAACAATTCCAGAACGTATTTGACTAACAGAAATGTAGAATGAAACTGAGAGCATAGTTGATAAAATTGTCTTTCCAATCTAGGTCACTGGTTCTCAAAGAATGGTTTGAAGACTATTGCTTCTAAAGGAAGCTTCCAGATATTATTCTAGGGTCTATCTTCAAATACCATTGGAGAACAATGAATGATATGCTGTCATAAGTTAATCAAATTGCATCATATTAAGAAATTATATAATTACACTTGTTTTTACCTTCAAAATTATGTACGGATAAAAATCTACAACCAGGAATATTTGAAGTTGCATATCAGGACATAAATAATACTTTATAAAGATTACTTGATCTTTTGGGAAACAACTTGAATACCTCATTTTGAATAATTTTCTCATTTTGTATGTTTATTGTACTCTGAAATAAGATTTATATAAACTTGATTATTTTTCATTATACAACAAAATTCATATGACTGAATGAAATTTCAAATACATCATATTTTCAAGGAAATTTCAGTGCATAAGGAGTTAATAAGTAGTTTTACATATAAAAGAGGTTTAGTTTACATTTTTTCATAACATTCACCATAGAACCAGTCTGACATATTCTGACTTTGCCTTTCCTAAGGAGTCTGCCTTGGGCAAGTTAACATATGATACTTCAAACTACACATGGACAAAATGAATGATGTAGGGATGCTCTGAGAATAAAATGAGGTAGCAAATCTGGTAGAGTGCTTGAGACAATGCTTTGCAAGTTGTAAATGTGAAACAAATGCTAACTGGTATTACTAAAAACATAGAAAAGCTTTAAAAATTTACTTTTTAACTTCTTTCCATTTTATCCAATGAATTTTGATATTCATTATTTAAGCATGTTGCAGGAGTCAAAGTCCTCATATTCATATCCTCATATTGTACATTATTTTTAAAATTTGACTCTGGGGATAAAAATAGAGACAAACTTTCATTCTTATAATTCACCTGGATTATCAGAGCTATGTAAATCTGAGCAAGTAGTGAGGGTACTTCTGCTCCTATCCAACTGTTTTAGCCTTCGGAATGTATTCTTTTCTGACCCACTGTCACTGAGCACCATATGATGACTGAAGAAAAAAGTTCTTATCAGTGGCACCTGTCCTACTCCCACAGCCTTTTGATTAAGTTGCTGAGGTCTAAACACCGTCTATTATTGTATTCTGGTAACTGAAGATAGATGACCAAATTTGTCATCAGGCTGAAAGAGTTATTAACTGGTGTTGTGCTCATAATTTCCAATGTGTTGTTAAAAAGGAAAAAAAAAGCTACTTCCAGATAGTTGAGGGAGGGTGTGAGGGAGACTCGAAATGGAAAAGGCAGGTGCCAAGCAAGAGATGAGGTGGTTTCCTTTATCAGTGAACAGCTGCAGATCTAAGCAAGAAGGGGAAAAAAGTGCATTTATGCCCTGGATGAAATTAATATAAATCTACAGTTATACCCAGATGGTGTGATTTCACAACTTTCATATTATAGCACTTGGTTTGGTGGTAAAATGGTCAATTTCTGTACCAGATCATACTTGTAAATTCTCTAGCAAAGTGTCATATTTTTCATGTAAATACTTCCAAAGCAAAACTTATTTTTAGTATCAATTATAAGAAAGAAGTCATGAGCATCCTCTTTTGGAGTCACTTATATAACTGTTTTCTATAAGAACTGCAGAAGAAAAAGAAGTGAAAAGGAACAGTCAAAGGTATGGATAAGGAACATTCACTGAGGATGATTGAATTGGTTTGAAGCTAGAATAAAATTATCAAAGGGTGCTATAAACATTCGACTTGAATTTAAATTCTGACACCTTAAAGATGTTGCTGGTTGCAATTCTTTCATTCATCAAAAGCAAATGTCTACTGGGTGTCCTCTACATAGCAGGCGCCACTATCAACCCTACTGAAATGGCAGTGAACATGATGAAGATTACGTATTATGTGGAAGAAGGACAAAAACGTAACAATGCTATGATATTACTAATGAGAAGCAGGTTATGGAGACTGAGAGAGCCAGTGGACTGATGCTTTATAGTACTTTTATGTAAGGGAGTGGAATGTCACCTATCAGGTGACATATGAGAAGGCTTGAAGCAAGTAAATGAGTAAGTTGTAAGATATTGGCTATATTTTAATGTGGAACTGGATCATTAGAAAATGGCCAGGTTAAAATGAGCTAACTCATCCCATCACCATTCCTATAGTGAATATAGTGAATATGAGTGCTGATGGCACACTGTGATTATGCTCATTGGTTTGGACTTGATCCAAGCCTAATTATGGAACCAAGGGTAGATTCATCTCCAACTGATAAACCAAACTATTGGATGCTACTTGATGAAGGAAGGATGAATGTATCAAGGGAGACAATCATCACTGTCCATTAAAATGATTAGGGTGTTTGGGGGCACCTGGGTGGCTTAGTTGGTTAAGCCTCTGACTCCTGATTTCAGTTCAGGTCATTGTGTCATGGTCAGAAGATCAAGCCCTGCATCAGGCTTTGTGCTAAACATGGAACTTGTTTGGGATTCTCTCTCCCTCTCTCTCTGCCCCTCCCTGGATCATACGTGCGCTCTCTCTCTCTCTCTCTCTCTCTCTCTCTCTCTCTTTCTCTTTCTCTCTCTCTCTCAAAACAAATAAATAAACTTAAAAAACTATTAGGATGGTTTTGATATACTGTGAATGTGAATATTTCATTAGTCAATACTGTTTGTATCATTAATCAGCATGATTTATATTAGTATTCTCTAGAGAAACAAAAAAACAATAGGAAATTATCAATATATCTATATCTAAATCTATCTACCCATCCATAGAGTGAGAAAAGAGATTTACTTTAAGGAATTGACTCATGGGATTTTGGGGTTTGCAAGTCTGAAATTTGTAGGGCAGGCCTAAAGGCTAGAAACTCGGGAATTCTTGAGGTAGAATTCCTTCTTCTGTAGGAAATTTGGGTTTGTTCTTAAGGCATCAACTGAATGAGACTCAATTACTTTATCAAGGGTAATCTGCTTTACTTAAAGCCAACTGATTACAAATGTTGATCACATCTATAAAATACCTTCAAAACAACATTTAGATCAGTATTTAAAGCCTTGGGTAATCTAGCCTGACCAAGTTGATATGTAGGACTAATCATCACAATATTTTAAGAGATCAGACTCTTTGCCAAACACAGATGTTTTCATTAGAAATTTGTAAGAATTATAAAGGCAAGCATGTTAATGTATATAATGTGGCTAAGTACAATGTAATGAATAATGTCTAAAATAAAAACTAATTTCAGGGCACCTGGGTGGCTCAGTCGGTTAGTCATTTGACTTGATTTTGGCTCACTTCACGATCTCTGGTCACAATCTCATGTGATTGTGATAGTTCATGGGATCGAGCCACATGTTGCACTCTGCACTAACAGCACAGAGCCTGCTTGGGATTCTCTTTCTCTCTCTCTCTCTCTCTCTCTCTCTCTCTCTCTCTCTCTCTCTCTCTCAAAATAAATAAAATAATAAGATAAAATAAAATAAAATAAAAACTAGTTGCCATTCTTTATAAGTATTAAGAGTCATACTACTAGAAAATGAGAGGAGACCTAAAAGATTCTGACAAGTTTTTGTTGCCTTTCTTACAGAACTAGGTGAGTACTAGCTCACATGAGCATCAGTATTATATAATGTCTACTTTAATTTGCATGTAGAAAATTGGGAAGGCTCATCCATTCTCATAATTTAGTAATGTGTCTCAGGATGAAATGCTACAAAATTCTCTTTGGGTAGGAAGTAGTTGGATAAATTTCTAGTAAGTTGCATTCTTAACTCTCAGGAGAACACTTATCTTGAGAGAAGAAAAATGGAGAGGAGTCAACAAATTTCTAGAAACCATAAGGCAAATTATTTATAGCAAAGCAGCATACTTTCCAAAGTAATGTGATATGTTATGGTAGTCAATATATAAATCATTAATAGCAGTCTATAGCTGTCTGCAAAATAAATTGGTAATTTTAGGAGCAGTTTCAAGAAATTCATCTTTAGTAGCAGTAACTTTACTTTTGGAAATCTATCTCATTGGCTTTTTTTCCTTGGTTGCCATGCTGTGACTAGAGTAATATAAATCTGAAAAGCAAGAGCTGATAGGCCATTTGGATCAATATTTCTAACTATAAAAATAAAGTTGGCATATAGTTCCTATCAATTTCTTACAGAATTTTTCAGCTGAGAGACTATGGGGGCCACCAAATCCATAGTAAGACTCTGGATTGTCCTGAATATTGTATTAAGAGGACAGGCAGCAAAAATTACTTGATTTCTTCTTTCTAGAACTAACAAGCTATACCAGTAACTCTTGGTTCAAATTTTATATTTTAGTAATATGCAGAATTTTTCCAGTGTGTAAATTAGGAATAAGTCAGAGACTTAGGGAATTGCCTTCCTTGGTAGTTGCCTAGACCAGTGACATAATCAGATTTGCATGTTATAAATACATTGCAAAAGATACACTGGAAGAACTGGAAGTCTAGAGTCAGAAGTGCCTGCAAGAAGGCAATTTAAATACGGGAGATGAGTGGTTGGAAAGGAAAGAAAAAGAAGAGAAATCAAGAATTAAAAAAAATAGCAAAAATCTTGGCAGGATCTTAGTGGTGATGTAACTATTTCATATCTTTACTTTGGAAGTAAATACATGAACCCATGTGATAAAATTGTACAGACCTAAATACACACACACACACACACACACACACACACACACACAGAGAGAGAGAGAGAGAGAGAGAGAGAGAGAGAGAACAGCAACAATAAAAACTGAGAAAACATGAATAAGATCTGTGAATTGAATCAATGTCAGTCAATATCCCTTTTGTGATATTATACATGTTTATGCAAATTGTTACTGTTGGGAGTAACTGAGTAAAATATACCTAGGATCTCTCCTTATTATTTCTTACAACTACATGTGAATCTTCAATTATATCAATAAATATTTCAATTAATAGAATAGGCAGGATTTGGTATTTGGTGAGCTATTAGAGCACCAGAGATAGAAAGTTTTAAGTTGACAATTTGGACAAACGGTAATGATGCCAATTAGTTGGATAAAAAGACGAGGAGAGGAAAAATTTGAGGAAAATCTTTGGTGCCTACAGGAGCTATTCATTATGCACTTAAATTATTAAATAAATAAACTGGCCTAGAGCTAGAAGGAGAATCTTTACCTGGTGATCTAGAGTTTAGAGTCATCAGTAAAAGTTAGTAGTGTTTGCAGACATGAGAACACATAAGATTACCTGCTACTATTTATATAAAATCTTCTAGGGTTCCAGCCATATCTGGAAAAGATTGAAAGCATAGTCTGTGAAAATTCACAAAGGTCTGAAAATGACATAAAATTTTTCCTTAGTATTCTCATTGAATTACACATTAGTCCATCGTGAGATTACTCATGATGGATGACAGTTACTTGCCTGTTCTCTACCAAGACCCTCTTGGGATGAATTCTTTCTATAAAACTTAATTTTCAGGGACTGGGCTCTAAAACTGAGAAGGGCTGAAAAATTTAAGTTCTAACCATTGATTCTGAATTTATGAATTTAAAAGATTTCTCTGCAGCCAGTGTTTTGTGATATCAAAAAAAAAAAAAAAAACAGTTTGAATTCTTAAAGGCCAAAGAAGATGTTGGCTTAAAGATATAATATCAAGAAAATATTTATAGATTTATTTTTTTAAGTTTATTTATTTTGAGAGAAGACAGTGAAAGAGAGAATGTGAGCAGAGGAGGGGCAGAGAGAGAGGGAAAGAGAGAATCCCAAGCAGGCTCTGTGCTGTCAGCCCTGGGCTCAAACCCACAAACCATGAGATCATGACCAGAGCCTAAATCAAGAGTTGGAAGCTTAAACAACTGGCCACCCATGTGCCCCAGGTTTATAGATTTACATTGAAGTGTTCGAGTAAAAATCACAGAGATTACTATTTAACTCTTTTCTGATTAATAGGATATTTATTATTGTATAGTAAATCTGGATGCAATTAAAAGCAACTTCCTGGAATAATAGAGTTAATCATTTTTCCACATTGTTGACATTTAGGTTCAGATCGATGGCAATAAAATGAAACAATAGAAGATCTTATAAAAGAAATGTTTCTGAGATGTGGGAGAGATTTTTAAAATGTGTTTAAAAAACCTTTTAAATTTATGCCTGTATCATTGGAAAACAAAGAAAAATGTTTTCTCAAATCTCAACTCTTGGCATATTTTATTATTAACCCTGATAAGATTTTTCTGGAAAGGCACGTTTTCTATATTTTTCTCATCATCTGTTGATCTGGTGGACTTGATAGACTTAAAACTGGACACTTTCATTTTTTTTTAATGCTTATTTATTTTTGAGAGAAAGAGCATGAATGGGGGAGGGGCGGAGAGACAGGGAGGGGTAGAGAATCCCAAGCAGGCTCCTCACTGTCAGTGCAGAACTTGAAGCAGAGCTCGAATCCACGAACCTTGAAATAATGACCTGAGCTCAAGTTGGCTGCTCAACAGACAGAGCCACCCAGGTGCCCCTCATTTTTTCCTTTTAATCTTACAATACAACTTTAATAAAAAGTGTTTCTTACTCTTTTTTCTTAAGCTTCTTATGCAAGTGAAACACTTACCTTCTTTTTTCTTCAGAATAGAAGTTCCTATGATTTATGGTAAGTAACTTTGTAGTATATTAGCATGGTTTTGATTTGGATCAATTTTAATATACTTTAAGCTGTATATTTGATATTTTATGTTAACATTAATGTTTATTTTAGGTTCTTTATTGTTATTATCACTAATCCTCAAAAAGCAATACATTTTTATTACACTTCTTATTAAAAGGCAACTGTTTTAAGGAACTTTTGATTTTAAAAATCAAAGCAATGTTATATTCTTTCAATTTTTAAAATCAATTTCAATATAAATCTACTCTAAGAACCAAAAGTAATTTAGGCTTTCAACTATCAAAATATGTTTTACAAGTTCTCTTAAATAAAGAAAACGTTTCATTGAAAACTACAAATGTGAGATATAGAATTCTGTGATTACGCAGGGTATTATTTGTATATATTCCTTTCATTGTTCTATTATTGTATTGATTTTGCTCTGCTCTTTGACCTTTGCTTTATCTCCTTTAAAAAAAAAAAATCACATATTTTCCTAAAGAGTGGAGCTTACTTTAGCTTTTCTGTTTCACTCTGTCTTCCTCATCACAGATTTTTTCCAGATATCAATGGATACATCTTTAAAAGTCATTTTTCTATGCATTTCTACTTAATCTGAGTGACCTACTTTGATTTCTTTCTTCCTTGCTGTTTTCTACTAATAAATCCCTAACTTTAATTGAATGTAAGGCATAATGTAGGCTTGAAATTTAAATGATGACTAATACTTTTTTTTTTTTTTTTTTTTTTTGGAAAGGAGAATCATCACATTTCCAACTTTTCTTCCTAATGATCATCATCCAGTTAAGGGGCTTGGGGCATCATTTCAGGCACATTAACCTTCTGTTTACTAAGGTTAAACAGATTTATTTAATAGTTAAACACTATTTTTGGAAAGTTGAATAGCTATGATTGTATTCTTATGCAGGGTACACTAATCTCATTGTCTTTTGTTTTCTGGTGATGTTAGTTTTCTTTGTGAAATATCTCCTCCTTTCAGGAAAAATAGCAGGGAGAGTGTGCTATAAAATCTAACTAAAATAACATGGATCAGAAACTATAATGAATTAATTCTCATCTCTACATCTTCACCAGTGTGATAGTCATTAATCATTTATTTAGTTCTCTACACTTAGTCTCTTATGTATGATGTGTGAAGTTTATTCACTTCATGCTCTGAGACAGACACAGTGCTAAAGAAATAAGGTGAGGACCAGTTTCTGCAGGCTCACAATTGCTTATTTGAGGATTTTTTGGCTTCATTTGTTTGACAGTCAACTCTACATAGGTTTCTCATATTTCTGGACTTCTTATAAGCAGAGGTACTGATGACTTTTGCTCTGGGTTATTTTCCAGATAGTGAAAAACCTTGGAAGTTAGCAATAGTGTCTCTCTGCTGACACTAAACAGTTTGTTTATTGTTCAATGAATAAAGACAGTATCTCTTTCTCAGACGAATGTTTGGCTCTCAGCCTTAGATAAGCTTGAAGTTCCTTAGCAGTGATGCACTGTGTGCATAACAAGTTGGGCCTACAGCCATGTTTCTTCCCATGGAATTTGGGGAAGAAGGAGAATCCATATGAATACGAAGCTCATGCTGCCTGCTAAGCAATGAGTAATAAAATCCTTTGTTTCTGACGAAAGAGTCTTGTGTCTTTTGCCAACATCCATGCATCTGTGTCTAACATCTTTGCTTGCAGGAAGAGTAAGATATTTCACAGTTCTTGACAATCTTCTAGGCAATGGTGGGCAATAGGGATCCTTAATGATGGACATAAATGATCACATTACTTTGGGATCCTGGAAAAGCTCAGAGTTAGAAAGCTTATTTGTCAGTTTTCTGTATGTAGTTCAAACCGTAAAGAAGAATTTCTCTGCAGAATATAGCTGTGGTGGTCTTGATGAGGGCCAAGGATAAGTACATGTGGAACACCAATATTGATGAGTGAAATTTACATGACCTGGGAGAGGGGAGGATATATGCAGGTCGTTTAATAAATCCAAAAAGTGGACATAACCTCCAATTTCTACAAATCATACAGGGCTGATGCTATTTGAGAAATCAATGACCATGAAGTAGAAGAGAAAACAGGAAAGAATGATGTTCTAGAGGTCAGAACAATAAAGAGACTCTAGAATGATTGCTGAGAATGTCAGAATCCCTAGGGTTCAAACTGGAAAATTGGGAACAGGCCTTTGTTTTGATTACTAGGAGAAGATTAGAACTATTTTAAAAACAATTCCAGTTGAGAGGGGAGGGTGGAGGCTGAATGGATTACATGGAAGAAAGAATGGTTTCAAAGCACATTTATTTTAAAAGATAAATTCAGGGGTGCCTGGGTGGCTCAGTCAGTTAAACATCCAACTTCAGCTCAGGTCATGATCTCGCTGTTTGTGGGTTTGAGCCCTGTGTTGGGCTCTGTGCTGACAGTTCAGAGCCTAGAGCCTGCTCAAAATTCTGTGTCTCCCTTTCTCTCTGCCCCTCCCTTGCTCATATTCTGTCTCTCTGTCTCTCAAAAGTAAATAAATGTTAAAAAAAAAATTAAAAAAAGATAAATTCATGATTCCTGCAAGTACGAAAGGCACATATCACAACTTTTATTTAATGTATTAATGGATGAAGGAGCCAGTAAAAAGGCACATTTTGTTCAAAGGGAATTTCAAAGGACCACATAAGAATGCTGAAATGAATTTACAGACAGATGCAAAGCTGGTCAATATCCACAGGACAGTAGTCAAGTGCGTATCTTCCAGATACAATTTGCATTTCTATTAGTATCATATAACTTACAAAGTTATAAAATAGCTCAAAAGCAGTGCACAGCAGAGATAAACCTGGAGGGAACACTAGGAAGAAATCTTAGTAATTCTTTTCTACTTCATATTTTTTGTCACAGTTTTTCTTATGATAGGATATACGGAAACAGTGAGCATGAATACAAAAAAGGATGTAGGACACTGAGACTAATTTTGCAATGGATTATACTAGGAAAGTTACTGAAATGGGAATCTGGAAAGAGCAGCTAAATAATCATATGATCTTGATATTTAATTCCATTTTCAGTCTGATTTCTTATCAAAAATAAAAGGAAACCCACAATTCGATGCTCAAATAATCTTTGACAAAGCAGGAAAGAATACCCTGTGGGAAAAAGACAGTCTCTTCAACAATGGTGTTTGCAAAACTAGACAGCAACACGCAAAAAATTGAAACTGGGCCACTTTCTTACACTCTACACAAAAAATAAATTCAAAGTGGATTAAAGAGCTAAATGTGAGATCTGAAATAATAAAAATCCTAGAAGAGAACATAGACAGTAACTTCTCTGATAATTAGCCATAGAAACTTCTCTCTAGATATGTCTCCTGAGGCAAGGGAAACAAAAGCAAAAATAAACTATTGGGACTCTACAAAATAAAATGCTTCTTCTGCACAGCAAAGGAAAAATCAAAAAAACTAAAAGATAACCTATGGAATGGAAGAAGATATTTGCAAATAACATATCTGATAAAGAGTTAGTACCCCAAATCTATAAATAACTTCTAAAACTCAACATCTAAAAAAAGAATAATCCAATGAAAAAATGGGCAGAAGACATGAATAGACATTTTTTCCAAAGAAGACATACAGATGGCCAACAGACTCATTCAAAGATGCTCAGTGTTACTGATCATCAGGGAAATGTAAATCAAAACTATAATGAGATATCATCTCACACCTGTCAGAATGGCTAAAATCAACATCACAAGAAAGAACAGGTGTTGGCAAGGATGTAGGGAACCCTCTGCACTTTTGGTGGGAATGCAAATCAGTGTAGCCACTCTGAAAAACAGGATAGAGGTTCCTCAAAAAGTTAAAATAAAACTATCCTACCATGCAGAAATTTTACTACCAAGTATTTACCTGAAATAAAAAAAAAAAAACAATTCAAAAGTATGTATGCACCCCAGTGCTTATAGCAACATTATCTACACAATAGCCAACCTATGGAAACAGCCCAAGTGTCCATCAACTGATGAATGGATAAAGAAAATGTGGTATATATACAATGGAATATGTTTTTTAAGTTTATTATTTATTGTGAGAGAGAGGGAGGTAGGGAGAGAGAAAGAGAGAGAATCCCAGGCAGGGCCTGCACTTCCAGTGCAGAACCTGATGCGGGACTCAAACTCACAAACCATGAGATCATGACCTGAGCTGAAGTCAGTCGCTTAACTGACTCAACCACCCAGGCACGCCATACATAGTGGAATATTATTCAGCCATAAAAAAGAATGAAATCTTGTCATTTGCGACTATGTGGATGGAGCTAGAGAGTGTTATGTAATCCAAATGATTCAGTTACAGAAGTTATACAGAATATAACTTCACTCATGCAGAATTTAAGAAACAAAACAAATGAGCATAGAAAAGAGAGAGAGAGAGAGAGAGAGAGAGAGAGAGAGAGAGAGAGGCAAACTGAGAAACAGACTCTTAACTGTAGGGTACAAATTGATGGTTACCAGAGGGGAGGTGGGGAGGTGGGTGGGGAGATGGGTTAAATAGGGGATTAAGAAACTCACTTGCTGGGGCGCCTGGGTGACTTAGTTGCTTAAGCATCCAACTCTTGATCTCAGTTCAGGTCTTGTGTTAGGCTCTGTGTTAAGCATGAAGCCTACCTAAAAAAAAAAAAAAGCACTTGTGATGAGCACCAGGTGTTAGGTGTTGTATGGAAGTTTTGAATCACTAAATTGTACACATGAAACTAATATTACACTGTATGCTAACTGGAATTTAAATGAAAACTTCAAAAAAAGTGAGTTTGGGTTCAAGTTTAATTATGCTCACACTTAACTTTTAACCACAATAATCTTTTTACGTTTACAGATTAATGTTTCCTGTGAATTTTGATATAGAGAGCTATTCTCTTTGAAGTAATGGTAGCGATCCTGTTTATTTGTGTATTTATTTATTTTTGTGGCTATTCTGTTTAAAGCTAAGATACCCCTCCTTGACCTCATTTACCTGCAGAGCCCTGAGGCATCTTTCAGATCTCTTATATAATTTTAAGGTTGGTGTAAATTCCTATTTTCATCAGATCATAACATATACAGTTATTCCTGAGTTATACTTGCTTGTAGATTTTGAAGTTATGTTCAAAATTTGGATTTATTATATTATTTTATTACTTCATTGTATAACCCAACACATGGTCACTTACAGCAATTTAACTTTAATATATAAAGGGTTGAAATATAAATTAAAATATAAATAATGATGCCTTATTAAAATTAATATGTTAAATAAGTTCTTACCTCATAGAAAAGTATTATGTGTATCCATTTGGTTGGTTGTATATATTAGAATGTGTTTTTCATGTATGGTTAAATTGACATATTCTAGTTAAAAATGTGGCTCCTGGGGCACCTGGGTGGCTCAGTCAATTAAGTATCTGACTTCAGCTCAGGTCATGTTCTCATGGTTCATGAGTTTGAGCTGCTCAGAGCCTGGAACCTGCTTCAGATTCTGTGTCTCCTTCTCTTTTTCTCTTTGCCCCTCCCCTGCTTATGCTCTCTCTGTCTCTCTCTTTCTCCCTCTCTCAAAAATAAACATACAATAACTTAACTTTTTTTGATATGTTTACTGGAATACTTTATAATTTATGTTTTATGAATGTAGCAGGTAACAGTTGGGAAAGACCATTATAGAACTGGTAAAGAAAAGAACACAAAAATATTTTATAGATCACTGTATTATACACCTGAAATTAATGTAACACCGTAACTTAATTACGCTGGAATTTATAATTAATTTTTCAAAAAATAATAAATAGCTAAAATATATATTTATAGAAAAGGTGGCTTCCTTTTGGATCCACTTTACTATTATTGGAGGAAATATAGAGTTATGGCCCTTTGAAATGCAAGGTAATCTTAGACATTGTTTGTATTCAGTTGGCTTTATGCAGCACATGCCTATCGTCACATTTGGAAGTGTGTCACATGGAAGAGAATCTTCGTCTAGTATTAATTATCAGAGCTGTGGCAAATGGAGTAACTTTGCATCTACCACCCCCAGATACATTTTATTGTGCTTTATACTACAGTAAACTGGACTACTCAATTTAAAAGTTAAGATCAAAATATTTAATGCTTTTTAAATGTTATAATTTAGTCTGTATTAAAGAATATGAACATATCATGACTTGAATAAAAAGTACCTACCTTAGATCACCTGGCTCCGTTGGTTAAGCAACCAATTCTTGATTTTAGCTCAGGTCATGATCTCATGGTTCCTGGGGTTGAGCTCTGCATTGAGCTCTGTGCTGATGAAGAAAGACTGCTTGGGATTCTCTCCAGCTCTCTTTGCCCCTCCCCTACTAGCTCTCTATCTCTCTCTCTCAAAATAAATCAATGAACATTTTTTTTTTTTTTAAATTTTCCTGGCTGTTTTTTTTTTTTTTTTACTTCAGTTCATTGAATAAGTGATGTACTGTGAGATAATGGTTAAAGGTTTATATATAAAAGTTTCTTTTAATGTTAGTGAACTCACTACTTTTTCAAAGGACATAGAATGGAAAAGTTGTTTTTACTGACTTTGACATAGTTGACTGTCTGGCTTTGGTAGAGAACACTGTTTTGTTTCGTTTTGTTTTGTTTTTTCATGATCGCCCTTTTCCTCTCTGTAAACTTTCTCTGTTTATAAATTTGGGGTTGCCCCTAATGCAGGATGTTGCTTTTCTTTTTTTTTTTTTTTAATTTTTTAATGTTTATTTATTTTTGAGAGAGAGAGAGAGAGAGAGAGAGGGAGACACAGAGCATGGGCAGGGGAGGGGCAGAGAGAGAGGTAGACACATAATCTGAAGCAGACTCCAGGCTCCAAGCTATCAGCGCAGACCCTGACCCGGGGTTCAAACTCACAAACTGTTGAGATCATGACTTGTGCCAACATGGATATTTAACCGAGTCACCCAGTGCCCCAGGATATTGCTTTCCTAATCTTCCCCCACCTGTAATACTTTAGAAAACTCAGGACAGACAAAGGGTAAAAGGAAACTTATATTTTTCAAGAATCTCAACTCTAAACCAATCTTGCAAACCCAGAAACCCCTAAGGGTTAGAACAGTAATAGAGATGTATGAAGTAGGTCAACATTAAGGAACAGCTGGTATGATTGACACACAAAAAGTTACGTATTTAATGTATACAACTTGATGAGTCTGGAAATGTGTGTATATGTGAAACTGTCACTACAATTTATGCTGTAAATATTATACTTTACCTCCAAAAGTGTTCTCCTGATCTCTTTACTTCTTATTTTTAAATAAGAACACTTAGCATAAGATCTACACTCTTAGAAAAAAAATTAAGTATACCGCAGTATTGTTAACTCTAGGCTCTATAGAGTGTTGTTATTTTATGGAAAAGAAGCAATAGGAAGTAGTTAGAACTTTGGACAAACTAGAGATCCGTTGTACTTGGTAGAGCACAGCTACTGCCTACTCCCAGCAAATTGGTGCCAGATCTGAAAATTTTAAAAGTTGAAAGTTCAAACTTTTGTGTAAAATCTCTTGACTGTTAAATGTTGGTAGCTAACTCAGAGTTAACATCAACAGCAGCAGGGATCCATTTCACAAGCTAAATCTCTGCATGCCAAACTTGACATGCCTTAGGTCCCAACCAGGGTCCAAGAAATCTCCTGAACCTTATATTTATCAACCTTGCAGCTCCACATTCCTACCTCTGTTTAAACATTGATCTCTTGATTACCATATAACTGCAACAGCAAACTTACTTTTTCTCCCCAAAGGTAGCTTCATTCACACTGCTGCAGAAATCATCAACAAGTAGGGCTCAATCACAGCATAATATTTCTTACCTGCAATGCTTGCTGATCATCTTTGAGGAAGACTACCAGGTTGGGATCCCAGAGATCTTTTTTCCATGAATTTGAACAAATAGTAAAAAATTTCATGTGATAAGTATTGCTTTGCAGGTTTAATGTGATGATGAAATGGGATAATGCATGGTAAAGTACCTTGTAAATTAGAAAGAATTAAATACTGGGGGCACCTTGGTGGCTCAGTCAGTTCAGCATCTGACTTCGGCTCAGGTCATGATCTTCAGGTTTGTGAGTTTGAGCCCAGCATCAGGCTCTTTGCTGTCAGCATGAGCCTCTGTCAGATCCTCTGTCTGCCTCTCTCTCTGCCCCTCCCCCCTCAGGCCTGCTTTCTCTCTCTCTCTCTCTTTCTCTCTCTCTCAAAAATAAATAAACATTAAAAAAATAAAAAAATAAATAAATAAATAAACATTTATTAAAAAAAGAGAGAAATACTAGCTTTGGTCATATTCCAAATTAGTATTACAAAACAGTATCTTTTAAATCTTTATGTTATCTCTTCACTTGCCTTTTCTTGCTGGTTTTCTATCTTCCTGTAATACAATATAAATTTTTTTGCAGCTTTATCCATTTACCTCTCCCCATGATTCTAATTCTGACTTTCTCCTTGCCTACAGAATGTAACATGACTCAATTAAAATGCATGCCCCATGTTTTTAAAAAATAATCCAAGAATTAAATTTATGTTTTTTGAGCTCCCTTTCCTATGAAATGGATATAGAGTCTTCATTCCAAGTTCTCTTCTGTTTTGTTCTCTTGTCATGACTGAATGAAATAGTTGCAGATTCATCATGGTAGAAATATCTATTATCATCACTTTCAGAGGTGAAAACCAACACCTAATGAGGGTGTGCTACTAGCCTGAGGTTTTACGGCAAGTGAGGATCAGACCTGGAATAGACTTTAATGTTCTTGCCTCTTTCTAGTCCTCTCTCTAGCCTTCTCAGTGCTTCAAGAATCATTCACTGGTTCCTCCTTTTCATAAGAGCTCTGATCTCTAGGTTTAAAACCTAGAACTCTCACCACATTTGTTCGTATATACTTGTCCTACAAAATGATACTTTAATGTCGTCTCTATGTACTTTCCTCCCTAGGCAGGTTCCTTTCATATATTTCTTTATTCTAGGGGAGCAAATGCCACCTTGGGATGAAATACTAGACAAGTACTCTAAATAAAGGAAAAAGTTTTCAAAATGTTGTATTTTCTAGTGAGCAATTACGGCCTTACATAGGAATTCTCTTGCTGATGCTACCCAGGATCACGTCTCACTAAAGGTTGAGGTCTGGAGTCAAGTCGGTCCCTGGGCACTTTCTCTGCTTTAGGGCCTTTTGCTGAATGATAGCCTTCTTAGTCGGTCCTTAACACCAACATTCTACCAGTGAAAACTATGTCCTCCTTCAGGATCTTGTACAAAACTCATCATCTTCATTTAGGTTTCCTCAGTCTTCTGTGATTGATCTACTTCGTGTCCATTTAACATTTAAATATCAACCTGTGACAAAATGCTTATTTCTGTTGTACCATGGAATATTTTACATTTTATACATTTATTTGTTCCCTTCCTTCAACTATACCTAACTTATTCCAAGGTCTGGGATATATGATAATTTTAATAAATCTAATTATAATAACAATGGCTACTATCAATTGTATACTCTCCATGTTTTCAGCATCTGCAAAGTGTTATATATCCACTAGCACGCTTAAGCTTTAAACAATCTTGTGAGGTAATATGACCATGAGGCCCATCATAAGAAAAGAAAATGAAGACATAGAGCCTAAAGTTAACCCTGCAAAGAAGGGCCAGAGCTAGAATTTGAACCAGGAAGTACCAAATGAAGTGTTACCTGCATTAATAATAATAATAATAATAATAATAATAATACTTTTTACTATAATGAGTGGAATGTTTGCTGTTCAAATGCTTTAACCTGTGGAATTTTCTGTCTTATCACTTACGAAGATAAACAAAAAGACTTATAAATGGTATGTAAGTTCATGTAATGATCAAAAGTAAAGGTAAATGTGCATCTCAATAAGAGTACTTTTTTTTTCCAATAAGAAAACCAAATATAAAATGTGGGATATCGATTGTTTTCAAAGTATATGTTTAAAGGAATTTTTAAGAGAAAATAGAGAAAGCAGGAGTAGGGAGAGGGAGAGAGAGAAAGAGAGAGAGAAAGAGAGAGAGAAAGAGAGAGAGGGGAGGAGTCTTAAGCAGCCTCCACACCTAGTGAAGCTTGACACAGGGCTCAATCCTGAGACCCTGGGATCACGACTTGAGCTGAAATCAAGAATCCAAAGTCAACCACTTAGGCTCCTCAAAACTTTTTTATTTCAATGCTTTCTTTAAAATGTAAATGCTTGTCAAATTATGGCCCATTGACCAATTCAGGCCCCCTGTCCATTTTTGTAAATAAGAGTTTTCTTGGAACAGACTCACACCCAGTCATTGATGCACAGTCTATTGTAACTGTTCTCACATTACAATGGTAAAGTTGAGTCCTGTAAGCAAAAGTTTGCTGACCCTGCACTAGATAAATGAGGATTTATAACGTGCATGTCCTCTCTCTTTATACAGCATTATATTTGGAGAAAATACACACATCTAAGTGTTCTTAAAATTCTACACTGCAGATTATATTTGCATTTTCAAGGGACATGCAGAGTAACACAGAAGATCCTCATGAACATTCTAAAGAGCACGAAAAGGCTAAGTGTCTGGCCTAAGCTCATTATGACAGCTGGAGCTTGTGCGATTCTTGTACCATCCCTCTAGTTATTTTAAACAGTGTATGACTGCTGTCTTCCATGCTTCCATTAAGCTTATCTGAAATTTCAAGGAACAGTTTATTAAACACCACATAGGTTTATATTTCTGAGTATCTGTAAAATGCCATGCAATAAATAATACTTCCTTCCCTTTCATTTCTCAAACAAATAAACAACTTCTAATCCTTAGGGAATAGTTGTGCATTCAATTGGAGATTTAAAAAATCCACATTCTTTTGGTACTTAAATTGAAATATTTTTAATTGTTTCCAAAAATGGAACACATGAACACAATTTTCTGTGTGCATGTTTTTTTACATTGATGGTTAACAATATCGATTTGTATTTCAGATAATATAGAAAGTATCCCTGCTGTTTCATTCACAGGTAGCATGTTTTTGGGTGATGTATCCATTGTCACAGCATCCTGTACATTTCCTGACATACTTCTTATAATGCTCTATTAGTCAAACTATCTCTTTGTCCGTATATTCAAATGAACTGTAGAGGTTATTAACTTGCCCTTGGCAAATAGATTTATTTTTCTAAGATAAATGCTTTTATAAATTCAGTGTGTGACAGTTTTATTACAAATTGTAAATAGAATGCCCTGCCAGATTTTTATGACAGCCATCACTAACTCATTTGGGTCCTTATTACATTTCAAGTCTTCATGTTCGTGGATATATATTTTTTTAATCACTAGCAAGTCTATTTTGAAATGGTGTAGATTTTAAATTTTAGTGTCAGGTTCATGTAATTGGCCTTTTCAATAGTAACCAAATTTTTGCAATTTGGTTATGCTAACATTAAATGTAATATTTACATTTATAAGTTTTATAAGAAAATGCAATATAGTTACAATAGCCTTTGTCCTTTTTCTGTTCTAATATGTTTCATGTTTCTTTCCAAATATGGAGTTGTAGCAAGTGATGCAGTTCATAAATTTACTTTTATGAAATCCCATTTTTGTTAAAGCACATTTGATCAGTATTTTTGTTTGCTTGTATAATATGATAAATATGGAACTACAATATAACATTAAAATATTTTAATGATTCTTATTGTTCAAGCTAATATGTGCTAGATGTAAAAATGAAAGCTGTATTAATAATGGTCACTCTGGACTCTACTGTAAGAACAAAAGCTTACTCACTGGTTAGCTAACCTTTGGCAAGTCTTTCTCTCCGTGAGTCACATCTATAAAATGGCATGACAGAAGTACCTAATCTTCTCAGACTGTCCTGAGGATTGGATGAGATTATACTCCTAAAATTCTAAATACATGACTTGAAATCCGGCTGGGGCCTAACACGTTTTACCAATTACCATTAAGAAAATGCTATCAGCTACTTGTTGGAATTTTTTTTTAATGTTTACTTGTTTATCTTTGTGAGAGAGAGAGAGTGCCAGCTCGGGAGGGGCAGAGAGAGAGAGAGAGGGAGACAGAGAATCTGAAGCAGGCTCTGCCCTGTCAATGCAAAGCTCCATGTGGAGCTTGAACCCACGGACTGTGAGGCCATGACCTGAGCCAAAGTCAGGCACTCAACTGACTGAGCCACCCAGGTGCCCTGAACAATTTTTTTTTTTAAACAAAGTTTATTAGTCACCTCAGGCCACAATAACAAAATACCACTGACTGTGTAGCTTAAACAACAGATGGCTATTTTCTCACAGGCTGTTTCTCTATTGGAGGCTGGAAATCCAAGGTCAAAGTGCCATCAGGGTTGATTTCTGGTAAGACTTCTCTTCCTGGCGTGCAGATAGCTACCCTCTTGTGTCCTCACGTGGTCTTCTGTCTCTTCTTCCTTTTATAAGATCACCCGTCCTGTTGGGTTAAGGTCTTACCCTTAGAGTCTCATTTTACCTTAATTACTTCCTTAAAGATCCTGTCTCCAAATACAGTCACATTAGGAGTTAAAGCTTCAACATCTGAATTTGAGGAGAACTTAATTCAGTCCATATTCCAAACTAATATTACTTATTATAATTTCATTCTCCATTCAATGTAACAATTTTTTAAAAGCATAAATACCACAAGTTCTGGTTATTCAGTTTATTTACTGATAAGGTAACATGCAACCCTGAATCTTCATGGCAAATAAAAAAAAGTGAAAGGGAATAATGTATTGAAATATACACACATATAAAGGGTTTTACACAGCTCTACTTAGACTCTTACTCCCACAGGCTATAGTGTTAACCTGTCAGTCATCTGTTGGTAGGAATTCAAATCAGAAATTTGTTTTAACATTACTTGCTTCACAGAAACATTGAAACGCTTTTTATCCTATTTTCAAAATGAAGCTTTACAACATTGACTTCTCGCTTCTTGAAACTCTTTCTGCCCTTGATTCGATGCCACACACTTCATGGGTTACTTGTCCCTTCTGAAAGATCTAACACAAGCCTGTGTAAACTAAAGTCTCCCAGTAGTCTGTGCTTTTTTTTTTAATGTTCATTTGTTTATTTTGAGATAGAGAGATAGAGAGTGAGTGAGGGAGGGGCAGAGAGAGAGGGAGACAGAGAATCCCATGCAGGGATTGAGAGCATAGAGCCAGATGTGGGGCTCGAGCTCATACACCATGAGATCATGACCTCAGTCAAAATTAAGGGTTGGATACTAAACTGACTGAGCCACCCAGGTGCCCTGACCATACACTTTTGAAGGAATGGTCATGGCTTGTTTACCTTTTGTTATCACTAATACATAGTACTTTTTCTAGCACATACATACACTCAATGAGTTATGATTGAATGGAAAAAAAAAACCTAAATAAATAAATTAATGAATCCACTCAAGTAACAAGGCACTTGTCTTTCAAATGTCCTAAAAACCAATGCTTGCAGTTTTCTTACATATTTGGAAAGTCCAATGTTTCCAAGTTTTCATGCAGAGGTAAGATCTATTTAGTGTTGCCTGTATTCAAAATATGAAAATCAACACCAACCTGTAGGTCTTTCCATATTGGAAAATTGATATAGAATATTAACCTAACTATAATTGTTCAAATTGGAGCTTCTATGAGAGTGATTGATCTTCTATTCTCTATTCACACTGTGATTAAAAGGAAAGAAACGAGAGTCTGGGTGAAGTTAGATGATTAAAGATAGTAATAAGGATGTTGTAAGAAATTCTTTGTACTACAAGTGGGAAAGGCTACTACTGGAATTTATAAAATCCCTTTCTTTAGATGTCATTAAAAAAATGGAAGTGACTGTCAAATTGCTGAAAGAGTTTAAGAATAGTATGTATTGAAGTCTGGATACATCCAGGTGATTTCTCAAAGGTCATTTCCACTTCACTTGTATAAACATTGGAGTAGTGGTTCAAGGGAACCTCAGTGGCATATAAGTGCCTCACCTCTGTTGGCTGCTGAAGGGAAGATGCAGGACAACCCAACCTTTTAAACACACATTTCTCCTCTGTCTAAAACTGTGATTCTCATCATTTTTTTTTCATTACCACAGGTATAAAATACACTGCTCAGAACTATGACACATTTCCATAGATAACCTCGGTTTATATGCTACAACAAAGATAAATTATGTCCTACAACATGGTACATTTTCCCGCACTCCAGTTGCGAGAACATGAGCTCACAATATGTGATGTAATGAGGTGGCATCACACTGTGACTGAGACCATTATCCTAGATGATGACTTCTTTCTCCCCCTCCCCCGGTTTATTTTTAAGATTTTCTACTGATAGTATTGGACCCAGCTTAGGTTTACACTTTCTTCGGCATGTTACCTGAGCATTTTTTGTACTAGCTGACACATAATAAATGTTGAATAAATAAGTTTGGGAGCCTGAGTGACTCCGTCAGTTGAGCATCTGACTCAATTTTGGCTCAGGTTATGATCCCAGGGTTGTGGGATTGAGCCCTACACGGGGCTGCGTGGTGAACATGAAGCAGGCTTCCAATTCTCTCTCTCTCTCCCACTCTGCTCCTCCCCCTGCTCCCTCTGTCTCTCTCTCAAATTAAAAAAAAAAAAAAGTAAAATAAATAATGAATATATGATGCTGGATATATTCTTTAAGAATATGGAAAGAAGTAAGGAGGAAGGGCAGAGGGAGGGAAGAGGAAGAAAAATAGCATTAATTTCATTACTAGTTTATAGTATTGTGGAATAATAAAAAAAATAGCCAACACAGAGTACAGAAACTTGGATT
Source organism: Panthera uncia (assembly GCF_023721935.1). Lineage (NCBI taxonomy): Eukaryota > Metazoa > Chordata > Mammalia > Carnivora > Felidae > Panthera > Panthera uncia. Next base: position 28,939,015 of record NC_064810.1, read on the forward strand.
CTACTATGAGATGTGATGCTTGAAAGCTTGGAGACCTTAGCCAATCAGTTGTCTTTATAGCCAAGAGCCTTGGTTTCATTAATAGTGGAATACAGATAATAGCAACTCCTCTACCTGCTTAAAGTGGTTTGTATTATGTTGGCTCCAGGATGTACTTTGAAACACGCAGTGGATTTTTCTACTTATGTACATAGTTAGAATGCTTTTTTTATTATTAGCATCTTGAATAGCCACTGCTACTGGTAGATAGCTATCAGACTAATTATTTAAAACAAGTCATACAGAGAAGGTCAGATTCCCTATGTTTTCACTCCTATGTGGATCCTGAGAAACTTAACAGAAGACCATGGGGGAGGGGAAGAAAAAAAACTGTAGAGAGGGAGGGAGCCAAAACATAAGAGATTTCTAAAAACTGAGAACAAACTGAGGGTTGTTGGGAGGTGGGAGGGAGGGAGGGTGGGTGATGGGCACTGAGGAAGTCACCTGTTGGGATGAGCACTGGGTGTTGTATGGAAACCAATTTGACAATAAATTTCATAATTAAAAAAAATAAAAATAATAAAACAAGCTTACTTATGTTTATATCAATATGGAAATGAACCAATTATTTGAGTGCAAAAAACAACAACAAAAAAACTCCGAATATGACGATATAGTACTTTTTAAATTGTGTTCTTTGACTCTAAGAATTGTTACCTAAAACAAGATGTAATTTATTAACTTACGTATTTGTATGTATTTGTATTGTATGTATTATGTATTATGATTGTGTAAGCATGGCTCCTTTGTGAGTGCTATTGCATATGGCAAATAAGAGCTTAGGTACTAAGAGGAAAGAAAAATGCTTGAGAGACAATCAACCAGGGAAAGCATGTGATTCCTGAAAGTAATATCCTTCTTTCTAGTAGGGATCTAGCCTCCCATTGCAGATTGCACATGTTTAAAGCCAAAGTATCTACTAAATGTAAGTGAATAAATAGTTACCTGTCACTACAGAAATTAGACAGCCTAATCAGTGAAATCAGTAAATAGATGGATTTGTATTGCCTAATATGGGCAGGAGGACCTCCAATCCCCTCTTTATAATTTGTTCAGTAAGCCTATGCGTCTGTACATATAAGCATCCATTAAAATACATCAGCTTCTTAGCACAGGGGACAGCACACACACAGCACGCTTTCTCCCTCTTGCCCCTTGTCCTTTTTCTCTGTTATTTCTCTTCCTCTCTGTCTCTCTCTGTCTCTCTCTGTCTCTCTCTCTCTCTCTTTTCCCCCAACCCCACCATTACACACAAACCCTTTATTCCACTGAGATGAATTACATAGTGTTTGCATTTAATGATAAAATCAGCCTCAATAAATATTGGCTCTTAAAATATTTCTGAAGTGACTAACTTGTCACTTTGTCTCCAGAGAGACAAAAACCTATCCGGAATTGTTTTGTTTTTTTTTTAATGCTGCCATTCCAGTTGTCTCTTTTTCTGATACTTGCCATTTAAAGTTAAAATGCATCCATATTCTAATAATTGTGTTGAGCTTTATTTTTAAAAATCTACAAAGCTGTATAAATATAATTTTTTCAACATAAAAGATGAATGTAAGGTATTTGCTCTAAAGCCTGAGGAGAATGTTGACTCTCAGGGACAGAGATTTTCAAGTTAAAATGTGTCCTGAGCACTTATCAAACCTATGATTCCCTGGCATAACCTCTTAATTTTTTATGCTTTGGTATGACCATCTCTTTACCTCAGCTTAGTAGCCCATATAATAAATGTGGAGCAAGAAGAGGTAAAGTCATGGACCACCAGAGGTTATTAAAACCAAGCAATTTTTAAAATTTTTGTTCTGTTTTGAAACTCAACATAAAAGAAATCACATAAATAACTATTAGAGCTCTCTGCTATTTAGAGTGCAACCCTTACGGTGGGACTCAATATCAACAAGGTAGCAACAGTTACAGATCATGTTTTTTTTTCAGGTTACTGTGCTTAGAATCAAGGACAAACTGCCTCACAGTAGTAGCTCATTTTACTTGTATTTTTAGCAGTGATATGCATAGGTAAATTTTTCTTGGACTTTACCTTGGTAATAGATATAAAAGAGTTTTCAAAAGCAGATCTGAAATTAAGAGACCTATTTGTTATACTTTCGCAATTGTGACTTTTTGAAGAAACTTGACTATATGTTGTAGATTTGTCTGTAAAATATGTTGTGGTTTTAGTATATTTGCCATGAACTAAAGGTTATTACTCAATCTGTCCTGGAACAAGCAACCTACGCTTAAAGAAACATATCAGTATTATTTAGATATATTATCAGGAAAGGTACTATTTTGTCTAGTTAGCTCACATGCGTTCAGGAAACATAATAGTAATATTAAATATTATATTTTATATAATACATATAAATATATATACACACAAAGACCTGTGTCATTGAAATTTACAAAACAGTTATAACATATACCCTTCTCTTTTTATATGTGACTGAGTAGTTACTTAATATAATAAATAACTGCCCTAACTTACTGCATTTTAATTGCACAATAATACATGTAACAACAATAATTGTACTAATTGAGCAAGTACCATATGAGATTTCCCATGCTAAGTATTATACTTACATTAATATGAGGTGAATTCAAATACTATTACCATTTTGCAGGTGAGTAAAATGAGATTTTGCATATCTACAGTTATAATTCAAATAAGTGATCGAGCCAGAATTCAAGGCCAGATCAGTCTCAATTCAGAAACTTTACTTCTAACCACTAACTTACTATTATGTGATTTGCTATGTGAAAAAATGTAGAAACACATTTCCAGTCCTTAATCTATTTTATAAGTACCTCATGACCATTGATTGTTTCTAGTCATTTTATGTTGACCAAAAAAATGATCAGAACGTCAAGTTATTTAAGTACCATGTTTTTTTTTCCCCATGCACAATTTCTTTGAAACTAAATTCATAGTCTTTTTTTTTTTTTTTAGGACAGTCTACCTATAACACCAGAAACATTATTTGACAACTACAAAGCTCAATCAACAGTTATTTGGCTCCATAGAGAACGTTTATACAAATTTAAAGTGAAGAACAAAAAAAATATATGAATTTGTTTGGTAGCATGACTATTAAGAGATCTAAATTAAATTAATTTAGGTTTTTTTTTTTTCTTGGTATTTTTATTTTTTTATTTTTTTTTTAATTTTTTAATTTTTTATTTTTTAATATATGAAATTTACTGTCAAA